>NC_036850.1:5480255-5493746 GCF_002910315.2 Salvelinus sp. IW2-2015 | reverse complement strand
AATTTCCTCCTCATGATGCCATCTATTTTTGAAGTGCCCCAGTCCCTCCTGCAGTAAAGCACCCCACAACATGATGCTGCCACCCCGTGCTTCACGGTTGCGATGTGTTCTTCAGCTTGCTAGCATCCCCTTTTCCTCCAAACATAACGATGGTCATTATGGCCAAACAGTTATATTTGTTTCATTAGCCAGAGGACATTTCTCCAAAAAGTATGATCTTAGTCCCCAGGCAGTTGCAAACACAGTAGTCTTGCTTTTTTATGCGGTTTTGAGCAGGGCGTGCTCTTCCTTGCCTCCAAGCAGCCTTCCAGGTTATCGTCATTAGGACCATTTTACTGTGGATATAGATACTTTTATACACGTTCCTCCAGCATCTTCAAGGGGGAGGGTAGCTGACTATTCAGCAGCCTGATGGTCTGAGGATAGAATTTAAAAAATGTAATGTTACCTTTAACTAGGCAAGTCAATGAAGAACAAATTCTTATTTGCAATGACGGCCTACCCCGGCCAAACCCGGACGACGCTGGGCCAATTGCGCGCCGCCCTATGGGACTCCCAATCATGGCCGGATGTGAAAAACTATTGGCCAGTCTTTCAGTTTTTGCCATGATGCTCTTGTACTGTGTGCATCTGAGTGATTGAAGCTGGGAGAACAGGTCATGGCTTAGGTGGCTGTGGCTGGGGTCCTTGATGATCTTCTTGGCCGTCCTGTGAAACCTGGTGATGTAGGTGTCCTGTAGGGCAGGCACTGTGATACCCAATGGTGCGTTAGGCTGCACGTATCACCCTGTGAAGAGCCTTGCGGTCCGCGGCGGTGGAGTTGCCGTACCAGGCTCCGGTGCAGCCTGATAGTATGCCCTTGATGGTGCTCCTGTAGAACACTGAGGGCCCTAGGGGACAGGCCACATTTCTTCAGCATCCTGAGGTTGAAGAATCGGTGTCGTGCCTTCTTCGCTACGGTGTACATGTGGTTAGACCATTTCAGGTTCTGTGAACACAAGTATACAGCCGTGGTGCATAATATGTGTCAAGCTTCTGGTGAAATTCCACCGAGTTCCACAGCTTCTTGTGTTGATGCAGTGGTTGGTTGTAGGCCTATTCGAGAAGAAAGCTCCTCTCTTCACACTGATGCTGTGATCTCGGCAGATGGGAAGAGCTCCAGCAAGCATGGTTTACAGAAGGCGGGGTACGATTGTCTCTTTGGAGCACAGCACCAAACTAAATAACACAGCCCCTGCAAAACCCTATAAATAAACTGTGGCTGTTAGAAAGAGGGAGCGAGGACAAAAGAGAGATTGAGAGGAAGAAAGATGGAGAGAGAGATGGGAAGMGAAGGAAAGAGAGCGAGSGAGGGAAAGAAGGAAAGAGAGCGAGGGAGGGAAAGAAGGAAAGAGAGAAGCATGCAAATGGTAATCAATAATGCTCTCATCTCTAGGGGATTCCTCCCTTGTTCCTCCTCCACTTCCTACTCCTACTCCCTTGTTCCAATAGCAGGTACCATACACAAACACACATGGCTCACACATGCACAATCACGGCTCACACACACGGCTCACACACACACAATAGCATGTRCTGTACACACGGCAAAAGCACACACTCACACACACRCGGCAAAAGCACACACTCACACACACACGGCTCACACACAGGTACCCCAGAGTCTAGGCTCATTATATCGACTTTGCTTGGAGAGAACAGTGATTTGTTGTGGTAGCTGCCAAGTTCGTCAGACCCTTAACAGCAATCAACTCTGTTCACAGTCATGTCACTCAGCAAAGGCCCGGGTCTCTGGCATTAATATGCTAGGTTAATTCAGCTAACGTTGTGTTTAAGCTAGCTCGTAAAAACCATTGGAAGTACACTGAACAAGAATATAAACGCAAAATGCAACAATTTCAAAGATTTTACTGAGTTACAGCTCATATGAGGAAATCAGTCAATTTAAATAAATTAATTAGACCCTAATCTATTTCACATGACTGGGTATATAGTTATGCATTTGTTGGTCACAGATACCAACGACAACAAAAAGGTAGGGCCATTTGCCTCATGCGGCGCGACACATCTCCTTCACATAGAGTTGATCAAGCTGTTGATTGTGGCCTGTGGAATGTTGTTCTACTCCTCTTCAATGGCTGTGTGAAGTTGCTGCATAATGGCAGGAACTGGAACATGCTGTCGTACACATGTCTGGTGAGCATGCAGGCCATGGAAGAACTGGGACATTTTCAGCTTCCAGGAATTGTGTACAGATCCTTGCGACATGGGGCTGTGCATTATCATGCTCAAATATGAGGTCATTGTGGCGGATGAATGGCATGACAATGGGCTTCAGGATCTCGTCAAGATATCTCTGTGCATTCGAAGGTGAGCATTTGCCCACTGAAGTTGGTCACGACGCCAAACTGCAGTCCGGTCAAGACCCTGGTGAGGACGACGAGCACGCAGGTGAGCTTCCCTGAGACAGAATTTCTGCACAAACGGTCAGAATCATTGGTTGTGCAAACCCACAGTTTTATCAGCTGTACTGGTGGCTGGTCTCAGAAGAAGCCGGATGTGGAGGTCCTGGGCTGCGTGGTTACATGTGGTCTGCGGTTGTGAGGCCGGTTGGACGTACTCCCAAATTCTCTAAAACGATGTTGGAGGTGGCTTATGGTAGAGAAATTAACATTAAATTCTCTGGCAACAGCTCTGGTGGACATTCCTGATGTCAAATCAAAATGTATTTGTCACATGCGCCGAATATAAAAGGTGTAGACCTTACAGTGAAATGCTTACTTACAAGCACTTAACCCACAACKCTTTAAAAAGTTAAGAAAAAAATAAGTGTTAAGTAAAAAATAGATAAGTAAAAATAGAAAATAAAAGTAACAAATAATTMAACAGCAGCAGTAAAATAACAATAGTGAGGCTATATACAAGGGGTACTGGTAGAGAGGCAATGTGCGGAGGCACCGGTTAGTCGAGATAATTGAGGTGATATGTACTGTACATGTAGGTGTCTGGGGTCTTTGACAATTTTTAGGGCCTTCCTCTGACACCGCCTGGTATAGAGGTCCTGGATGGCAGGAAGCTTGGACCCAGTGATGTAAGACAGTCGTACCCTCTGTAGTGCCTTGCGATCGGAGGCCGAGCAATTGCCATATCAGGCAGTGATGCAACCAGTCAAGATGCTCTCGATGGTGCAGCTGTAGAACCTTTTGAGGATCTGAGGACCCAATCTTTTCAGTCTCCTGAGGGGGAATAGGTTTTGTCGTGCCCTCTTCACGACTGTCTTAGTGTGTTTAGATCATGATAGTTTGTTGGTGATGTGGACACCAAGGAACTTGAAGCTCTCAACATGCTCCACTACAGCCCTGTCAATGAGAATAGAGGAGTGCTCGGTCCTCCTTTTCCTGTAGTCCACAATCATCTCCTTTGTCTTGATCACCTTGAGGGAGAGGTTGTTGTCCTGGCACCACATGGCCAGGTCTCTGACCTCCTCCCTATAGGCTCTCATCGTTGTCGGTGATCAGGCCTCCCACTGTTGTGTCATTGGCAAACTTGATGGTGTTGGAGTCGTGCCTGGACATGCAGTCATRAGGGAACAGGGAGTACTTTAAAAAGTTAAGAAAGGAGGGTCCCCCGTGTTGAGGATCAGTGTTGAGGATCAGCGTGGCAGATGTGTTGTTACCTACTCTTACCACCTGGGGGTGGCCCGTCAGGAAGTCAAGGATCCAGTTGCAGAGGGAGGTGTTTAGTCCCAGAGTCCTTAGCTTACTGATGAGCTTTGAGGSCACTATGGTGTTGAACACTGAGCTGTAGTCAATGAATAGCATTCTCACATGTGTTCCTTTTGTCCAGGTGGGAAAGGGCAGTGTTGAGTGCAATAGAGATTGCATCATATGCGGATCTGTTGGAGCGGCATGCAAATTGGAATGGTGACACATGCCAATTGCACACTCCCTAAAAACTTGAGACATCTGTGGCATTGTGTTGTGTGACAAAACTCCACATTTTAGAGTGGCCTTTTATTGTCCCCAGCACAAGGTGTACCCGTGTACTGATCATGCTGTTTAATTAGCTTCTTGATATGCCAAACCTGTCAGGTGGTTGGATTATCTTGGCAAAGGAGAAATACTCAATAACAGGGAAGTAAAGAAATTTGTGCACAAAATTTGAGAGAAATAAGCTTTTTCTGCGTATGGAATATTTGCCGTGTCTTTTATTTCAGCTCATGAAACATGGGACCAACACTTTACATGTTGCGTTCATAGTTTTGTTGAGTATACTGTACATGTATACGCTACATATACACAACAACCGCAAGTAACCAACGGTGCTGTGTCAAATATTTCATAGGCATGCTAGACTAGTCCATTTCGACAACTTGTCGCAGAGCTGTTATTTCATGTTTGACTGGTGCTTAGGTATGTATGATGAATGCCTGGGAAACCGTTGATGTACATATATTGCGTCACGGTTCACTTTACAGTAGCCTGCAATGTCAAGGTTTTTAGACGTTTTGCATTATCTTTTCCCACCAAGAATGTAAGAATGCCTACAATAGTCTACCATACAAACTTAAAAAGAAAAATCATACAAAAAACCCCAGCAACATTGAATAAAACCCGAAACAAAAGTAACATCAGAAGCTATTTTACTGTACTTGCCAATCAATTTCTAACACAAATGTGACACTCTTTCTTTCCATATTTCTTTCATCCTCTTCGATAATGGTTCCATATAGCCCAGACTCAGACGCACTCTCTGTGTGCTTGAGAGATAAAGGCATCATGGATGGCACACATTAGTGACATGACGGGGGATGAGATTTTCTCAGGGTTGAGCCAACAATGAGAGTATGAGATCAAACAGCAGGGGAAGAGAGAGGGGATAGAGGGGGGGGGGAGGAAGAATGAGAGAAAGAAAGAAAGAGAGAGAGAAAGAAAGAAAGGAAGAAAAGAAAGAAAAGAAAGGAAGAAAAGAAAGGAAAGAAAGGAAGAAAAGAAAGGAAAGAAAGGAAGAAAGGAAGAAAAGAAAGGAAAGGAAAGAAGGAAGAAAATAAAAGAAAGAAAGAAAGGAAAGAAAGGAAAAAAGAAAAGAAAGAAAGGAAAGAAAGAAAAGAAAGGAAAGAAAGGAAAAAAGAAAAGAAAGGAAGGAAAGAAAATAAAGAAAAAAAAGGAAAGGAAAGAAAGAAAGGAAGGAAGGAAAGAAAGGAAAGAAGAAAAGAAAGGAAGGAAGGAAAGAAAGGAAAAAAGAAAAGAAAAGAAAGAAAGGAAGGAAGGAAAGAAAGGAAAAAAGAAAAGAAAAGAAAGGAGTAACAGCACAGATAGAACAMTGAGTCAGATATTTCCCCTGATGTATAAATGTGAATCATCTGGTTGCCGTTTCCACTCACTACCAAATATGGTGGTGAGAGGAACCCCAGTGGCTGGAAGTGGGAGATGATGGAGCGAGATGGATTTTGGCCGACATTCTGCAAATGTTCTCATCGATGAAACATTTTGAAATCAATACAGTTTTCTGTTTACAAAACGAGAATCTGTTACAAACAGAGTGGGTGAAGACTTTACCCTTTGCCAAAGTTTCAAAGAATTGCATTGTTTAGAASGAGTGCAAGGGTAAATGTAGTTACAGCACATGCGCAATTCCACAGAGTAGGCGTTCCCTAATGGAAACATGCAAATACCAACGCGCTCTTTCTACCTCAAGCTTTGCTCTGCCACTATGATTAATTTGCTCCCATTGGACACGTCAGGCTGTTAGTTATAAAAAATATTTGGTAACAATGACCAATGAGCAGTAGCGGTGCATGGGAAAATCATTGGGAAAGCCAGGAAGGAAAAAAATACCTACTACAATAATTGCGTTGTTGGCGCTATTACCTGTTAGTTCATATGCCTTGCCATCGTGATGTTGGCAGGGGTGAAGGTAAGGCGTTCCAATACGTCGTCCCGGCAAAAGAAAACGTGAGCCTATCACAATAACTAAAACATAATGTCAATTAAACTGTAGGCTATTACACCACTTTTTATCATTACCGCATGTCAGAGGCATGAAAAATGAGCGAATGGTGATGTGGTTCGTGGAAAACACAGAAAAAGGCAGAGATGAGTGGCTGAAACCGAGATGCGCGCAGACAGCAGTGGACGCATACATTCTGGCCTAATGACTACACTTTTGGGTGTTTTGTGTAACAGATGTCTCTTTCCATAGACCAGTGTTTGGAGACTGGAAATATTTTGCGAGTGGATGAACGTGCATGGGCAGCCTAGTAAAGGATCMCTTGGAAGTGATTGTTTGACAATCAGATGAAAATATCATGACTGTTTGTGACACAATATATATTTTAAAAGTTTAATGACAAATCTTTATGACTAGGCCCACAGAGATCCTATTGAATTAATAGGGGTTCTACACTATATGTAATCGCACCGCATAAATTCAACCACACCTTTGTTTCATCCCAAAACCGGAGAGCAACATCTGTCCGGTGAAGTCCACAAAGCATATTGCATGTAACAAACAGTTACGTGACCTACAGCATGGTCAAGCAAGTTAATGTTTCCAAAATTTTTGGACTACAAAACAACTATTGATTTAGAACCACAGAGAGTTACCGCAAGTCACAAAGAAAACAGGAGCTGCCTCCACTATTCCAGCACCATTTCAACATCATCAAATCACCTACGCTTAGTCTAATACAGTGACAACTAAAAGATACCAAACACAATTTAGTCCAATCAACGTAAGCTAAATATTATGTGGTTGTCCATGGTAGCCTACATCTAGCTACATATTGAACTTCCATCCTCACAGGCCGGGGGCACAGCAATGTATGAATTAATGGTTGGATCAGAATCGCCGTTATAACCATTGGCTAGGATGGAAAATTAAGTAAAACCACAAGTCCAAATCCCTATCTCCATCCATGGCTAATTTAGGACATGGACAATTTTTAGTTAGCTAGCTAGCCACTGGAGGACAACAACACAACGAGATGCAACAATTCCCATTTTCTTCTGTCAATGACTTTTTGCTTTTGATGTGATGTAATTGGTGTGAAGCCAAATCCAAACTGGTTTCCCTTGACACTTTTTTTGGGGTGCGCAAGGACCCAAACTCAAAGGGAAATTATGAAACACAGAGAGACCAAATCAAAAAATTGTATGTTTTTTTTTYTKGGTAAATGTTTTGGGGGAGCCTGGCTTCCCTTGGCATCGATGAATACACGCCACTGCCAATGAAAAGTGCACTGCAGAATGGCAGTTGCATAACACATTAATAATGGAGGGAGGAGGGAAGAGAGCGAGAGAGAGAGCAAAGAGACAGAAGCAAACGGTGACCCACGAGAACTACACAATAGCCTGGCTGTAGCAGCATAACAAATCTGTGGGAGGAAAAGGGAAGGAGGAAGGAAGAAGACTAAGAGAGAGCAGGTGCAACACAGAAGGAACAGGGGAAGAAAAATAGGATCAAATAGAGGAAGCTAGAGAGCGAGTTAAGATAGGAGGACAAATGGACTCAGCGAATCTGAAGAGCACACATTGGAGTTTCATTAGGCCGGTGACTATCCCGAAATGGGTCAATTTCCCTACATTTACAGTTAATGGATGCACTCCCCAAAGGGCCCCTACCATGGAGGCACTAAATCTCTGCGCCTAACAAAATCATATATCAAAATGTGTTCCAACTCATAAGCTAGCAATCAAACACCCCCACCACGACACCTCACGGTGTGTGTGTCTCTTTCTGTGCGTGCAGACAGCTAATATTCCCTTGTTCAATCTCGGGAGTGTGTGTGTGTGTGTGTGCGTTAATAATTCCCTTGTCCTTCCTTCCTCCTCCTGTTCCCCGCTCTCTCTTTCCCTCGCTCCCTCTCCCTCCCTCCCTTTCTCTCTTCCACCCTATGGTAGTCCATCTTTCCCACTGCCAGCCTTAATCATCTCACGTTCACACATCTTTTTCCAAATGACAAATCTGCCCTGGGTGAATAGCTTATAAAGTGTCAGGGGCAGCTCAACCAGCCAATGCTGCTCTGAAGAGAGTGGCATGGGAAGAGTACATTTGAGGATTACTATAGAAGGGGTTTCAGGCTAGTGGGAGGTTTAGTTAGTGTTGAACATTTCAACAGTTCAACAGGGTTCAGCAGCAAACGGAATGAGGTGGGAGCAAAATGGCACGGGGGGGGGGGGGGGGGTTGTAATTCCACTTTGTCAAACAACTTTGTATCTGCTAAGGTACAAAACTAGCGCATCGGAAGATGTGACTTGATCAAACACACTCCATTCCTCTCTGTCAGTGACCATACACACACGCGGTATGTGGCTCTTGGCGGAACTGAGTAAGACACTGCACCTTAACTGTAATGACCGAATTTCTCCAAATGTCTTAATAGTTGTGTATTCATTTAAAATATAACATTTGATCGATAACCGTGATAAACCGTCATAAGAGCTATACTAGGGCTATCATGATATAGCTAAAAAAACGAGTCATTATTAAAAGCGGAATGGCAGTTGGTTGGCTTAGCTAGCATCATTTCTGAGCTGATCTAAACAGCAACGGAACAATCAACATTGTCACGGTCACAGCTTAAGGATGTCACAATGACACATCATTGGCTACCCCGCGGATGAGTAGAGACTGGATAGGGGACGTGCGCTGCTGGAGTCTGACTTACAATCACTTGCCATGCCATGGCCTGCTTAATTTGCTAAGCATTTAGAAAAGCCATACATAATTAACAGTCCTATCACCAGCTGCTGCATCAACTAGCTAGCTAGCCGCGGGGGAGCCCAGTTCATTTCAAATCAAATCAAACAGTGCAGTTCAAGAAGAAGAAAATATTTACCATGTAGACTAAAATAAAAAGCAATGATAAAAAGTAACACAATAAGAATAACAATAACGAGGCTATATACAGGGGGCACCGGTAGTGAGTCAGTGTGCAGGGGTACAGGCTAGTTGAGGTAATCTGTACATGTAGGTGGTTGCGAAGTGATTATGCATAGGTAACAAACAAACAGCGAGTAGCAGCAGTGTACAAAAGAGAGGGGGGGGGGTCAATGTAAATTGTCCGGTGGTGATTTTATTAATTGTTCAGCAGTCTAATGGCTTGGGGGTAGAAGCTGTTGAGGAGCCTTTTGGTCCTAGACTTGGCACTCCGGTATGGCTTGCCGTGCAGTAGCAGAGAGAACAGTCTATAACTTGGGTGACTGGAGTCTCTGACTATTTTATGGGCTTTCCTCTGACACCRCCTATTATATAGGTCCTGGATGGCAGGAAGCTTGGCCCCCGTGATGTACTGGGCTGTTCGCATTACCCTCTGTAGCGGCTGACGGTCAGATGYCGAGCAGTTGCCAGTTGCAGTGGGAGGTGTTGAGTCCCAGAGTCCTTAGCTTAGTGATGAGCTTCGTGGGCACTATGGTGTTGAAYGCTGAGCTGTAGTCAATGAACAGCATTCTCACATAGGTGTTCCTTTTGTCCAGGTGAGAAAGGGCAGTGTGGAGTGCGATTGAGATTGTGTCATCTGTGGATCTGTTGTGGCGGTACGYGAATTGGAGTGGGTCTAGGGTGTCCGGGTGGATGCTGTTGATGTGAGCCATGACAAGCCATTCAAAGCACTTCATGGCTACCTGACGTGAGTGCCAGGGGGCGGTAATCATTTAGGCAGGTTACCTTCACTTCCTTGGGCACGGGGACTATGGTGGTCTGCTTGAAACATGTAGGTATTACAGACTCGGTCAGGGAGAGGTTGAAAATGTCAGTGAAGACACTTGACAGTTGGTCCGCGCATGCTTTGAGTATACATCATTGACTGGCAGTCAAGGCTGAGGGAATATACTTGGCAGTATCATCTCTGCTAGTGTATGACAGCGACTCGCTCACCAAACAACATTAACCATGTCATTGCTAGCAAATATTTTGAAGRGAGAAAAGGAAGCCACTAGTGAGTACTCTACATTGGTAGACGGTGTGGCCTTTCAAGATTGAATAATCCTGTATTTATTCTCTATTTTAAAACACACAAAAATAAGGCCTAGGCTAGAGGTTAGACATATGAACCAGAGTCGGAGGGTTGCCAGTTGAATCTCAGGCCTGGCAACAGTGGGAATGAGACATGAAGTGGCAAGCTGATGGTTGCTGTTACCATGTACAGTACAGTACATCTGTTGCCCTTAGGCAAGGCACTTAACACCTACATTTCTTATGTGGCACTGCACTGTTGCTGACTCTGTGATTCCAACCAATACACGGGTGTCTTTCTAGCCCGGACTGGGATTGGGAAAAAGCAAAAGACGACAAATATCAGAAGCAGAATCTTAGAAAGCCTACATCTAGGGCCGTGCTGCCATTAGGCACTTAACACCTAAATGACTTAGGCTAACASCTACAGTTGAAGTCGGAAGTTTACATAGACTTAGRTTGGAGTCATTAAAACTTGTTTTTCATCCACTCCACAAATTTCTTGTCAACAAACTATAGTTTTGGCAAGTCGGTTAGGGCATCTACTTTGTGCATGACACAAGTAATTTTTCCAACAATTGTTTACAGACAGATTATTTCACTTATAAATCAGATGAAAAAGAAAGCGAGAGTGGAGGGAGAGTGAGAGGAGAGAGCAGCACGTAGGCATTAAAGTTTTATCCAAGCAGGAGGGGGAAATTTATAACGAAAGAGAGGCTGATCCAGGGGACTGTAGTCGTGGAAGTGCTCAGCGTGGAGTGGGGCTTTCAGCTCTTGTGATTCTCCTCCTTCCGAGAGAGACGAAGCCTGGCTTTTCTCCCAATGCCCTTGTTTCATGTAATCGAGCCAGCCAGGTTTCCTGCGGAGGCAGAATTCCACAGAAGTTGCCTTGCCTACTTCAAGAGCAGTAAACACTGGACGGACAGTCCAGCCCGTGCAGGAGAAAGTGGCTCGTTATTAGAAAGAAAACAACTAAGCACAGCAAGTGGCATTTAAATGCATTAGGCACACGACCCTAGCTAATTAAACATAATGCATTAGGTTCAGCGGGGAGTCTTATGCTATCGAACTAATACGAAGAGAAAATTCTGTTAAAACACTGCGGACCCTGACTGAGCGGTAATTACAGGGCAGGTAGCCTCGGGAAGAAGGGAAAGAAGATGGAGGTAGAGAGAAGGATTGTGGGATGCATTTCGGTGGGTCGACTCGGGAACAGGTGGCAGATAACAGCACGAGGGTAAAGGGAGGGAAACATATATGAAGGGCCAGGCCTACTGATTCATAAAACCACACTATCTCGAATAGATCATATGTGGAGCGGAATTGAGCAATTGCTAATTGAAATGAGCCGTCCAATCGCTGTAATACATGGAATACATGATATGGATTACAGATTTCATGTAGGAGTTCCACACAGCGCCATCCTAATAGCCGAAGGGCTCGTCTGTTTTCATAATTAAGTTGAATGCGTATATTGACTTCGTTATATTCTATGAAATAATAGACCGCATTTTGCAGTCTGATTTATTATTTATTAAAACCCAATGATATATTGATTAAATTACATTTTGGGTTATAACACATAACGCATGCGGTAAATACTTAACATGACCCTTGCTGGCGCCATAGGGAAGGTTTCTTTTATTGTAATGCTTGTCACTCATTTGGGAAGCACTCCTTTCTCTCGATCTGGTCTTGTTTCTGCTTACATGGAATGGGGCTCTGTCTGGCTATTACAATAATGGTCATTCAATGCTGGAGATCAAAAAGAAACCACGTTTTCAAGAGACTTTGGGTAGATTCTCAATCATTGACACTTCTTTTGAGATCCTATTAATATGATTTCAGATGCTTTAGTCACATAACTCAAATGCACTCTTTGTGAGCTATACAATAGAAGAGACAGTAATAGCCTTTTTCAAAATAAAGATTTTTGTTGACAGGACATAAAAGAAGAATCAACTGCCCATTGTTTCAAGAGTCCTCTACAGACGGAGGATGAATTACAGGGTCACAGCCAAATGCAGCAGTTATGGACATGTACAGCTGGAAAGTTCGGAAGTTTACACTACAACCTTTAGCAAAATACATTTAAACTCAGTTTTCACATTCTGACATTGTAATCGAGTTAAATGATTCCCTGTCTTAGGTTCAGTTAGGATCACACTTATATTTTAGAATGGTGAAAATGTCAGAATATTATAGAGAGAAGAATGATTTGTTTCCAGCTTTCCTATTTATTTCATCCAGTGTGTGCTCACGAATGTTTACATACACTCAAATTAGTTTTGCGTAGCGTTGCCTTTTAAATTGTTAAACTTGAGTTCAATGTTTTGGATAGCCTTCCACAAGCTTCATAATAAGCTTGGCGTGATTTGGCCATTCCTCCTGACAGCAGCTGCTCGTTTGTAACGAGTCAGGTTATGTAGGCCTCTTGTCACACACACTTTTTCAGTTTACTGCCCACTAAATGTTCTATAGGATTGGCGGTCGGGGGACTTTGTGCATGGGCACTCCAATACCTTGACTTTCGTTTGTCCTTAAGCCATTTTGCCACAATTTGGAATTTAGCTTGGGGTCATTGTCCAATTTTGGACGACCAATTTGCAACCAAGCTTTAACTTCTGACTGCATGTCTTGAGATGTTTGCTTCAATATATCCACATAATTTTCAGATTCCTCATGATACCATCTATTTGTGAAGTCCACCAGCCTCCTGCCAGCAAAGCACCCCGCAACTATGATGCTGCCACCCCTGTGCTTCTCTGGTTGGGATGGTGTCTTCCGAGTTGCAAGTGTCCCCCTTTTTCCTCCAACATAATGATGGTCCAATTATGGCCAAATAGTATATTTTTGTTTCATCAGACAAAGGAAATTTCCAAAAAGAACGATCTCTGTCCCATGTGCAGTTGGCAAACCGTAGTCCTGCTTTTTTATGGCAGTTTTGGAGCAGTTGGCTTTTCCTTCTGAGCGCTTTCAGGTTATAGGTCGATATAGGGACTCATTTTACTGTGGATACAGATCCTTTTGTACATGTTTCCTCCAGTATCTTCACAAGGTCCTTTGTGTTGTTCTGGGATTGATTTGCCACTTTTTGCATCAAAGTACATTCATCTCTAGGAGACGAACGCGTCTCCTTCTTAAACGGTATGACGGCTGCGTGGTCCCATGGTGTTTATACTTGCGTACTATTGTTTGTACAAAATGGAAACGTGGTCACCTTCAGGGCGTTTGGAAATTGCTCACCAAGGATGAACCAGGCTTGTGGAGGTCTACAATTTTATTTCTGAGGTCTTGGCTGATTCTTTTGATCTTTTCCGCCATGATGTCAAGCAAAGAGCACTGAGTTTGAGAGTAGGCCTTTGAAATACATCAACAGTTACACTCCAATTGACTCAAATGTATGTCAATTAGCCTATCAGAAGCTTCTAAAGCCATGGCATCAATTTCTGGAATTGCCAAGCTGTTTTAAAAGGCAACGTCAACTTAGTGCATGTAAAACTTCTGAGACGCACACTGCGATTTGTGATACAGTGA
>NC_036850.1:5477923-5480230 GCF_002910315.2 Salvelinus sp. IW2-2015 | reverse complement strand
TAACATGTTCTATAGGATTGCGGTCGGGGACTTTGTGCATGGGCACTCCTAATACTTGACTTTCGTTTGTCCTTAAGCCATTTTGCCACAATCTTTGGAATTATGCTTGGGTCATTGTCCAATTTTGGAGAACAATTTGCAACGCAAGCTTTAACTTCCTGACTGCATGTCTTGAGATGTTGCTTCAATATATCCCACATCTCTCTCTATTTGTGGGCAGAACTGAAAAAGTGTGTGTGAGCAAGGAGGCCTACAAACCTGACTCAGTTACACCAGCTCTGTCAGGAGGAATGGGCCAAAATTCACCCAACTTATTATGGGAAGCTTGTGGAAGGCTATCCAAAACATTTGACTCAAGTTTAACAATTTAAAGGCAACGCTACCAAATACTAATTGAGTGTATGTAAACTTCTGACCCACTGGGATGAAATAAATAAAAGCTGAAACAAATCATTCTCTCTACTATTATTCTGACATTTCMCATTCTTAAAATAAAGTGGTGATCCTAACTGACCTAAGACAGGGAATATTTACTCGGATTAAATGTCAGGAATTGTGAAAACTGAGTTTAAATGTATTTTGCTAAGGTGTATGTAAACTTCCAACTTCCACTGTACATCGCTCCAAAGCTGCTGCATTGTGGCTGACCCTGTAATTATCTCTCTCTGGTAGAGACTCTTGAAAAATGGGCAGTTGTATTCTTCTTTTATGTTCCTCAACAAAAATCTTATTTTGGAAAAGAGGCTATTACYGTTTCATTGTGATAGCCACAAAGGAGGTGCATTTTGAGTTATGTGACTAAAGCATCCTGAAATCATTATAGGATCTCAAAAGAATGTGTCCTGATTAAATCTACCAGTCTCCTTGAAAAACGTGTTTCTTTATCTCCAGCATTGAAGCACATTATTGTAAGACCAGACAGAGCCCCATCCATGTAAGCAGAAACAGACAGATCGAGAGAAAGGGAGGCTTCCCAATGAGTTGAAAGCATTACATAACAGAAACCTTCCCTATGTGGCAGCCAGCAAGGTCATGTTAAGTATTTACCGCATGCTGTTATGTGTGTATAACCCCAAAATRTATAATTGTATCAATATATCATGGGTTTTAATAAATAATAAATCAGACCAAAATACTGTCTATTATTTCATAGATATACTGATCAATAGACGCATCAACTAATTATGAATAACACAGCCCTTCGGCTATTAGGATGGGCTGGTGCGAACTCCTACAGAAATCTGTATCCATATCTGTATTCCATTTATTACAGCATGGAGCTCATTTTCAATTARCAATCTCATTCCGCTCCTTACATGATCATCAAGGTGGTTTATGAATCAGTAGGCCTGGCCCTTTCCATAATGTTTCCCTCCCCCTACGCCTCCTGCTGTTACTCCACCTGTTCCCTCGACCCACCGAAATGCATCCCTACATCCTTCTCTCCTCCCTCTTCTTTCCCTTCTTCCCGAGGCTACCTGCCCTGTATTCCGCTCACAGGTCCCGCAGTGTTTACAGATTTGCTCTTTCTATATCGATGCCATTAGGACTCCCCGCTGAACCKAATGCATTATCGTTATATAGCTAGGGTCGTCCTAATTCATTTATGCCACTGTGTGCTTAGTGTTTGTCTTTCTAATACGAGCCACCTTTCTCCCACGGGCTGGGCTGTCCGTCTCAGTGTTTACTGCCCAGGAAGTAAGGCAAGGCAGCTTTCTGTGGAMTTCTGCTCCGSAGAACCRGGCTGGCTCGATTACTGAACAAGGGCATTGGGGAYRAAAACCAGGCTTCGTCTCTCTCGARGGCAGGAGAATCACAGAGCTGAAAGCCCACTCCACGCTGAGCCACTTCCCGACTACATCCCTGATCCCCTGCTCTTTCGTTATAATTTCCCCCCTGCTTGGGATAAAACTTTAATGCCTACTTGCTGCCTCTCTCCCTCCACTCTCCCTCCACTCTCGCTTTCTGTTTTCACCTCTCCCTGCTCCTCTTATTTCTGTCCGGAAACACTCTCGATCTCTCAATTTCTTTTGTCGATAAGAATATGATTTTTTATCTGTGTTAATAAACCCTTTATTTTTATAGCCTGGCAGGGGAGTAGGGTCCATGTCTTCTGCTAGTGTGTGTGTGTGTGTGTAGTGTTGAACAAATCAAAATATACTTTTAGATTCTTCAAAGTAGCCACCCTTTGCCTTGATGACAGCTTTGCACACTCTTGGCATTCTCTTAACCAGCTTCACCTGGAATGCTTTTCCAACAGTCCTGAAAGAGTTCCGACATATGCTGAGCACTTGTTGCCTGCTTTTC
>NC_036850.1:5457396-5477562 GCF_002910315.2 Salvelinus sp. IW2-2015 | reverse complement strand
TGTGTAAGCACCTCTGCTGGTTAAGTGTGCCTTCAATTCTAAATAGATCACTGACAGTTCGCCAGCAAAACACCATCACACCTCCTCCTCCATGCTTCACGGTGGGAACCACACATGCAGAGATCATCCGTTCACCTACTCTGCGTCTCATAAAGACACAGCAGTTGGAACCAAAAATCTCAAATTTGGACTTGGATTTGGACTTGGAGATTTGGAGATTTCCACCAGTCTAATGTGTTTCTTGGCCTAAGCAAGTCTTTCTTATTATTGGTGTCCTTTAGTAGTGGTTTATTTGCAGCAATTCGACCATGAAGGCCTGATTCACGCAGTGTCCTCTGAGCAGATGATGTGGAATGTCTGTTACTTAACTCTGTGAAGCATTCTATTACTAGGTCAAAAGTTCTTTGAATGTTATGATATGACTGAGCTTGTCAGTCTTCAAGAACATGGACTGTAATTTCTCTTTTCTTATCTTGAAGCGGCTTCATTGCCCATTATAGTGGACTTGGCCCTATTTTGGTAAAAGACTATCTTCTGTATACCATCCCTACGTTGTCACCAACAAACTGATTAGACTCCAACGCATTAAGAAGAAAGAAATTCCAAAAAACTCCACTTTTAACCATGCACAACCTGTTATTTAAATGTATCTGCTCACGGTGATTACCTCATGAAGCTGGTTAGAGAATGCCAAGAGTGTGCAAAGGTTATCAAGGCAAAGGGTGCTACTTTAATTAAAAGTATATTTTTGATTTGTTCAACACTTTTTTGGTTACTACTAATTCCATATGTGTTTCTTTCATAGGTTGATGTCTTCCTATTAATCTACAATGTAGACAAATTAGTTAAAACTCTGAATGCAGTAGTCGTTTGTCCAGACTGTAGATATGATATGTGTATCATGCCTCTTTTCCGCCTCTTGCTTATTTTTGTTCTCTCGCTTTCTCAGGAACATGCACACCCCACCAGCACCACCCCACACACACACCTCGCCGACGATGCATCCCCATCTCTCCTCCCACACACTGCACACACACAGCCACACACCCACACACAACACACACAACACTTTTTTGGTTACTACATGATTCCATATGTGTTCTTTCATAGTTTTGATGTCTTCATTAGTATTCTACAATGTAGAAAATAGTAAAAATAAAGAAAAACCCTTGAACTATTGACTGGTACTGTACAGTATGTTCCAAAGCTCAGCAGACGGTCCTACTCCCTGCTTGATTAGAAGCCTGATTCTTCACCACGCTCTGACAACTCTAAGCTGCTCAAATATATGCTCTRTCCTACAACCAARCCASKAGCAGTCTTTGCCTCATGCTCAACGTATGTCATCACCTGGTTGACATCTGTTAAACCCAGTAAGGTAATCAAACGTGTTCGAGAGGGTATGCCTGAGCAAGACACTTGGCAGACTAGCTGATCTACAAACCACAGTGCATTCCAAACGACTACCCATTAAGTTTGGGGTGCCCAAACTTTTTCCACTCAGGCCCCCCTTCCAGCATTGGGGACCACCCTGCACGCCACAACTATTTATATTTGCACAAGCACTGTTCATGACACAAACTGTTCACACCCCTCTTGGTGGTGGAGAGAATTTTTTTGCAGTYCTACACATTTTGTCATGGGGTGCAGAGAAAATKTTGCAGTTGTAAAGCTMATTTTCTTGCAATTACATACATTTTGCCATGTCTAATGTTTATTCGTGTGATATTTGAGTGACTCAAACATTACAACAAAATCTATGGGCAACAAAATAGCTCTCTAAGGCGACTGACGTGACAAGAGTAAAACTGATTATGCACTACCCAATTTCTACTATTACAACTTTCAAGAGTAAGTTGAAAGCCGGACTGAGTTCCTTCAAGAAATATATTCTATTTTTGGGGGGGGGTAATCGTTCTTGCTGGACAATCATTATATAAAAAAAAAAATTCTCTCCCAGTTCAATCACTTTCAGGAGTAGAAGCTGTAAACGGGCGCATATGTGTCCTAAAGGCCACTTCAGTGGTGAACTAGAAAGTGAAAGCTGTTCTCTTTTTGCCTATACACTCCATTATGACTCCAAAGCACTGCGATTCTGGAGCGATACGAGAACAGCTCAACCGTGGCAGGTGCTGGATGGATGTAATCGTGAGGTGAATGTCGTTGGAATAATTCAATTGCTGTTGACGTATTTTCCTGACAACGGTGAAGGTTTGTTCAGAAACCACCGGTGACAAAGAACTTTTCTCAGGTTGTAAATGTGTGATTAACATTAGCAAATCAAACCATAGTACGTATTCAGCAGAGTGGAATGTTATTGAATGATCAGATAGAGATGTATTGTATAGACCAGCCATGATTCTCTGTTGTGTAGAATGGAGATTTGCATCCACTCTATCCATTTACCTTTCTATGTGAAACATTGAAACCAGTCTCACTGAATAAGCCCTAAACCACAACTTCCAGAGTCCAGATGTATTTAGAATGGGAGACTGACCAAGAGTGGTAGGTCTGTGCATGGTAGGTCTGTGCATGTACWATGAATATACCGTATTATTGATAATCATGTGATCATGTGTTGGACATGTGCTGACATTCCAATTGTTATTTTTCCAATTATATTTATTCTGCCTCATGCTTGAACATATAATAAACAATTGATCCCCCCCCCCAAAAAAAGAAATGGGATACTCAATTTCTCTACAGCGGTAATGGCAACCGATGAGAAATGTCAATATAAAACGTGTCTGCCTTTACACGTCCAGAGATGAACGAGTGTGTTGGAACAGCCACCCCATTTATCAAAGAGMATCCATTTATCTTCACATTGACATTACTTTTAGTCCGTGGCTTGTTCGTTTGGAACAGCTCTCTCTTTCTACTCTCACRGTCGCTCTTGCTCTTGTTTAGTGTAGTGTGTACTATACCCCCTCTATCCGTAAACCCTAGTGAAGTAATTTTGTTGTAGGATTATTAAGGGGACCAGTACCTTTCCCACTGGCTCCCAGTAGCAGTGGTATATCTGAAGCTTTACCTAGTGTAATCCAAGGCCACAGACCCCTAACATGTCTCATTGTTTATTTAATTKAACCTTTTTTAACTAGSCAAGTCAGTTAAGAACAAATTCTTATTTACAATGACGGCCTACACCGGCCRAACCTGGATGACTACCAATCAYGGCCGGTTGTGATAAAGCCTGGATTCGAACCAGAGTGTCTGTAGTKAYGCCTCTAGYACTGAGATACAGTGCCTTAGACCGCTGCGCMACTCGGGAGCCCGGTGTGAAGAGACACTTGTGTCTCCTCCCTAACAATGTCGACAGAGCAGATCGGCGGGCTGTCAATCTCCCACCTACTCCTCTCTTTGGATTAGTGGATACATCTCATTATTTGAATACCTTTTTGAATATTCAATGAGGGGTGTTGATGTCAAACGCCTGTATTCAATGGAGAATGAGATGCTAGCCTCAAGCATACGCATACACTCTTAGGTTATAGATAACACCTTTTATTCCTAAGAGTGTAGACCGTCACGAATTTCAACAGCGACAACTCCGATATAAAATGTTTTTGCACAAAGTTGCCGGGATGTCACATGCATCACACTTATACTGAGTATACAAAACATTAAGAACACCTGCTCTTTCCATGACATAGACTGACCAGGTGAAAGCTATGATCCCTTATTGATGTCACTTGTTCAATCCACTTCAATCAGTATATATAAAGCGGAGGAGACAGGTTAAAGAAAGATTTCTAAGCCTTGAGACAATTGAGACATGGATTGTGTGTGTTCCATTCAGAGGKTTAATGGAAAAGACAAAATATTTAAGTGCCTTTAAACGATGTGTGGTAGGAGGTGCCAGGCGCACTGGTTTGTGTCAAGAACTGCAACGCTGCTGGGTTTTTCACACTCAACAGTTTCCGATGTGTATCAAGAATGGTCCACCACCCAAGGGACATCCAGGCAACTTGACCCAACTGTGGGAAGCATTGGAGTCAACACGGGCCAGTATCCCTGTGGAACGCTTCGACACCTTGTAGAGTCCATGCCCCGACAAATTGAGGTTGTTCTGAGGGAAAAGGGGGTGCAACTCAATATTAGATAGGTGTTCCTAATGTTTGGTATACTCAGTGTATATCAGTACACCCGTAACAACTTAAGAATGAATACAGTTCTATTAGATCAAATAAGCCTCATGTATCAAAATAGCAATTCATTTTTATCATGACTAAAYTCGACACACTCTCATTGCCCCCCATACAAAAACTCCTCACTTGCTTAATAATGAATGATCTGCTTAACGTGGACAGATTTTGGGTGGCGTAAACCCCCTTGCTCACCAAGAGTAGTAGGTCTGTGCATGRTAAACCTGTGCATGTACTATGAATATACCGCATTATGGATTATGATGTGATAATGTGTTGGACGTTCGCTGACAAGCCAATTGATATGTGTCCAATTATGTTTACTCTGCCTATTGCTTGAACATATAATAAAACAATTGATCTAAAAAGAAAAAAAAGTAAGAATGTGAGACAATTTCTCGACCAGCAGTAATGGAAAGCGACAAGGGGTGAGAAATGTCAATATAAAACGAGTCTGCCTTTACGCGTCCAAAGATGAACGAGTGTGCTGGAGCAGCTGTCTAATTTCTCTTCAAATTGACATCATTTTTACTCCATGTCTTGTTCGTTTGTACATCCAGAAATTCGTGCGGTGCAGTACAATCAGTCCCCTTCAATGGTTTGATGAGTGGGATCAGGTGTGTAATGCTAGGGGGGGAAACAAAAATGGGCATCCTTTTGGGACCCAGGTCCAAGACCAGGACCACACTGTTCTAAGTCAACAGGAGAAAACATGAGGTTTGACATAATGTTGCCTGACAAACTAAGGCAATCAATCCTAAGGACTAGTTTTTGTCAGCGAGTTGTACCGTACGGCATATCCATATCCCATCTGATTCAGATCTATACTGAACAAAAATATAAACTTAACATGAAACATGGAACCAACACTTTACATGAGCTGAAATAAAATTTCCCAGAAATTGTCAATATGCACAAAAAGCTTATTTCTCTTAAATGTTGTACACAAATGTTTTAACATCCCCGTTAGTCAGCATTTCTCCTTTGCCAAGATAATCCATCCAGGTGACAGGTGTGGTATATCAAGAAGCTGATTAAACAGCGTGATTGTTACACAGGTGCACCTTGTGCTGGGAATAATAAAAGGCCTTTCGGAAATGTGAAGTTTTGTCACAACACAATACCTCAGATGTTTCAAGTTGAGGGAGCATAAAATTGGCATGCTGACTGCAGGAATGTCAACCAGAGCTGTTGCCAGAGAATGTAATGTTAATTTCTCTACCATAAGCCGTCTCCAAAGCCATTTTTGAAAATTTGGCAGTACGTCCAACCAGCCTCACAACCGCAGACCACATGTAACCACGCCAGCCAAGGACCTCTACATCCGGCTTCTTCACCTGCGGGATCGTCTATAGGACCAGCCACCCGGACAGCTGATGAAACTGTGGGTTTGCACAACCGAAGAATTTCTGCAAAAACTATCAGAAACTGTCTCAGGGAAGCTCATCTGCGTGCTCGTCGTCCTCACCAGGGTCTTGACCTGACTGCAGTTTGGCGTCGTAAACCGACTACAGTGGCCAAATGCTCACCTTCGATGGCCACTGGCACGCTGAAGAAGTGTACTCTTCATGGATGAATCCCGGTTTCAACTGTACCGGGCAGATGGCAGACAGCGTGTATGGTGTTGTGTGGGCGAGCGGTTTGCTTCTGTCAACGTTGTGAACGGAGTGCCCTATGGTGGCGGTGGGGTTATGGTATGGGCAGGCATAAGCTATGGACAACGAACACAATTGCATTTTATCAATGGCAATTTTAATGCACAGAGATACCGTGACCAGATCCTGAGGCCCGTTGTCGTGCCCTTTATCCACTGCCATCACCTCATGTTTCACCATGATAATGCACTGCACCGTGTCGCAAGGATCTTTACACAATTCCTGGAAGCTGAAAATGTCCCAGTTATTTCATGGCCTGCATACTCACTAGACATGTCACCCATTGAGCATGTTTGGGATGCTCTGGATCGACATTGTACCACAGCGTGTTCCAGTTCCCGCCAATAACAAGCATTTCGCTACACTCGCAATAACATCTGCCAACCATGTGTATGTGACCAATAACATATGATTTGATATCCAGCAACTTCGCACAGCAATTGAAGAGGAGTGGGACAACATTCCACAGCTCACAATCAACAGCCTGATCAACTCTACAGATGCATATCTGTATTCCCAGTCATGTGAAATCAATAGATTAGGGCATAATTTATTTTAATTGACTGATTTCCTAATATGAACTGTAATTCAATAAAATCGTAGAAATTGTTGCATGTTGCGTAATTCTTTTATTCTGTGCAGTAGCATTTGGTACTCTGATCTGTGCAAAAACCAGATGAATCCTGGTCCAAATTAATTCTGGTACCTTCCAGAGTGGTCGAGTGGTAGTCCAGTGTCCAAGACCATACTATCAACTGTATTGTGATGCGGCAGCAAGAGTCACAAATACATTATTGCCTGCTGTAAACAATCTAGCATTTAATGTCATGTAGAATGTGCAAATACCCTGTTATTTACAGTTCTCATGCGCTAGGGAACCACAACTGGTATACCATGTGAGTGTGCATGTTAACGAATTTATAAGTAGACTAGGGACAGGAAGACCAGGTATGCCAATAGCATAAGTGATACAGGAAAATGTCAAATCAGCCACAGCTGCAACATGCACTCAATGGAGGGGGGTCATTGACACCACAGCGCTGCAACAATCATCTCTACACATTTTTTACATTTCCACTCTACAAATGCAACCCAGGAGATGTCTCGTCTTACTTCTTGTGAGATTGGTTTAAGACGCATACAGATGCATACATCAAACATACCAACCTCCACCAAAGCAACAAACTGCGATCTATACGCCTGAGCGACAACGCAAGGTACTGTATGTTCCTACTGAATATGATCGATGGTCTGGAGGAGGCCAAAGGAAACTCGGCTCACAAGGCAGGGAAGTTCCCATTGATCTGACTAAATCAATTAAGACAGAGAGGAGGTAAGAACTATCAGGACTCCAGGAATTGGGAGCCTATAGATCCTGTAGACTGCTGGGTTCTGACCTACATAACACAGGCAAAAAAACAACTTTTGAGTACTAGGAACTTCAATCCCTCTCTTTTTCGTTTTCCCTACTCCATTTCTCTTTCTGTCTTGCTCTCCGTGTGGGTCTCACCAGGCCCGGCAGCAGGATTAACTCAGCAAGGGGGCATCATAAATAACTAAAGGGGCACAACTATTTTCGCTTGCTGATAACACAGGATGGATAATAATCGAGAGTACAATTACACACAATGTATTTGCAGCCACGCACGGCTGTCTTGTCACAAGAATACAGGATACTGCGCCGCTTTACAAACGTACAAAAAATGCATAACCCGTCTCGAGAGATTGCACGTTATGACAACGCTACATGCACAATATCCCATCAATGCAACGCAAAACAGTTGCTAGTTACCGCAATAACACTTCCACATGCCAATACAATGTATTTCCAATCGCTGAAAGCAAACAATAATGTACAATGCACTACCACGATTTATCAGTACAATGGAGCTTGGACACAGCTACCAAGCTGTCTTCCCACTAAGAGTGCCGTACTATGCTGCGTATGATAAGAGAAACGTGTATTCCATAGCAACGAGTTGTTTATAGCAACACTGTAGCTACATTGTTACTCAACCATTGGTCAAGGTCTGCCTACCCTCATCAATGTAATGCAGAGCACCTCTTCTACTATATAAAAACAACCCGATTATACTATAAACCAAACATTTCCAATCCTATCACATCACAGTAATCAAGCAGTAGACCTGCCAATAAAGAAAATCACGTCTACGCCTATTTCTGACATTTGCCACACTTTTCCAGAAGCTAGCAAATGACAAAATAATACAAGGCCAGCCAGGCTGCCTGTTCCTACCCAGATTCAAAATATTTGCAGCCTCCTTGATGCTGTGTTCAACCTCCTCAGAAGTCTCTCGTTCCACTCCCCGCGGAATTTACTTGTTAGTTCCCTCTCAAATGCCAGTTGAATCAGCATGCGCTTTCCTCCTGTGCAACATGCTCCGTCTGTGCTCACTGAATAGATTTTTCAGCGTTGAAAAAGAGTTCTCGCAAATTGCTGTGGATGCTCCAAATGTTAATCCCAGCTTCAATGCCATCCTCACAGTAAACATAGCTGTTAGAGGCCCGGAGTATCTATCCAAAATGCTCTGCATAATGTTAGTCCAATTTCCGTCTCCAGATCGGGCTATTTCAGTCTGTAGAAACGGGCGTGCGACAGTAAACTCAATTTCCACAAAATCTCCAGAGATTAAGTCCAGCAGTGGTTTCACCTTTTCCACATCCATAAAGGTTTCATTCTTTGAGTGCAAGGCACACAGGGCCTCAACGAGTTGGCTGTTTCGTTCGTTAAATCGTGCTGACATTTCTCCCAGTACAGCATCCAGACTGCTGAAAAACAGTCTTTTGCACTCCCTCTCATGATCCTCTTCTTGCTGGCCCATTGTTGTTTCGACCACATTCTTTCAGATTACAACTCACTACTCTTTGCCATTTGCTTGGAGCGGAGGTGTCCGTGTGCTTGTATTTTCTTGCAGGAATTTTCCAGCCACTCTCTGCCTTTAAACCACGCGCTACAAAATGCCACAGTACAGGCGGGTTGGGTATCTTGGAGGCTGCAGGCCCCTCGGGTTGGTTATCTCCTATGTCACCAGGCTGCAAGACGGTTGTGCAGGTGCTTTTCCTGCTGGGCTCGAMGGCCTTGGCCTCTGTGGCAGGCTTCTCCCCCTCCCCGCCGCTTTGATCCAATGCTGCCGTTGTGCTTTCCAATATCCATCATGCTATCAGCTACCTAACTATCTGTTAACGTTTGCTAAATTCCATCCAGATGTGCGGTGAAACTTTTTGTTGTTGTTGGTAGTAAGTAACTTTGAAAGTAGACCTAAACAGTCAAATTGACCCCGCCCTTCTACTGTGAAAGCCAATTGTTTTTTCAACCGGTAAAATGTGTATGAGGTACGTATGATGCATGCAAGGGAGTTGCATGAATGAAGCATACACAATAAATTGGTTGGGCATGACGGAGGGGGCATATTGTGGGACAGAAAAGGGATACAAAACTGAAGGGGCACAATATTCCAAATGTTTGCACCCTTGTGGCGCCAGGCCTGGGTCTCACCCGTGGGTCCCTGCAGTATGAGTACACCAAGTCAGCACTAACGAGATTTATTACACAGTGACGGTAATTAAGTGACTTATTGGGGACTTTTCCTGCTACTGTACGTGTGTGTATGCCCTTTGTGGCTCAAGGGCGCTGAGGCTGCCGAAAGCTATATGATTAGCGCTGTGCATCCTGGCGTATTTTGGGAGGCCCACTGTTATTGTAATTATTCTGTGAAGTCATTTTGGCAACATTTGGGAGCTCGTCGCTTTTTTTCTGTCTTTTCTACAGCTTGTCTGGGAAGGACTGATATACCCCTTGTGCTTCGCTGCAGTTCAGAAGACACTAATGGTCCAGGGCAGAATGAGAAAGTATTAAGCTTATTTCAGTCAGTTAAGGTAATGGAGAAAATTAACATAAGGATAACTGAATTTAGCCCCGGAGTAAGTGAATGCTTATTGGATTTCAATTTGAATGGAGTGTCTTAGTGCCAGAAAGGCCATACACACACAACGTCTCTCTTATACACTCCCTCTTTGACACASACCTGACCCAATCCCCTTTTCAACATGCTTTTGTAACAGTACTCTTCTTGCGTTGTGTACAATAAATCATCGACCCGAACTACAACTTGTTGCAGTCATGGAGATTTATTCTGATAGGAACAGCACAAAACTGCACGGCTCACCATCCAACTCTGCACTCACACACTGTACACACTATACGAACCCCCCCACCAGACACAGTAAGTTGCTAGCTAGTATTAGCGGGAATTCTCTACAACAAAATGCATAACAAATATTCACCAAAAAACGCTGCATCTTACGTGTGATGTTCGAATAACATTTACAAACAAATTGATATAAATTGTACATTTAAATCATCACTTGGGAGTATAAAAATCACTTTTGACGTACAGTGCTTTGCAACCAACAACGTACCGCTGGTTTGGTGCTTGTTCACTGGGACGATTCTAATTGAAACATCCCCCCTCGTAAGCAAGCTACGCAAACCAGCCAATAAGATGCCATGTTGAGTAGGTGAAGGCAAGACAAAACTAAAACCAAAAACCCATTGGCTTAACAATAAAGTGGCAAGGGGAATCACCAATATAACCCTGTTACACTTTCAACATCAAAATGACAAAAATCTTTGCTGTAACCAAGGTTAATATAGCGGTAGCAGTTGACGTTATTCTTCGATAACCCAGACGGTTGATGAATCTTATGATATCACGTAACCGTGGGATTTTAGCAGACAAACATCGGGCAATAGCACACTTGATAACCTGGATGAGGATAAGTAAAATAAACACAACTCCCACTATTGGAAGTATCATGCTCACCAAAAACCTTCCCCAAGTGCCAAATGTGGAAGAAAACCACATGACTAAGCCTAAATCATCTGGATTGTGATTGTAATCATGATATTTAGCGACCTCAGTCCTGATCTTTTGGATTAGGTCMGTTATTTCCTCACAATKATCAGGAATGTAAGTACAGCATTCGGCACCAATAACAGCACATGTACCCCATGTTTGTCTGCGGCATAGTGTAGAGAACGAGCTAGAAATGTACTGACGCCCGAGTGTCCCTCATCCTGCTGATGCATCTCTGTGTTCGAAATGGAAACACCACCCCACATCCTGTATAAGGAGGAAACTCACAAGGAAAATAATTTCAAACATCTTTCACTTGTCTGCGAGACAATAATATTCAGTCGTCCTATTGTCAAGGTAATCATTCACATAGTCCTTTAAAAGTGACCTGCTCTTCCACACTGGTATCAGTCCCACATAGATAACTATTAGAAATTATGTTCTGACAGTCTGCCGGTAGTGAGGAATTCTTCTTCCGTTCCACTGGTTGATGAGGACGTCTCCAATGAACACTTCACCAGTGATCTTGTATCGTTTCAAGTACAGTCCTTGGGTTAAGGGATATTGCTTCAGCTTCAGACMGTAGATTCTCATAATCTGTAAACGAAGGAAACAAAAAAGTGAAAGTAACATGTCCGGGTTTCAAGAGAAATTGATATTTCACATAGATTTCCCTAATATGCCGACCTTGTTATGAGCAAAACTTGATAAGGACCTTCCCATTTTGRCCCTAATGTGTCTGTCACATATTTTTTGGACCATCATGGGTAACGCCGAAAGCATACGTTGAGTCTGTGTAGATATTAGCTGTTTTTTCTTCAGCCTGTTTGCATGCTTCTGTCAAAGCCACCAATTCCGCCACACGTGTGCTGATGTTCCTGCAGGTAACGTGCCTGTCACTATCACATTGTCCATTGTAGTAWCTGCCCAGCCTGCCTTCTTCACACCCCCCTCCRCAATGCTTGAACYGTCTGTGTATAAGATAAASTCAGGGTTTTCCAACRGATGACTATCAGAGAGCCCATTAGTAAACCCATCAGASAGCTGATCCTAAACCAACTCACAACAGTCGCGTTCAAGTAGTGTGGTATCTGGAGGAARCATCAGAGTAGCTGGATTACATGGTGTGCCACGTTGTATGATGATGTTAGGAGCCTCCAACACA
This sequence comes from Salvelinus sp. IW2-2015, assembly GCF_002910315.2. Lineage (NCBI taxonomy): Eukaryota > Metazoa > Chordata > Actinopteri > Salmoniformes > Salmonidae > Salvelinus > Salvelinus sp. IW2-2015. The sequence continues at coordinate 5,465,717 of NC_036850.1, read as the reverse complement.
RTTGACCATTTGTTCCAACGAGCAGCTGTGACCTGTGCAGCTCGATTCATTGTCAAAGAGTACGAACAGMATGTGGACACTTGATGGTAAGMTGTTGGTCGAGAACAAGCGATGCCACCATCGACACAGTGACGTAAGTAGCCTGCATAGCTCTGAGACAGGGACCCCATCCCAAACACACATCATCCAGTTTATTCGAATAGTAGCCTACAGGATTCTGACAATCMCCATTGTCTCGTGTCAGCACTGAGSTCATGTAGCCATCTTTTTCAGCMACAAAGAGGGTGAACGGTTGGCCTGAGTCCAGAACGCCCAAAACCGGCACTGATGACAGAGCTAGTTTAAACTTGCCAAAAACTTTTTTCTGTTCTTCCGTGAAGGCTACAGAGTCTTTTGAATCAGGGCCTCCTTTCAGGTCGTTAAGGGGTTGTGCAATTTCGACGAAGGGGGTCCACCCAGCATCTGTTACAGTTGCAAAAGCCCATGAAGGAGCAAAGTTCTTTAATAGTAGTGAGCTCCTTGGCAGTTTGTATGGCAGCCGTACGACTTTGTGTCATCTCTTTCTTTCCCTGTGACACCAGTTGACCAAGGTAGATARCCTGTGATTGCATGAGTTGGGCCTTCTTATGGCTAGCTTTATGGCCTTTGGCATGCACGTGGTCGAACAGTGATTTTAACATGCGTTTCCTCATCTTCTGATGCCAACAATATATCATCAACATATTGTATATTGTATGACATCTGAGGGAGATCTTGGAGATGTCTCCGCAATGCCTGATGGTAAATCAAAGGACTATTAAGGCCCATAGGAGTCCTAGTCCACTGATACTGTTGACCATCCACAGAAAAGGCAAGCCATGGACGGACCTCTGGATGTAAGGGTACCAACCAGAACCCATTAGCCATATCAATGACAGAGAACCCAGAGTGAGCAGGTGATAATGAGGGGAAAAATGGTTGAGGTGTCAGCCAACAGTGGAGTGAGCTAGGAGATGGCTTCATTTGCATTCCTATAGTTGATTTTTTTCACTGGCCATACTGGGCTATTAGAGGCAGAATGTGTCTTTTCAACTATACCCATGTCCCATAGATATTTAATCACTACTTTAGTAGCGCCCATAGCTTCCTTGCTAATGGGATATTGTTTTGTGCAAGGTGGGGCAACACCTGTCAAGCACACTGGTTCCATATCCAATGTTCCACACTTGTTTTTCTTCGTAGTCCAAATAGGATGGTTCTGAACTGTAGAGCCCCGCAGTTGTCTAATTTGCCACGTCACCTTTCCTTCAGAGATGTTCAGTGTAGAGTCAAGTTGCATTGTAACWTTAAGGCCTAAAMTAGGTTGTTCAAAGGAGCCTATCCACACCCCTGCGTCAATCTTTATTGGACCAATATAAATTGCTAATGGTTTGGTCTGTTTCATATCCGTCTCCCCCCCACTCCTGTTGCTCTCATCTTCTAGCCYGTGTACTGAGGACATACATGTTTTGCATAAGATATGAGCACCCGTATCTACTAAAAAAAAATCGACTGCAAAGTTGTTAACCATCATGTTCACATATATTCCATCCGATTTCATATGTACACCATCTGAGATGAGATGTAAAAGAGGGGGTCTGTTAGTTTACCTCCACRGCATCCAGCRAACTCTRCTGCTGAGCCGGARAGAGCTTCTTRYATTTCTGCATTAGCATTGTGTCGTTGGGGCTGTTGTCCTGTTTCTATTTTCCCTTAGATGGACTCTGCTTCTCCTGGCCATTCCTCATAAGGACACGTTTCCTTTACCCGACAATCTCGTTGCCAGTGACCAGAAATCCCGCAATAGTGACATACACCAGGTTTCTCTTCTGCTGAACGAATAATGTTGTTGGTTTCACTCGGAACCTGCGCAACTCTACTGACAGATTATTATGTTGATTGATGACCCTGTCCAGTCGTGACAGCCTGTCGATGATGCTGCCGTAGTTTTGTCTCTCCCAGTCAGTAGTTGCGTTAACAATTTCCCCCCCCCGCAAATCCTCGTGTATGGATTGCATCAACTGATGGGTGATTGCCCCCATTTTTGGAGGAATTGAGTGCATCTTCATCTTCCATGCCGGGTAACCCAATGTGTCTTACCACCTCTGCTCTATACCTTTCTTCAAGTACGCCGTGTTCAYGGTTSTTCAAAACAAAGGCTAATACCTGTAACCCATCATAAGGATATAGATYGTAGAGTTTCTTATATCACTTCAAATGGTCCCACGTCTTCATACCGACGTCTCGTGGATGCTTCCGTCTTTGACCGTTCATCCAACTGTTYTGGAGGTGCTGATTTATGTGTGACTWCTGTCACTGGAGGTTTTGTCTTKAGTACCTTTTACAGCCTGCGTTCTGGTTGGCCTAAGACATCGTTCGTCACCGCTGTCAGAATCTGTCGACTCAAAGCCAGGCAGTGCTGACCAGATGCTTGAAAGCTGATCTGCTTTGCGCAATTCAGTGTGAGGATAGATGGAGGGAACAGAGARCCCACAGGTGGGGGTCAAGTCTTACTTTTTCACCCGTGTTCTCCTCCTGCAATAGTTGAATTTCTCCTTTTAAGGTTTTTATCTGTTCACCAAGAGCCCTCAAACTCTCTATATCTCTCTGCAATGTCAATGAGTTAGACATTCTCTGTATTTTCCCCCAAGCTTTTTGTGTATCAGACATATTCCATCTTTGTCAACAATGACAGAATATTAATTTATTATCCCTTGCCTACTCTCCTCTACTTTGAWATGGTTCTTTATATCACTAGACAGTGAATTCAAAATCTATTTTATATTCACATCCGTATCAGCCGTTCCGCCCTTCTCCAGAGTGGTTTTCTCACTTAAAAATGGCATTACATTAACTTCAAAAGTTGTATAATATATATCTTAYATATTTATTTAACCCCAATATATATATATAYATACATACATACATACAACCCCTTGAGGACTCTAACCTCTTATCGTCTAGAACACTAATTGTTTCTGTAGGGCCTGGTTAACCATAAAAACTTGTGTTCACTTCAAAAGCTTGTACAATGCTCACAAGGCTTACATTTCCCACACATGTAAAAATTGCTACTCAAATAGCAACTCACTTCTATGCAACCAGAAGGTTTTACACCCTTAATCAATTATGGCTTATTCCACTGATAGGGCTTTAACAAAAGCACTCAAACCTTCAATAGAGAAAAGGACTAACCTTTAATAGAAGGACTCAAACCTTTAATAGAAGGATTCAAACCCCTATACATCACAGATACGTATCACTCATTGCATGCACTAATTCTAACCTGCTTTGGTTCTTTTAAAATGCATACGTCTAGACTCACCCAAGAATATGATATGTCTATGGCAGTAATCTGTGTTGAGATTTAATGAGTTGTTACTCTGTGTGGATGTGGGTTTTGTGCTGTTATAGTAGTTGTGTGTGGGTGCCTCGCGGGGTTATTTCCGCTTGTGGATTTCAAAACTACAGTTGATTGAGTGTTTGTTCTTGGTGTGTGGGTCTTAAGGACAAATGTTCACTCCGGGGTGAGGTTTGGCGACAAGGGTTGTTTGAGCTATGTTATGTTGATGTTGTGTGGTTTTGTTTCTTTCAGATATTATATAGATCAGCTCAAATAATCCGGGGGTGGTGAGGTTGATATATGTGGGTTTTTTTTAATTTTCGAAAGAGAGGAGAATATGGTCTTGATGAATGTGTTATCTGGGGGAGAGTACGAGGGTTGCTATTTGGTCTTCGCTGATACGGGATGTTTGTATTCTCCACAGAGAAAAAGGATGACATGTGATTTATTGGGTGTCATTATTTTAATTAGACCGCTGACTACCTAGGGCTGTGGTGATGTTCATATTATGGGAATCTCCATGGCAGTAGAAATGATTGGTGCAATGGGCAGTAAAGTTAAAAGTCTCCTGTTTCCGGGTTATAGGTGTTGAGGGGACCATTGTTTGAATACCAACTGTTAAAACTTATCGGAAGATGTAGCTATTTGAGTGCTGGTACTTGCAAAATTCCTACACTCGTATTTCTAACAGTGATTGTTTGATATCTTGATTAAACAAATAGTTTTCAGTTTTTGATGTTAATTCCTCTTATTATTCCTCTCTAAGTCCTCTGCGTTTTGTGTTATTTATCTTTTTTAAGTATCTATGGTTAAATTGTATAAATATTAGAACTTTAATCATGAATATATACTATTTTGTTTATCCTGAAATATAATATTATAGTTAACAATCTGTTTTTGTAGAAAACTAAAATAACTCTTAGTTCGATTGACTATTATGTGTATGCAAAGTTATCTTAAAATTTAATTGTATAAACATCAATATATTTATGTTAGTTTAAGGTTTTTTGTTGGTGAGTTGGCGTTAGATAATACTATGTTGGTTATTTAGTGGGGTTTTTCTAGATGTTCTGCTTTTTGAATTCTTGGTGTGGTGTTCACATTGATTAGGGTGCTTCAAGTTGGTGCATTCGGTTGTTGTTGGGCATTCGTGGGGTCAAGTAATTGGGTCCGACTTGCACATCTATGGTCGACTGGGATTGAAACAAAAACTCAAGTGATTACAATAGGTACATAAGTTGTGCTAAACTATGCTATACTTTCTATTTCACTGAGTGGCTGGTGTATCGTTCCGTTCGAAGTAGGGATGGAGAACACGGTATTTTACGGGCTTATTTAAGTGTTTGAGAACAAAGTGTGACCCGTGAAAAACAGAAAAAAATTTTAACCCTGGAATTATGATAATGAATCTTACACATAAAACATGAACATTCACTTTTTTGAGGCTTCTAAACTAGTATAGGGTTTCAAAGTTTTGTAATCTTGTGCGTTTATGTAGGCTATCTTTTTGCAGTCTATATGGCTAAAGAAAGAACTATGATCTTGCAGTATTTTATGAGTTATCTATGGTAGTTGTGCCAGCGTATTTATGGTCCTTAGTGGATGTGTCATGCGTGTTGTATTTTGCTCTCGGGGTTGGGAGGTCATGTGGCAGCGGGGTTGAGGTTTAAGGAGTGGGGTGTGTCTACTTCTAGACATGATGATTAGGTGATTGGAGTGTAAATTGGGTTTGGGTAAGGAGTCTGTTGGGTTCGTTGTGGTCGGTCTGGGTGCTGTAGTGGATGGTGGTGTGGTTTGGTTAAATCATATGCGAGTACCATAACGTGGGATGACATGGTTGGTGTGGGTGTTTGTGTTGCACGAAAAAATGATATTTGAAATAAATGGGCCAAATGTCAGAAGACTTTGAAGTCGTTTAGTTATGTGTTTTTATCGATGTTAGAAATGCGTTTTGTGGTTGATGCAATTTAGGGAAAGTGCTTTGGAGAATTGCCCAGTGAATCGTGATCGACGGGGTTGGTGAGTCACGGAATAGTTAACTCAGTGGAGGTTGCTTGGCCGTGCTATATTTTTTTGTTATTGATTAGTGATAATTGAAAGATATGAATTTTTTGTCAACGGTTACAGGAAATGTCCAACAATATCGATGTATAACGTCGCTAAATACATTGATTTTGGTTTGTGATTAAATCCAGATGTAGTTTGTTAGGGTGAGCGATAGATTGTTCTGAGCATGGCTGACGAGATTGGGAGAGTGTTGTAACAAATTGTTTGATCGGTTAAAACACGTTGAGGATGTCAAAACCAGGTTTAGGTTGGCCCAGTTCTGTGGTGAGGATATTTCAAGCGTCTACTTACAGGTGTATTATCAGCAATGTTTGCAGGGTGTGCTTCATTCGGTTAACATGGTCGGTTTGTGTGTGGGTAGCTTGAGGCGTGGATGCTCTGGGGTGATAGAAATATTAGGTGTAGAAGTTTTGTATGTGTCCACCACGCTTGAACGCTGAGCTGGTTTGTTGCTGGAATGTGTGATTGAAGCAGTTGATGTACTTGTGTGTATTTTTTGTGTCGGGACTGACATGTACGTCTTGTGTCAGTGAGTGATCCTTTTGGGGATGAACAGGTTTGGATTAAGCCCTGGTGGTTATAGTAGTGTTTGCCGTGGATTGGGTGGACTGAGTAAGCAATAAGTGTAGTTGGTGTTGTGATGTTGAATATGGGGATGTACTGAGACAGAGGGTTGGATAGTGGTAACTAAATAAGAAACTTAGGTAAGAGAGGTATAGTTGATATCTGATACGAATAGTAGGAGTGAATTTTCAGAATAAAACTCTTAAAACTAATAGAAATAAAAACAAATACAAAAACCCCAAACTATAATAACCTTGGCTGTGATTTTTTTATTTTATTGTCTGTGTATGAGGAAAATATGTTTCCTAAGAATGTATTAGGTGCAGTGTGTGTTTATATGAGAGAGAGAGCGAGCGAGAGCAAGCATGTGTGCACGTGTGTGTGTTTGAGGTTCTATCTGCTGGTAATGAGCATGCTTTTTGTCTGTGAAAGTGTGTTTATAGTGTTGACAGTTGTAATAAACAAAACAGCCATACGTTAAAGGTGAAGTTCACCACAAAACACTTACGGGCCCTTTATAAAACACTTGCCTTGCTGTTTGTCAGTACCCCAGACAGTCTCTAGTTCCATTGTTTGAGTATTTAGATTTCTGTATTTTTATATCAAAATGCTGAATTTCCAAAATTAACTAAAATGCATAAAAAATGATGTGWATTTAATGTTACATAAACAATGACTGGTGTCTCGGCATTGAATTGCCAAACAAAGAGACGAGAGAGGACGCAAGGAGTATGCAATTGAGATCTTCCCACACGATTCTACGCGCCCGGGCCAGATTCATCTAATCCCCTCATTGAATAGAACGGGTGATCCCATTCAAGACAACGATGGCATAATGGGTGGACTGCYGGCTATTGCAAATGTACCCATAGGAGCAGAGCGGTAAGTAAAAGCAGGRAGTGCACCCATCAATCTGTGCTGTGGGTTGTTTAATCAACTCAACTGAGATGACAGAAAATACATTCCATTGCATGAGCCACATCAGTTAGCATCATTTGAATGAACATTCTACATTACCATGGAAATGATTGCATCACGCACTACACGGTCCATCTGTAAACAAACATAGTACGCAAGTATAAACACCATAGGACCACGCAGCTGTCATACCGCTCAGGAAGGAGACGCATTCTGTCTCCTAGATATGAACGCACTTTGGTGTGAAAAGTGCAAATTTTTATTTATTTTTTTTTATTGAACCTTTTATTTAACCAGGTAGGCAAATTGAGAACAGTTCTCATTTACAATTGCGACCTGGCAAGATAAAGCAAAGCAGTTCGACAATACCAACACATAGTTACACATGGAGTAAAACAAACATATAGTCAATGATACAGTGAAAAATAAGTCTTATAAAATGTGAGCAAGTGAGGTGAGATAAGGGAGGTGAAGCAAACAAATATATGTATAAATAAAATAAAAATATAAAAAGGCCATGGTGGCGAAGTAAATACACAGCAAGTAAATAAAAACTAAAAACACTGGGATGGTTGGTTTGCAGTGGAAGAAAGCGCAAAGTAGAGACAGAAATAATGGGGTGCAAAGGAGCAAAAATAATAAATAAATACAGTAGGTAAAGAGGTAGTTGTTTTGGGCTAAATTATAGATGGGCTATGTACAGGTGCAGTAATCTATGAGTGCTCTGACAGCTGGTGCTTAAGCTAGTGAGGGAGATAATGTTTCCAGTTTCAGAGATTTTTGTAGTTCGTTCCAGTCATTGGCAGCAGAGAACTGGAAGGAGAGGCGGCCAAAGGAAGAATTGGTTTTGGGGGTGACCAGAGAGATAAACCTGCTGGAGCGCGTGCTACAGGTAGGTGTTGCTATGGTGACCAGCGAGCTGAGATAAGGGGGGACTTTACCTAGCAGGGTCTTGTAGATGACCTGCACAGTGGGTTTGGCGACGAGTATGAAGCGAGGGCCAGCCAACGAGAGTGTACAGGTCGCAGTGGTGGTAGTATATGGGGCTTTGGTGACAAAACGGATGGCACTGTGATAGACTGCATCCAATTTATTGAGTAGGGTTTTTGGAGGCTATTTTGTAATGACATCACCGAAGTCGAGGATTGGTAGGATGGTCAGTTTTAAAAGGGTAGGTTTGGCAGCATGAGTGAAGGATGCTTGTTGCGGAATAGGAAGCCAATTCTAGATTTAACTTTGGATTGGAGATGTTTGATGTGAGTCTGGAAGGAGAGTTTACAGTCTAACCAGACACTAGGTATTTGTAGTTGTCCCATATTCTAGGTCGCCGTCCAGAGTAGTGATGTTGTACAGGCGGGCAGGTGCAGGCAGCGATCGTGTTGAAGAGCATGCATTTAGTTTTACTTGTATT
>NC_036850.1:5443894-5451876 GCF_002910315.2 Salvelinus sp. IW2-2015 | reverse complement strand
TGCGAGACAAAGGAGGCTCCTAACAAACCTGAAACAGTTACACCAGCTCTGTCAGAGGGAATGGGCCAAAATTCACCCAACCTATTGTGGGAAGCTTGGAAGGCTACCCGAAACGTTTGACCCAAGTAAAAAAATGTAAAGAAATGCTACCAAATACTAATTGAGTGATGTAAACTTCTGACCCACTGGGAATGTGATGAAAAATAAAATAAAAGCTGAAATAAATAATTCTCTCTACTATTATTCTGACATTTCACATACTTAAAATAAAGTGGTGATCCTAACTGACCTAAGACAGGGAATTCTTTACTAGGATTAAATGTCAGGAATTGTGAAAAACTGAGTTTAAATGTATTTGGCTAAGTGTATGTAAACTTCGACATCAACTGTATTTAGCAGTCTTATGGCTTGGGGGTAGAAGCTGTTCAAGGTCCTGTTGGTCCGACTTGGTGCATCAGTACGCTTGCCCTTCAGGCATTTGGAAATTGCTCCCAAGGATGAACCAGACCTGTGGACGTCTACAATTTTTCTGAGGTCTTGACTGATTTCTTTTGATTTTCCCATGATGTCAAGCAAAGAGGCACTGAGTTTGAAGGTAKRCCTTGAAATACATCCACAGGTACACCTCCAATTGACTCAAATKATGTCAATTAGCCTTTCAGAAGCTTCTAAAGCCATGACATMATTTTCTTGAATTTTCCAATGATTGCATGACATGTTAATGATTGYGTTCCACAATATTACACTGCCATCATTAGGCTAGCTAAAGTTAGGCTGAAAAGTTTTGCCACCAGCTCCTCCTTGGTTGACTTTTCAACCGGGGCGATGTTGGGAAGTAGGTTTGGTGTGTCAACTTCGAAGTAATGGTCTTTGTATATGACCTGTTAATCTTCCCGCCACTTGACAGCCTGCTGGACCAATCGGGTTCTAAAGTTGAACGTCTTCAGTTCAGACACTCTTCTCTACCCAGTCCTTAGCGTTATGTTATCCTGTCCTACTGCCTATCCTGTCAATCGGCGGCAGATTGACGAGGGCGGCATTTTCTGAGATAAACTGACCAAGACGCACCTCCAACAACACATAAAACCTCACATCATTTTGCCTAACAACAATGACAATTTCTCTCAACCAGTGGCAAATGGACTTTTTATGTGAGCGCTGATGCTGCCCTGTGATAAGCATTGCCCACTTTGTCAAAGGCAGGGGCGCACMATATTTTGCTTCTCCATTCCCAGCACTCCTCTCAAGGGTACTGTTGGAGAGATGCATCGCTGCGGCTCTCCACCAACGTTCCGTCAAAAATAATATCTATAATAAATCATGTAGCAGATATAGGATATGGTAGAATGAGTATGTGGCCTTTTCTGTAGCCTAAAGGCTGGACATAAAATGTATGACAATGTAATGAGACGGACACTTTGAACGTCATGCTTCTCCGATCAAATAGCCTGATCTAAATGGCACGCAATCAAATAAAAATATCCTAAAAGCAGGACAGGTCAAAGTAAAAATGGGCAGTATAGAATGGACAATCACAACTGTTGTCCAGGAGTTTCATCCCATTGTCATGATCASGGGTTTCAAGTTTGTATCCGACCATTTTTGACAAATTGATCATAGCTTAAATAGCCAAATTGATTAGTCACAGGAATCTGGACTAAAAAAGGCCAATGCAACAGCCTGTTTAACAAAATGGTGGGCCTACCACATGGATAGGCRTCAGTGGAGGCTCCTCTGAGGAGGAAGGGGAGGTCCATCCTCTTCAGTGAATTCCAGAAAATAAATGGGCCTCTATTACAGGCTAAGGGATAATTAGCCGTATTGATGATGGCACAATACATTTACATGTACGTAATTTAGCAGATGTTCTTATCCAGAGCGACTAACAGGAGCAGTTAAGATTAAGAGCAATATTCATGGGCACATAGACAGATTTTTCATTTTGTCGGCTCGGGGATTCGAACCAGCAACCTTTCGGTTACTGGCCCAAAACACAATACTATTGATGTCTCTCTTGGTCTTGTATACTTGAAGAATGTTGCGCCAACTCATTGCTCAAAGGGTGTTAGTGGTCAAGTGTGAGGCTGTTTTTCTTCCTCTTGTGTGTGGGTTTMCAGGTTAATTAGGATATTATTGGTATAAAAGCTAGACTGGCAATTGCAAGCMACATGTWCTCCTCCACTACCACTATTGACGTTATACTTATTACAYTGTTTCGTAATATATATTCATGTTTACGTAGACCCGGATTCTGAAGTGCGTGTCCCATACATTCTTTTTCTATGGCGCACATCCGCTTGTTGTAGACACTGTTTACCTAGCCAGCATGTCATCATTGTCAGACAAACTTGAAGGGGACKACAGTATGCAGTTACATTATGGGGTGTAGGCAGGATACTCGAAAATACAGCTATGTATTTTCATCTTAGAGAGTAATATAAATATATCCTGTGAGTAATATTGGCCAAAACACTTACGGTTCAGAGAGCTTCCCATTTGGACCCGTGAAGTGTGGCACGGCRTTTCCAGGTGATCCTGAGCATTCTGAAGAAAGTCTCCAACACACCAGGATTGATGAGAGACAAGAAATCGTAGTAGTTTAGTTACGTACACRCACGCCATCTTCAGCTGGATCGTCAGACTGATGTTCTATTTCCTCCATTATCGGAAAAAGCTGGTCCCWTTCTCGACAGCCGAGACGTTCACWGTYTGTTGGTATGTCCAGCGACTGCACCACCAGTCACCGTGCGTTCTGGGAAGAGCCTGTGTTTCCTCAACATCTGCTCGCTCCTGTCTCTCTCTTTCTCTCGGTCAGCCCGCAAACGGAACAACTCRGCCTTAGTATACTCCGGCTCAAACCGRCATGGCAGTACAGTACMATTCTGAGAATAAGGCAGGWCTCCAATTTCCTCTTGGTTCTCGATCTGACATTCTTAACTCTAATAAAAGTTGACGAGGGCAGCAAATACTGTGAGGGAGTGAGAACAGAAAATGATTGTTTACATSCTTCAGCCACGCCGACCTAGGTCCCGACTTGCATGAATCTACTTCTTGGATTTCAATACGAAAATAACAAAATACATTAATAAAATTTGCCTACTGAAAAATTGAAAAATTGTGCCGAGAAAGTCATTACAAAGACTGCTGCGGTCATCGGAGGCCAGAGCGGTGTGTTTGGRAGGTATTTATGATGGACTTTCTATGGGGAAAGAGGGGTAGAATCAGCTTATTACCTACATCTAAATACTCAAGCAATGGACCTAAAAACGGTCTGGGTACTGACAAAGGACCAGGCAAGTGTTAGAAAGTGTTTTCGGGCGAACTTCCCTTTTAAGCTGTGTGTGTTGGTGTTGGTGTGGGTTGGGGGGGGATATATAGAGGATACACAGAACTTCCCTGTCATTTAGCTCCAGACTTTTAAAAAAGGCCAACCATTTCCAGTTGAAGAGCTCTGCCAGTTTCATCTTATTAGAAGCATAAATACCTTAAGGCTGTCGTCTGAAGAGGTAAAAAAAAGCATACCCCATGACAAGACCTCTGTCACATGTAAGTGATACTCTCCCACACACACACACTGACACACACACACGCCAGCTGCTAATCACAAATACATTGACCCCTTTCTGGCGGAAGGCCACAGCTGATAGGAAACGGGTCTGGAGGTCACAGGAGGGAGTGGGCCTTGGCAGTGATTGCGTTCCAATGTACAAGGCCTCCTTTTATTACCAAAGAGGACAGGTGCGTTCAGTTCGTCAAAGGGGACCATAGAATCAGCGCGTCGTAGAGACCCAAATTCCCAGAGCATGYGGAGAAAAGGATAAAGGAAGGTCATGAAGGGCGAGTATAGAGAGAATGCAAAAGAAGAGATAGACATCGGTGAATTTGAAGCATAATGGTCACGTTTGACAGCTGTGCAGGCGTCAAAAAGGAGTGAGGGGACGGACGTTATCGCCGTGAGACTGTCACGATCAAACAGACACAGACAGTCAAGAGCCCCCAACTGTAAAAAGATAGGATTGTGTCGTTGACGGACCGAATTCACAGCAGCCACTTTTGCAAAAGAGTAAGATAGATGTGATAACGAATTAGAGTGTGACTATTTCAATAAAGTGATATCCGCGATACAAACAGGTTTCCGCATGCATATTCTGAACACAAACAGGCAGAAATATACCCACATAAAAATACAAAAACTAAACTTAATGAAGCACACCCACACAATCACTCATATAACACCTGTACAGACAGACAGACACAGTCAGACAGACACACACACACACACACACACACACACTGAAAAACATCCCCACCACACACACACTCCAAATACCAAAAAGCTGGACTCACCCAGAAGAGGAGGTTGAAGAAGACCATGCCGTAACGCAGGCCCCTCATGCAGCCCTCGGCCATCCTGCAGCGCCGCAGCTCTAGGAGGAAGATGAAGGAGAGGTCCAGGTAAAACACCACATACTTCTTCCCCTGCGAGGTGGTGTAGCGGCCTTTAGCCGCCTGCGGCCCAGGCGCCGTGTGGAAGCCGAACGCAAAGGGCGGACGTTTATACTCGTACTCGCCACTGTAGCTGTGGAAGCCCGAGGTGAAGGGCGGCGTCTCGGGCTTGCTGTCCAGTGAGGGACTGCGCCGGTACGGCGTCTCGTCCGTGCTCGAACGCCTCATGGACTAACTGGAGGTGAGACGCTAGCAGCAGCTKAAGTTTTAATTCAACCCCTTCCTTCAAGAGCTTCAAGAGGTCTTTGAGAGCCCACACAAAAAAAAGTCACTTAAGACCTGAATAGAGACACAAAGTCCAAATAACGTGTCCTCAGGGGACAAATGTGCAGAGTTGTGGTGCCAGTAATGTGGAATAGCAACTGTTCCCAATAGTTTCTAAGCTAACCAGCCTACAGTGTTTTTCACCACGGAAACTGAAGCACGATCAGGCATGTAGTCCAACTGTGCCCCGGCAGTGATAGACCAGCTAAGATTAAAACACATCACCTCAATTTTTTTTACGTTGCTTAATCCTACAACACCTGTTCGTTATTATGTTCCTTTCCTGAATCSCACAACTACTGTACAGCTGTCGATCACTTGAAAAAAAAATAAGCTTTYGTTTTTCCAATTCCTGCTAATCTTAGATCAATCGGACGCACATAATCGCAGGAGCGCTTGGCACTACCCGAACTGCTCTAATCTGGTCGGTCGGCTGAGTGATATGTCACACCTGGTGCCATTAGAAATTCCGGAGCAGGTGCGCTCTGGCARAGAAAACAGCCACTGTTGACGACGACAGTGTTTCAGCCAATCAGTCTCTTTCACACCAGAACCACTTCTCCATTAAGACCGCACGCTAGTACTCCATCCAGTTGGAATTGATTCTGAATGTTCACCAGTGCCCATTGTCTTGGCTTCACTTTCCCTCACATGCAGAAAAGTTCAAGAGAGAGATGTGCAGACCAAGAGACAACACCGAGGTGGATGTGTGGGGATGAGTGGAGGGAAAAGATGCACGAGAAAAGGATAGGTAACTGAAATGAGGAGAGCACTCTTTGGTTTCCATTAGGTGAGCGCGCTACCACTTTCCTTGTCTGGTTTTCCTGTTCGTCCTGGTTCGTTCTTTTTCCTCCTCTCTAACTCCCCCTCTCTGCTTTTCCTCTGTTCCCCCTTCCCGCAGCTGCTGTTTCGCAGGTCTACCTGCTACTTGTCTCACTGCCTCTCTCCTTCACCTCGGTCTCCCTCCCTTTCTGTCTATCAGCTCTGATGTAGACACATTTCCTTCATTTCCACAGTCCAGCCAGTAGAGCGTTGTATTAGGGCAAGGTTCCCTCTCCTCCTCTTTCCTCCCTCCCTTCTGTGCGCCTCTTTGTTTGTTTTCTCCTCTTTCTCTATAGGTGGGTCACGAGAGTTAAGTATCCGCCAGGGTCATGGCCAGAAGAAGAAGAAGAAGAGAGACACATTCCTTGGAGGAAAAAAAAGACTGCAGTGTCATAGCAACCGTCCAGCCTGCCTAGAGCTCTCTCTCTCTCGCTCTCCCTCCCTCCCTCCCTCTCTCTTTCTCTCTCCCTCCCTCCCTCTCTCCCTCCCTCCCTCTCTCTCTCTCGCTTACTGTCTCTCATTCACTCACACTGTTTCAGCACTCCCCTTCTACTCCTTGATAACTGTCCCCAAATCCTGACAGTGAGATGGGTTGGAGCAGTCATTCACAGCCTATAGCCACACCCTACTACAGAGCTGAGCCAATCCGCTTCCTGCGTCCCATCCTCCCTCGCACCACACACTGTTCCTTTCTCTCCCTCGCTCTCTCTCTGACACACAAACACGTGAGCATCAACCCCACACAAAAGAGGACCTGCTCCTTGGTTAACATACCAGAAAGATGCTAGTGCTTCCTCTCCCTCTCTCTCTCTCCATCTCATTCCACATTCTAAGGTTGTTCTCTCACTCAAACCTACACTCTATAGATGCTTGACTACAGTCATGTTTTCTACCTCTACCCCTCCGACAGGAACAAACATACCCACACAGTGCAGCTAGAATCCCATGCTGCAAGAAACTCTCCCTAGATATACATATGCTATGAACAAAATAACACGCTCCACAACTCTGTGACCATCTGGTTCAAAACAATGGATGGTGATGACGGCTTCCAAGCCAACATGCAATTTCTTTTGAATAACAAAAAAGGTCAATTATGATTGAACATATTTTTCCCCTCGCCAAGATGCCAGTAGCAGAATATTGAACTTTCAGTTTGTTCTTAGATGCATGTACATGTTAGGCTTATGGGTAACACAATGCCTTGCAGTCTATCTTTGTGTATTGCTTGCTAATGATGTTTGGTAATTGTGTGGATCATCTAAAAAATAGCATTTGTATTGATATTAAATTAAATCCTATACTGTATAATATACCTATTCAAAATCCTTTTCCATATACCTCACATATTGCTGAACACACAAAATAAGGAATATAGCACAGTTCCCTGTAGATATGCGTATCAGTCCATCAGGCTTACAGCATAATCTCTCTTCTACAGGCTTAGAGAACCATGCCTGGTAGCCCCATCTTAAAGATAAAACCAGCAATGATAAACTACATTATGACAATTTAATGATGAATTCAAATAGGACTGGAGGCTGGTCCAGGTAGGAAGGAGGAAACAGACCTCTTGTAAATGTGCGAAAAATACATCAAACATATTCAGACAACAATATGGATCATTTAATGTAAATACTATACACATACAGACAATGTCCTTACTTCCCATAAGAATAAATCATTCACGGTCTCTATAACCTTGTTGTTGTATGCTTGCCTTTATTTTAGACCCACAGAGAATGAATGAGTACCAGCCTATTGTGGCTTAGTCAGTCAGTTGGCGCTTTTACCGTATACAGGGAAACCCTGAGGCTCAGCAGGTTGTGAAATGCACTATACGTACTAAGCCACCTTCAATAAACAGACAAAGCGACCAGGAAATACAATAGTCTTAAAGTAGGGGAGAAGACTGCGAGGCCACATTCTAATGTAGTCATCATAGGCTAGCAGACCACCTACGTCCAAGACAAGGACTCTTTAATAGAGGAGGAGTAGTCTATACCACTGGCACGTGACATTAATATTTTGTCAAGTGAACTAATGATAATGGTTGTGGAGTGACATCAATACGTTCATGCTGAGGACAAGTCAATTGCATGCTTGATCAATGTCAATGATCAACGCTTGAATATTGAGAGCAGGACTGTCTCAATAGGATGTAGATTAAATGTAGATCGGTGGTTCCAAACTGTGGGTCAGAGACCCCAATGTTGGATCATGACTGGAGTACAGGTTGGTTGGAGGATAAAAACAATATGACTATGTAGTTAATTCCTTCAAATTGGCCAAAATATGTCCTTAAATGTCATCATTTTCAAGCAAAAATGCATTTATTTTATTACATTTTCTATTTTCATTGCCTGGGATTTTCAGCTGCACAAAAAAAA
>NC_036850.1:5435387-5439902 GCF_002910315.2 Salvelinus sp. IW2-2015 | reverse complement strand
TCTCTCTCTCCATCTCATTCCACATTCTAAGGTGCTTCTCTCACTCAAACCTGCACTATATATGTACGCTTGACTACAGTCATGTTTCCAACCTCTATCCCCCGACAGGACCAAACATACCCACACAGTGCAGCTAGAATCYCATGCTGCAAGCAACTCTCCCTAGATGTGCATATGCATTAATATAGGATGGGAAACGCACTGCCTCACACTGCTGCACCTGACAGACGATCAGACTAAACAACAACACGCTCCACGACTCCGTGACCATCTGGGTCAAAACAATGAATTGTGACGAAGGCTTTGTTTTTTTAATAACAAAAAGGTCAATTATGATTGAACTTGTATTTTTCTCGCCAAGATGCCAGTAGCAGAGTATTGAACTGTCCGTTTGTTCTTAGATGCATGCACATGTTAGACTGCAAAACTTGTGATGTGCGAGTTACCGATAAGCCTATAATTGTTTATTGCTTGCTATTGATGTTTGGTAATTGYGTGGATCATCTAAAAATAGCATTTGTGTTGATATAAAAAGCTCAATCCTATACTGTATAATATACCTATTCAAAATGATTTCCCATCATCCTCACATATGGCTGAACATACAAAATAAGGAATGCATAAAACGTCCTGGAATGTAGCACAGTTCCCTGTAGATATGCGTATCAGTCCATCAGGTTTACACAGCATAATCTCGCTTCTACAGGCTTAGAGAACCATGCCTGGCAGCCCCATCTCAAATMCAAAACCAAGCAATGATAAACCACTTTATGACAATTTAACGATACATTAAAATAGCAGTGGAGGCTGGTCCAGGTGAGAAGGGGAAAACTGACCTCTTTTGTACATTTGGGAAAAATACATCAAACGTATTCAGACAACAATATGGATAATTTWATGTAAATACTATACACATACAGACACATCAATGTCCTACCTCTATAAACCTTGCTGTTGTAGGCTTGGCTTCATTTCAGACCCACAGAGAATGAATGAGTACCAGCCTATTATACATGTGGCTTCGTCGGTCAGTTGGCGCGTTTACGGTTTACAGTGAARCCCTGAGGCTCAGCAGGTGGTTAAATGCACTATACGTTCGAAGCCACTTTCAATAAACAGACTAAATGAGCAGGAAATACAATATTCTTAAAGTAGAGGAGAAGACTGTGAGGCTACGCTGTAATGTAGTCATCATAGACTCGCAGACCCCCTACGTCCTAGACAAGGACTCTTAATAGAGGAGTAATCTATACCGCTGGGACGTGGAATTATTCTTTTGTGAAGTGAACTAATGACAATGGTTGTGGAGTGACATCAATACTTTCATGCTGAGGCCAAGTCAATGGCATGCTAGATCAATGTCAATGATCAACGCTTGAATATTGAGAGCAGGACTGTCTCAGTAGGATGTAGATTAGTGGTCCCAAACTGTGGGTCAGAGACCCAGTGGTGGATCGTGACTGGAGTACAGGTTCGTTGGAGGATGTTAAAAATATATATGACTATGTAGTTAATTCCTTCAAACTGGCCAAAAGATGTCCTTAAAATGTCCAAGTTTTCCATSAAAGATTCATAAGTTTTACTACATATTATTTTTTCCATTGCCTCTGTTTTTCAGCTGCACAAAAATATATGGTGAGTCCCATGTAGTGGAAAATGTTAACTTGACCGAAGAATCCCCAGGTCTTTTATTTGGAAGGAGGCAGGGAAAATTATGACTTTTCACACACAGCGGAGATCAGTACAATTAAACCAAACACACTGTGCAAACCCGGTAAAAAAGAAACCAAGAGAAAAACAACAGTTGACATTCTATATTTGTGCCCCTCGAAGAGCAACGGTAGATTGCCTCTCCTAGTGTGAAACGAAAAAGGAAATGGAACTTTAATAATTCATCAAATCTACACACAACCTCCACACACACAGCCTCCATAGAATGTTTTTATTTGATTTGCATTCATACCAGACAGGTGTGATCTAACACAGTCCCCACAGTCCACCACTTAACAGTTGAAGTCAGAAGTTTTACATACACCTTAGCCAAATACTTTAAACTCACTTTCTTCAACAATTCCCTGACATTAAATCCTAGTAAAACCCCTGTCTTAGGTCTTTTAGGATCACCACTTATATTTAAGAATGTGAAATTGTCAGAATAAGAGTAGAGAGAACGATTTTATTTCAGCTTTATTTCTTTCACCCATTCCCAGTGGTCAATTACCTCAATTAGTTTTGTAGCATTGCCTTTAAATTGTTTAAACTTGGGTACAACTTTCGGGTAGCCTCCAACAAGTTGAGTGAATGGCCATCATCCTGCGAGAGCTGTGTACGAGTCAGTTTTGTAGGCCTCTTGTCACACACACTTTTACAGTTCTGCCCAACAAATTTTCTATAGAATTGAGGTCAGGGCTTTGTGACGGCCACTCCAATACATTGACTTGCTGTCCTAAGCCATTTTGTCACAACTTTGGAAGTATGCTTGGGGTCATTATCCATTGAAGACCCATTTGCGACCAAGCTTTAACTTCCTGACTGATGTCTTGAAATGTTACTTCAATATCCTCATAATTTTCCCTGCCTCATGTATGCCATAATTTGTGGAAGTGCACCAGTCCTCTGCAGCAAAGCACCCACACAGAATGATCTGCCACCCCGTGCTCTCACGGCTTGGGATGGTGTTCTTCGGCTTGCAAGCCCCCCCCTTTTTCCTCCAAACTAACGATGGTCATTAGGCCCAAACAGTTATATTTTTGTTTCATCAGACCAGAGGACATTTCCCCACAAAGTATGATCTTAGTCCCCAGTGTGAGGTTGCAAACCGTAGTCTGGCTTTTTTATGATGTATGTAAACTTCTGACCCACTGGAATTGTGATACAGTAAATTAGAAGTGAAATAATCTGTCTGCAAACAATTGTTGGAAAAATTACTTGTGTCATACACGAAGTATGACATACACGWAGTACAAACTATAGTTTGTTAACAAGAAATTTGTGGAGTGGTTGAAAAACGAGTTTTAATGACTCCAATCTAAGTGTATGTAAACTTCCGACTTCAACTGTATATCAACACTGGGTGGTATTCAATCAAACTCACACTGCAGGAAACAATGCACTGCACTAAATGGATTTTTACAAACGTGGATCCAGCACGCAACTTTTTTTWAAGAATAATTTGTAAGTGAGCACATTGTCTATTATCTCATCTTAATTACAGCTAASAGTGAAACAAACATCAAAACAGAACATYGGTCTCGGCCCTAAATAAACTATAGTGATATGTGAGAGGGCACCTGCCATCCATCCATCACACTTCCCAGCCCGGGRACAGTGTCAAAAGGTGCCATCCTGATGCTGATCTCGTCACACCTTCTAACAGCCCCTGTGAAAACCTCTTCACCCGCCATAATCACGATGTACGCATATCTGTCAGATCTCTCAGTGATGTTATGAGCCTAATCCATATTCACCAACATCAGATTTGTTTCCCTGTTATAGGATAATAATCTTCTCCACTCGATTTCTATGCAGAGTCGAGGAATGCTGTCTTYATGCATCAGCACATGCAGATCCCGAACATGATTGAGAATGAGTGAGTTTGTAATGAGTGGGAGACGGTGGTAGAGGTGTATGTGAGACTGACACAGAGACACAAAACTGGGGTTAGGGGAGGTGTTGGCTCACCGCAMGTCTAATCCTGCAGCCATTGTCTCCAGAGGAATTAGATGAGATTAGGGGAGAAAATCCCCTTTGAGGACAGGGTGTAAGGATTGCAGAACATAATCCTGTCTCTATCGACTATTTGGTTACCTGGTTTTTCTGGCTGGGCAAAAATGGTTTCTGGTTGGGCTCCCGAGTGGACACAGTCTAAGGCAACTGCATCTCAGTTAGAGGATCATCCTACAGACCCTGGTTTGATTCCAGGCTGTATCACAACCGGCTGTAATTGGGAGTCCATAGGGCGGCGACAATTGGCCCACTGTCGTCCGGGTTAGGGTTTGGCCGTATCGTAAATAAGAATTTGTTGTTACTGACTTGATAGTTAAATAAAGGTTAAAAAAAACAAGTGAGGTGGATATAGCTCATCTCTATTCGTTTGCTCAACTATCACTGATCAGAAACATTCAGCATGCCTAATGGTATCCCAAATCAGTCCAGGCCTTTTTTTTGCTCGATCGCATATAGGCAACTACAACAGCCGCGAGGTTGAAATAGTAACGGCGAGATCACATGCTTTTGAAAATAGGATTGCTATTGTTTTCTATGAGTTACCATGATGAAGATACTCTCAATGTAAGACCGTACACCTCTCCTAAAAAGTGGCTAGGAAAAAGATGAAACATGGCTTTTAATCACTTTTTTTTATATGAAAGCTGTTCCACACCTTCCCGTGACACAAGTTGTAACTTTATTCTGTTATGTTCCATTATATATTACTACAAAAATATGTGTTGCTCTGTGATCGAGCTAGGTGTGCCCTGTCTGTTTAATGAACAAATAATGAACTATTGATTTCAT
>NC_036850.1:5422558-5430052 GCF_002910315.2 Salvelinus sp. IW2-2015 | reverse complement strand
TTCCCGTGACACAAGTTTGCACTTTATTCTGTTATGTTCCATATATTTTTACTCAAAAATAGTGTGCTCTGTGTCGAGCTAGGTGTGCCCTGTCTGTTTTAATTAACAAAATAATAACTATTGATTTCATTTGCATTTAACGTAACACAATTCAATTCAAAATATACCATGCTGTTGTTTTTAAAAATACATTTTAATAGTTCTTATAACGTTTCTTTAGACCCACCTAAACAAATGAATTGGATTATTTTTGATGATGTATATTCAATGGCTTATTACAATAAACGCCCACCACATCTGCGCACCACTACTACCACTTGTCACAGGCATGCACATGGGAGGTATAAAAGGCACATGCAGGCAAAGATGTAGTAGAAATGGGCTTTGTTTGTAAGGGGGTCATATAAACAGGTTTTATAGGCAAATACCATAAATCCTATGTAAAAGCAGTATAAGTGTGCGTGTGTGTGTTGTGTGTAGGTGTCTGTCTACATGTGTGGTGTGGGGGGGGGGGAGACTCATGAGTGTGTTGTATGTGTGATGGGATTGAGTTCAGACAGAGATTCAGTGAAACAAACTCACATTGATTGAGACAAGTCAGTGGTCTCAGGCTTTTGGTCAGGAGTAGGCCTAGGCTACTAAGCGCCTGAAGAGTAAAATAATCCACTTGTTAAACTATATAACATGCTGGCAAAATGTTCAAATAGATGAGCCAACTAGACAAGATGATCATGAGCAGCACTCACCTCAACTTAGCTAGCATTTCCCCAGCGTAATTGTAGCCTAACCAACATGAAAACGGAGATTCAGTCCCCATGCTTGTYTYAAAGCAGCGCGATGGATCTGTCSSAGTCAAAACAGTGGTGAAATCATCATCTAGTTGAAAAAAATCATCTCATCTAGTGACTTCGGGAGGTTCAGTAAGCAACAATTTGATACATGCCTTGAATTTAATAGCCTACTTTATTCCAATATTTTTGCCATTCAGTGATATTTATTGTAATTCTTTATGGATCCATCCAGGTGGGGTTAAGAAAACAGTGCATCCTTAGTGGTGGGCTATGCGGGGAGACATGACATGCTTTACAAAGTTTACAACTGGCAGGAGGAAGGTTAACTGGTGCTGCCTAGCAACCATCAAGAGAGAACCATTTAAGAGCATAGTGCGTGCCACTCCGCATTAAGGCTACGTTTCATACTAAAGGCGTCAGCATGCTTCGGTTCGGCTGGCGCCTAGCAAGTGTGCTCGCAAACTCCCTTAAAAAGATATTTGCTTGAAAAACGAAGAAGAAGAAAAAAAAATCGGTAATAGTTCTGTTTGTCTATCTTGAGACACGTTTTTGCCCAGGAGATTTTAGTCGCACAATTKTACATCTAACTAAAAGGTTTGGTGAATAATCCCTACTGTTGACTAATCACCAACGAATGGACGTACCTACTTCGGCTTGCCGCGAGAAAAAAATGGTGTGCGCACGAACAGCCTTGTTGAACAACACTACCCTTGTTGTAGTCCAAAACTAACAAAAACATCACATAAAGGCCGTCAATATATATATGCAAACTTTTTCGAACTGTTTCAGATGGGAAGTATTCGGACGCCTTAAGCAGAAGTTTACTGAAATGATTACTAGGTTGTTAGGTCGAAATAAAAGTTTCAGCTTTGATACCGGCAATACCTTTCAGATATAAGTAAAAGTTGGCGGTATGGTAAAGTTGTCAGAAAAAACGTCTTAGTATGAAAGGGATCTTACACAAATGCAGAAAGCCAATTTAGAACGCAGCTAGCACACATCTAAGCATGCATACAGCCCCACAACCACACACACAGGCCACTGGGCTCACTTACATCATGGCGTTAACACAGTATAGCAGGTGAATAACGGTGAAGGGACTGAAATCGCAGTATGAGTAATCTCGTCACTAGCTTTCTCTGACAGGTGTTGGCGACAGCCAGGGAACTTGATTAAGAGGGAAAGTGGGAAAGTGACAGTGGTAAAAGAGAGTGGTAAATGCAGAACAGAGAGTATTGGGGGCACATGTCGGGTCAGGTCAGCGGGCAGTTGTGTGTGTGTGTGAACGGTGCATATCAGTTATGTGCATTACTTCGTCTTTGATTATAACCAAAGCCATTTCTTTCCCAAGGATCGTTCCTCATTACCCTCTCCACGTTAGATTGCACTAGAGAGTTCAGCAGACGCAAACACATTACTGCCTCATATCTGTCTTGCATTCACGTGTAATGGATTCCCGGTTCCCAAGGGTATATAATCATCCACTTAACCTGGCAGTATAAAGAATGAGAACCAATATGCTGTTGTTTGATTACGGTAGCTACTAGCTTAGCAAGCCTTTCCTGATGCAGACAGTGTTGCTGGTGAGCTAAGGCCAAACAACATGGCCAATGGCATAGGGCTAYACTCTCAGAATATAGGAGAACCCTTTCTGCTTCTCTTGGTTCTTCTGTGAAAAGGGTTCTACTATGCATGAAACCCAATAAGGTTCTACCTGGAACCAAAAAGGRTTMTTCTATTGGGACAGCCAAAGAACCCTTTAGGWTGTAGATAGCCCCTTTCTTTTTCGAGGAGTGTAGAATTCAATCAAACTCTCACTGCAGATGTAGCTCAACTGTGGTAAAGCTGGCCTCATCGTAATCAGTGCAAGCAGTTTAGAGACGTTGAGTTAAAACTGTTCATTGGTAAATGCAGAGTTCCTCTGAGGTTCTCACCATATAGAATTAATAAATCGTAGAAATATAATTACACATTCTATTGCTACTGTTCACACCCCCGCTGTGGGAACATAAAAGAGTTCTGGTGCCGTAACCCGGACGATCGTGTTTACTAGTTGAAACACACCCGCTGGTAAGTAATTCATGTTTGAAAATTAATGAATTATATTATCGTCCTCTGCATATGCTCTCCCACATTTCATAGCAGACTGACTGGTCGAAACACACGTCGTGTTTGTTTCGCAGTAGTGGTCTGATAGAATCCAGCCCTAATTATGTTCACTTCAGTTAGCGAGCGTTTGCAATTTAGCTAGCTTAAAAAAATATAGAACAAAATAGACTAACGGAAAAATTGACAAAAATAGACAAAGGAGTCCGAAAACGTTACTCACAGAAGACAATCAAATACACTTCCCACTGGGCAAAAAACAGGTTGAATTAAAGTGGTCCCCCCCCCAAAAAAAGAAACGTTAATGTGATGATGTTCAATCAACATGGAAAACTGATTGGATTTGGGAAAAAGTCATCAACATAAGGGATTTAAAAAATATATATATTATGTAACTTTTAACCTAAATTTTTTAATTTCACGTTGAATTTCACGTTGAACCAAATGTAAATCAAAACTAGACGTTGAACTGACGTCTGTGCCAAGCGGGTTGGATGTTTAGTTAATGTACCAAAATGTTCATTGAAACAACACCGAAGTTGTTCGTTAAGTAGCAAAGAAATTGAGACTAGTTAACACGGTATATTCTTAAGAATTCTTTCAAGGACAAAAGCCTGTGAGAACATAATTMTCAAAATCATAATTACTGTTGGTGGAGTTAGYGGAGGACTGTTTGCATGGAGAAAGAGGATGCTAATTAGTAGACTCACACAGAACCGTAATAATAATAATAGAGAGAACAGTAACATAGAGAGATAAGCACTCCAACAGATTGTGGGCCACTCTTCCACACATCTTTTCCAATAAACATATAGTACCATTTCAGTCATGTTGTTTTTACCCGTAAAATAAAATTATGCACGTATGACTGTACGTCGCTTTGGATGAAAGCATCTGCTAAATGGCATATTTTTATATGATATAAAAGAGTACGATTCAGTTTGAAATAATACAAAAAAGTGGTGAGTCCAACATTGATCTTACCTCTTTGCACGGCAGGTCTATAGCTTGTGAGATCACTCATATCTTCAAAACCTGAGTTGCATTAAAAACCTCTCCATGCTTCAAAGAGCGCACTATAGGCCGTGGTGGTGTACTCGGCAGCTCTGGTGTTCGCCTTCATGTTACTCCTTTACACAGGTACTGGCACAGAAGAAGAACGGCAACTGTGCTGGTACCCGGGGCCTGAGCGGACGTACTCAGGGCGACGTGTCGGGGAGAACCGTGGCGCAAACAGTGGGTAGCAGGGTCTGTGTGTGGCATACCGCACAGAGACTGGCGCTATGGATGCGCGTGGTGCCGGAACTGGCACGCGTATGTGCTGGAGACACGCACCAACAGGGAGTAGATGTGCGTGGAGGAGGAACAGGGCTCGGAGACCGCACTGGAAGCCTGCGTGCGTGGTGTAGGGAGCTGGTGGTAACTGGGCTGGGGCGGGAGGTGGCGCCGTGATATACCGGACTCGCAGGTGTACTGGCTCCCTTGAGCACTGAGCCTGCCCAACCTTACCTGGTTGAATGCTCCCCGAGCCCGACCAATACGGGAGGGTGGAATAACACACACTGGGCTGTGTGAGGCGAACCGGGGAGACGCCATTCGTAAGGCTGGTGCCATGTACACCGGCCCGAGGAGACGTACTGGAGGCCAGATATGTTGAGCCGGCTTCATGGCACTGGCTCAATGCTCAATCTAGCCGCCCAGTGCGGGGAGGTGGAATAACCCGCACGGGCTATGCACACGTACAGGAGACACCGTGCGCTCTTCCCGCATAACACGGTGTCTGCCCGTACTCCCGCTCTCCACGGTAAGCATGGGAAGTGGGCGCAGGTTCCTACCTGCCTTCGCCACACTACCCTTTATCCCCCCCCCCCCCCCCCCGCAAGAATATTTGGGTGAGCCTCTCGGGCCTACAGCCGCTCTGCCTTGCTAGCGCCTCATAATGCGCGCCTCTCCGCTTTCGCTGCCTCCAGCTCCGCTTTGGGTGGCGACACTCCTCTGGCTCTGCCCAGGGTCCTTTACCGTCTAGGATTTCCTCCCATGTCCATTCTCCTGGTACCGCTGCTGCTGTCGCTGCTGCCCGTTTCCACGCTGTCTTGGTCCGGGTTAGGTGGGTGGTTCTGTAACGGCTTTCTTCCTGGGGTGAAAGGAGAGGACCAAAATGCAGCGGCGGCTAGTGTTCAACATGATTTAATAAGAGAGACAATAACGTGAACCTATACAAAATACAAAATAACAAAAGTGAAAACGAAACAGTCCTATCTGGTGCAGAACACAAAGACAAGAAACACCACACAATCAACACAAAACAAGCCACCTATATATGATTCTCAATCAGGGACAACGATTGACAGGCTGCCTCTGATTGAAGAACCATATTATGGCTGAACACAGAAACAGACAAACTAGACCACACACATAGAATTCCCACCCAGCTCACGTCCTGACCAACACTAAAACAAGCACAACACATAAGAACTCTGGTCAGGACGTTACAACTGCAGTGCATCTCCTCACATGGACTGCACCAGATTTGCCAGTTCTTGCTGTGAGATGTTACCCACTCTTCCACCAAGGCACCTGCAAGTTCCCGGACATTTCTGGGGGGGAATGGCCCTAGCCCCACACCTCCGGTCCAACAGGTCCCAGACGTGCTAAATGGGATTGAGATCCGGGCTCTTCGCTGGCATGGCAGAACACTGACATTCCTGTTTTGCAGGAAATCACGCACAGAACGAGCAGTATGGCTGGTGTCATTGTCATGCTGGAGGGTCATGTCAGGATGAGCCTGGCGAAGGGTACCACATGAGGGGATGGATTTCTTCCTGTAACGCACAGCATTGGGATTGTCTGAAATGACAACAAGCTCAGTCCGATGATGCTGTGACACACCGCCCCAGACCATGATGGACCCTTCACCTCCAAATCGATCCCGCTCCAGAGTACAGGCCTCGGTGTAACGCTCATTCCTTCGACGATAAACGCGAATCCGACCATCACCCTGGTGAGACAAAACCACGACTCGTCAGTGAAGAGCACTTTTTGCCAGCCCTGTCTGGTCCAGTGATGGTGGGTTTCTGCCCATAGGCGACGTTGCGGTGATGTCTGGTGAGACCTGCCTTACAACAGGCCTACAAGCCCTCAGTCACGCCCTCTCAGCCTATTGCGGACCTTCTGAGCACTGATGGAAGGATTGTGCGTTCCTGGTGTAATTCGGGCAGTTGTTGTTGCCATCCTGTACTTGTCCCGCAGGTGTGATGTTCGGATGTACTGATCCTGTGCAGGTGTTGTTACACGTGGTCTGCCACTGCGAGGACGATCAGCTGTCCG
Organism: Salvelinus sp. IW2-2015; assembly: GCF_002910315.2. Lineage (NCBI taxonomy): Eukaryota > Metazoa > Chordata > Actinopteri > Salmoniformes > Salmonidae > Salvelinus > Salvelinus sp. IW2-2015. Next base: position 5,423,828 of record NC_036850.1, on the reverse strand, counting down.
TCCTGTCTCCCTGTAGCGCTGTCTTACACGGAACCCAAACCGGCTTGTGCATAAATGGATTTTGTCCCCCCACACTAAACGCGTTCACACACACGCATGTTAAAATATCAAAACAAACTCTGAACCAATTACATTAATTTTGGGGACAGGTCGAAAAGCATTAAACATTTATGGCAATTTAGCTAGCTAGCTTGACTTGCTAGCTAATTTGTACTATTTAGCTAGCTTGCTGTTACTAGCTAATTTGTCCTGGGATTATACATGGAGTTGTTATTTTACCTGAAATGCAACAAGGTCCTCTACTCCGACAATTAATCCACACACAAATGGTCAACTGAATCGTTTCTAGTCATCTCTCCTCCAGGTTTTTTTTCTCTTGACTTTATATTGCGATTGGCACTTTCATAAATTAGGTGCATTACCGCCACCGACCTCGTTCATCTTTTCAGTCACCCACGTGGGTATAACCAATGAGGAGATGGCACGTGGGTACCTGCTTCTATAAACCAATGAGGAGATGAGAGGGCAGGACTTGCAGCGTAATCTGTGTCAGAAATAGAACTGACTTCTATTTTAGCCCTTGGCAACGCAGACTCTCGTGAGCAGTGTGGGTGCAATAATTGAATAATATAAGATTTCAACATTTATTTTGCAATGCTCGCGCATGCGACGCAAAGCGGTGTAGTCGGGGTATTAGGCGTCTCACAGCATGGACATTGCACTTTATTGCCCTGGCCACATCTGCAGTCCTCATGTCTCTTGCAGCATGCCTAAGGCATGTTCACGCAGATGAGCAGGGACCCTGGGCATCCTTCTTTTGGTGTTTTTCAGAATCAGTAGAAAGGCCTCTTTAGTGTCCTAAGTTTTCATAACTGTGACCTTAATTGCCTACCGTCTGTAAGCTGTTAGTGTCTTAACGACCTTTCCTCAGGTGCATGTTCATTCATAGTTTATAGTTAATTGAACAAGCATGGGAAACAGTGTTAAAACACTTTACAATGAAGATCTGTGAAGTTATTTGGATTTTTACAAATTATCTTTGCAAGACAGGGTCCTGAAAAAGGGACGTTTCTTTTTTTGTTGAGATTATTATCTTTTACCAGATCTAATGTGTTATATTCTCCTACAACAATTTCACATTTCACAAATTTCAAAGTGTTTCCTCTCAAATGGTATCACTAATATATGTATTCTGGCTTCAGGTTCTGAGCTACAGGCAGGTAGATTTGGTGTATGTCATTTTAGGCGAAAATTGAAAAAAATAGAGGTT
>NC_036850.1:5343249-5421144 GCF_002910315.2 Salvelinus sp. IW2-2015 | reverse complement strand
CGAGAGAGTGAAGATGCAATTAGGGATAATGACATGCCGCTGTCAAGCGTTCCTATGCTAGGAGAGGGAGGCAGGGGACTTATTTTGAAACAGACACATATATTGTGTGCTCACTCTGGCATTGTTTACTTCCTGGGTGACAGTGGTGTTATGGCTACTTGATTTAGAAGCTGAATTAGGCCACAAAGGACTTACTGCATCAGCAGGTTTGACACTGTTGGGATATAGTGTCACATTTCTGTGAACGTGGCGTGTTTAAATTGACCACCGGTGGAAAGATAGTCAAACAGAAGTGTGTTCACCTCCTCTCAACATTGTCAAGAAACCATGGTAGTGTGTGTGAATTAACTAGTCTGAGTGATTGTGTGTTTTGGTAGTTATTAGTGTTTTGCCCTTTTATCATTACATCAACTACTGGAGTGTGGTTCCCTCGTCCCACAATTACCCTCTCTCGATCTCATTCCCGAACAGAAATAGTGTTCTACTTAACACTCCCCTTTTCTCACCTACTTTCATTTCCATATGGCTCCAGTTTTCTTTCCTGCTATTTCTTTTCACCAGTCAGACTAGATATGCAGAAAAAATAAAATAAATAGACCGACCTGAACAAATAAGCCAATTGGGACGTATTACGTTATATGACTATCAACTTCTGTTGTAAAAAATTGTCTGCCGATTTAAATAAGTTGTCCATCCTCCCACCTCTCCCAGCCACCACTGTTGTGTAGGCCTACTGTTTAACATCTTTGGTTTGGAGTCATGTTGACAGCTATGTCCTGGGAAATGTTCTTGTTACTACAACCTCATGCTAATCACATTAGCCTACGTTAGCTCAACCGTCCCGCGCGTTTATAAGTAACAAAGAACATTTCCAGGACATAACATATCTGATATGGGCAGAAAGCTTAAATTATTGTTAATCCTAACTGCACTGTCCAATTTACAGTAGCTATTGCAGTGAAATAATACCATGCTATTGTTTGAGGAGAGTGCACAGTTATGAACTTGAAAATGTATTAATAAACCAATTAGGCACATTTGGGCAGTCTTGATACAACATTTTGAACAGAAATGCAATGGTTCATTGGATCAGTCTTAAACTGTGCACATACACTGCTGCCATCTATGGCCAAAATCTAAATTGCGGCCTAACCTGAAATTACATTTAGTCCTTTCTCTTGCATTTCAAAGATGATAGAGAAAAAAAACAAAAAAAAAAACACGTTTTTTCTTTGTAAACTCAGCAAAAAAAGAAACGTCCTCTCACTGTCAACTGCGTTTATTTTCAGCAACTTAACATGTGTAAATATTTGAATAAACATAACAAGATTCAACTTAGACTAAAACTGAACAAGTTCCAAAGGCATGTGACTAACAGAAATTGAATAATGTGTCCCTGAACAAAGAGGGGGTCAAAATCTAAAGTAACAGTCAGTATCTGGTGTGGCCACCAGCTGCATTACAACTGCAGTGCATCTCCTTCACATGGACTGCACCAGATTTGCCAGTTCTTGCTTGAGATGTTACCCCACTCTTCCACCAAGGCACCTGCAAGTTCCCGGACATTTCTGGGGGGGAATGGCCCTAGCCCCACCCTCCGGTCCAACAGGTCCCAGACGTGCTAAATGGGATTGAGATCCGGGCTCTTCGCTGGCCATGGCAGAACACTGACATTCCTGTTTTGCTGAAAATCACGCACAGAACGAGCAGTATGGCTGGTGTCATTGTCATGCTGGAGGGTCATGTCAGGATGAGCCTGCAGGAAGGGTACCACATGAGGGGGAGGATTCTTCCTGTAACGCACAGCGTTGAGATTGTCTGAAATGACAACAAGCTCAGTCCGATGATGCTGTGACACACCGCCCCAGACATGATGGACCCTCCACCTCCAAATCGATCCCGCTCCAGAGTACAGGCCTCGGTGTAACGCTCATTCCTTCGACGATAAACCGAATCCGACCATCACCCCTGGTGAGACAAAACCCGACTCGTCAGTGAAGAGCACTTTTGCCAGCCCTGTCTGGTCCAGTGATGTGGGTTTCTGCCCATAGGCGACGTTGCCGGTGATGTCTGGTGGACCTGCCTTACAACAGGCCTACAAGCCCTCAGTCAGCCTCTCTCAGCCTATTGCGGACCTTCTGAGCACTGATGGAAGGATTGTGCGTCCTGGTGTAATTCGGGCAGTTGTTGTTGCCATCCTGTACCTGTCCCGCAGGTGTGATGTTCGGATGTACTGATCCTGTGCAGTGTTGTTTAACAGTGGTCTGCCACTGCCGAGGACGATCAGCTGTCCGCCTGTCTCCCTGTAGCGCTGTCTTACACGGAACCCAAACCGGCTGCTGCGGTCTGGATGGTCGGAATTCGTGTTAATCTCGAAAAGACACCAGGAAGAGTAATTCAACTGCACAAAAAACAATGAGAGTCAGTCAACTACTGCAGATTAACAATATCGAATCAGGCTAATGTTGTAAATGTTCTGAAAACAATTGAGAACACATATACAGTATAACACATAGCAGAGAGAGAGATAGAGAGAGACTGAAAGTTAGAGAGAGAGAGAGAAAGGTAGACAGAGAGAGCAGGAGAGGTACTGAGAGTAAGCGGTAGACAGAGGTAGATAGAGAGAGTCAGAGTAGGAGAGAGAGAACGGGGAGGAATGAGAGACTGTGCACTGGGACTCTGATCAGGCTCACAATTTTTTCAAAAACAGAGGGAATACTTGATCTAGGAAAATCTATGGCTGTGTGAACCGTGCCGCAAACTTTACCCAGAATGTATTTTTGAAAGAAAGCAGAGATAAGGGAAGCTTCAGCATCAACACACTCTTCCCGATTTCCAACAGATTTGTTGCCATGGCAACTAAACCCCCGGGCTGAGCAAGTAAAACAGCACCTTGTGAACTTCTCAATGAGAGAGCGAGTCACTGTAGACTGTGGTGTGGCGGACCATGCATGCTAATGATATAATGGAGGACCTTGTTAGGGTTGAAACTAATAGAAGCAAATACATTTACATAAGTTTCCATTTGGTTGATTGATTTGTTGTCTTAGTGTGCTTATTTGTTCAACAATGGATCTCTATTTACCTCTTCTGAAGACAGCAAATCACCATCTAGCAACTTCGCAAGATGAAACACCAATCCATGACGGGTGATCTGCATGTAGCCTACATGGAGTCTGGTGTGGCTCAGTTGGAAAAGCATGGSACTTGCTGAGTTACGATTGTGGGTTTGATTCCCACTGGGCCCACCCATGTGAAAATGTAGACACACACTACTATAAGTCACTTTGGAAAAGAGTGTCTGGTAATTGGCATATACTGTATTTCACTTTCAACACATTTGCAAAAATGTCTAAAAACATGTTTTCACATTGTCATTATGGGGTTTTGTGTGTAGATAGATGAGAAAAAATCTATTTAATAAATGTTGTATTGAGGCTGTAAAACAACTGTCACGCCCTGACCTTAGAGATCCTTTTTATGTCTCTATTTTGGTTGGTCAGGGCGTGAGTTGGGGTGGGCACTCTGTTTTGTGTTCTATGTTTTCTTTACTGTGTGTTTGGTCGGGTGTGGTTCTCAATCAGAGGCAGCTGTCTATCGTTGTCTCTGATTGAGAACCATACTTAGGTAGCCTTTTTCCACCTCGTTCCGTTTTGTATTTTTTTTGTTCTAGTGTTCAGTGTTATTAAAAGTCATGAACACGTACCACGCTGCACCTTGGTCCTCTCCTTCTTCCTCAGACGAACGTCGTTACAACAACAATGTGGAATAAGTCAAGGGGTATGAATACTTTCTGAAGGGACTGTATACCTCACATGCGACCTACGAGCTGACAAGGTAAAAAATATGTTGTTCTGCCCCTGAACAAGACAGTTAACCCACTGTTCCTAGGCCGTCATTGTAAATAAGAATTTGTTCTTAACTGACCTGCCTAGTTAAATAAAGGTAAAATAAAAATGATAAGACTATGTAATGTGTATGTCAACAAAAGTCTATTAAACTGAATAGCTGACCAAATTTAACATTCTAGAAAAACCATGTGCAATCAAGTATTATGCGTTTAACTGACTAAGATCAAGGAATGTGTTACGGCAGATTTCCTCCTCTTCGTCAGAAGATCGGACCAAAACGCAGAGTGGAAAGTGTCCATGTTTTATTCACAATAAACTGAACACTACACGAAACAAAATAACAAAAGATAATCTAACCAAACAACAGTCCCGTGTGGCACGAACACTGACACAAACACCCACAAACCACACGTGAAACCCCGGCTGCCTAAGTATGATTCTCAATCAGGGACAACGATTGACAGCTGCCTCTGATTGAGAATCATACCAGGCCAAACACACAAAACCCCAACATAGAAAACACACATAGACAACCCATCCAACTCACGCCCTGACCATACTAAATAAATACAAAACAAGGGAAAATAAGGTCAGGAACGTGACAGAATGGTCATGAGAAACGAATATCAAAGCAAGTATTTTAACTTTGCAAATATGAATGGATTCACATACAAGGCATAAAGCTTAAGCTACATTAAGGCAATACTGACATTAACCAGACATAATTTAAATAGCATTTTACAGTGCATTTGGATAGTATTGCAGACCCCTTGACTTTTTCCACATTATGTTACGCTAACAGGCCTTATTCTAAAATGGATTTAAATGGTTTTTTTCCCCCTCATCAATCTACACACACATACCTCATAATGATAAAAGCGAAAAACAGGTTTTGCAGACATTTTTTGCTAAAAATGTTTAAAAAAATACAAATATAATATCACATTTTACAATAAGTATTCAGACCCTTTACTCAGTACTTGTTGAAGCACCTTTGGCAGTGATTTACAGCCCCGAGTCTTCTTGGTATGACGCTAAAAGCTTGGCACACCTGTATTTGGTGAGTTTCTCCCATTCTTCTCTGTAGATCCTCTCAAGTCTGTAGGTTGGATGGGGAGCGTCGCTGCACAGCTGCTATTTCAGGTCTCTCTCAAGAGATGTTCGAGTCTCGTGTCAAGTCCGGGCTCTGGCTGGCCACTCAAACCAATTCAGAGATTCCCTCCGAGGCCACTCCGCATTGTCTTGGCTGTGTGCTTAGGGTGATTAGCCTGTTGGAAGGTGAAATTTGCTCCCAGTCTGAGGAGTCCTGAGTGCTCTGGAGCGGGTTTCAATCAGGATCTTTCTGTACTTGCTCCGTTCATCTTTCCCTGGATTCTGACTAGTCTCCCAGTTCCCTGCGCTGAAAAACATCTCCACAGCATGATGCTGCCACCACCATGCTTCACCGTAGGGATGTGCCAGGTTTCACTCCAGACGTGAAGGCTTGACATTCAGGCAAAAGAGTTGACAGACAGAGAATCTTATTTCTCATGGTCTGAGTGTCCTTTAGGTGCCTTTTGGCAAACTCCAAGTGGCTGTCAATGTGCCTTTTACTGAGGAGTGGCTTCGTCTGCCATTCTACCATTAAGGCCTGATTGGTGGAGTGCTGCAGAGGTGGTTTGTTCTTCTGGAAGGTTCTCCATCTGCACAGAGGAACTCTGGAGCTCTGTCAGAGTGACCATCGGGTTCTTGGTCACTCCCTGACCAAGGCCTTCTCCCCCCAATTGCTCAGTTTGGCCGAACGGCCAACTATAAGAAGAGTCTTGTGTGGTTCCAAACTTCTTTCTTCATTTAAAGAATGATGGAGGCCACTGTGTTCTTGGGAACCTTCAATGCTGCATAATATTTTTTGTTCCTTCCCAGATCTGTGCCTCGACACAATCCTGTCTCGGAGCTCTATGACAATTCCTTCACCATCCATGGACTTGGTTTTTCTCTGACATGCACTGTCAACTTGTGGGATCCTTAGACAGTGTGTGCCTTTCCAAATCATGTCCAATCAATTGAATTTACCACAGGTGGACTCCAATCAAGTTGGTAGAAACATCTTTAGGATGATCAACGGAAACAGATGCACCTGAGCTCAATTTGAGTCTCAAATAGCAAAAGGTTGAATGCTTTATGTAATAAGCTATTTCTTTTTTAATACATTTGAAAAATTGATAAAACCTGTTTTGCTTTGTCATTATTGGGGTACGAGATGTGTAGATTGATGAGGGATTGTTTTTTTAAACATTTAAAATCGATTTTAGAATAAGGCTGTAACGTAACAACATGTGGGAAAAGTCAAGGGGTTCTGAATACTTTCCAAATGCACTGTAGATCCTAAGGTTAACTGGACAAGACAAGCATGAACAAAGAGATGCCCACTAGGCCACCTAGAAATTAGAATTGATCACAACTTCTCCGTGGACTAGATATGGTATATAAGAGAACAGAACAATGGTGTTTCACTCCATTTATAACATCTGAAGGTCAAAACGACTTTAAGCATTCTGAAGGCCAATCAAACGATACCAGAGTTTACAGTAACCTGAACACCCAGGCCCAATCTCCACAGGGTGTCCACAGCATATAAAGGCTTGTGTGGGGAGTCCTTTAGGCTTGTGTGGGGAGTCCGTTGAGACCAACGTAAATAAGACAGAATTCCTGAGAGACAACAATAAAATCCCTTTGTATAGAGTAATTTAGAGTTCCACCGGTACAGATACAAGTTACCATAGGAATCCTAACATCCGTATAGGATGGCATAAAAGTTATACTCAGAGGACAAGTTTAGATAGATACCAGACATGTCTGCTGTAGGATTATTATATCACATTAAATCGGTCCTCTGGATACTGTAGAGAGAGATATATAATTTTGGCCCCTTTGAGGGGGAAGGGCTGACTGATCCTTGGGAATTGTCCGTTGTGTCTTCCTTGTGTGCCTGGGCCATTTGCAATTCAGCCCCAGATGACAGACAGCACATACTGTATCTCATTTACATAAGTATTCACACCCCTTTGCTATGACACTCCAAATTGAGCTCAGGTGCATCCAATTTCCTTTGTTCATCCTTGAGATGTCACACAACTTGGTAGGAGTCCACTTGTGGCCAATTCAATTGTTTGTACATGATTTAGAAAGAAACACGCCTGTCTATAGGGTCCCACAGTTGACAGTGCATGTCAGAGCAGAAAACTATAACCATGAAGTTTCAAGGAACTGTCTGTAGATCTCTGAGATGAGGCATATATCGGGGAAGGGCTATAAAACATGTCTAGTGGGCAAACTGGTATGAAAAAGTTATGGATCTACCCAGACTCTGACTAGAGCTGGCCATCCAACCAAAAAGGACCTTGGTCAGGGAGGTGACCAAGAGAACCCAGAATGACCACTCTGCCAGAACAACAGAGTTCCTTGGCTGAGATGGAGAACCTGCCAGACGGACAAGTCTCTACAGCACTTCACCAATCTGGGCTTTATGGGAGAGTGGCCATACGGAAGCCACTCCTGAGAAAAAGGCACATGACAGCATACCTAGAGTTTGCAAAAAGGMAAGTGAAATCCTCTGMGAGCATAAGGCAAAATACTCTRTGGTCTGATAAGACAAAAATGTAACTCTTTGGCCTGAATGCAAAGMGCTATGTCTGGAGAAAACCAGGAACAGCGCATCACCCGTCTAACACCGTCCMTACCGTGAARCATGGTGGTGGCAGCATCATGCTATGGGGATGCTTTTCAGCGGCAGGGACTGTGAGACTGGTAAGGATAGAGGGAACAATGAATGGCGCCAAATACAGGCAAATCCTTGATAAGAAGTGCAAACAACCTTAGATTGGGGCAAAGATTTGTGTTCCAACAGGACAATGACCCCAAGCATACAGCCAAAGCAACGCTGGCATGACTTCAAAACAAGAATGTGAAAKYCCTTGAKTGGCCCAGCCAAAKCCCAGACTTGAATCCCATTGAAAAYCTGTGGAAAGACTTGAAGATTGCTGTTCACYGCAGCTCCCCACTTAATTTAACAGATCTTAAGAAAATCTGCATGGAAATATGGGAGAAAATCCCCCAATCCAGATGTGCAAAGCTGATACAGACATACCCATAATGACTCAAAGCTGTAATCGCCTAAATGGTGCTTCTACAAAAAACGCAATTCTGATTGGCTGGGCCTGGCTACCAAGTGGTTACCCTCCCAGGCCCACCCATGGCTGCGCCCCTGCCCAGTCATGTGAAATCCATAGATTAGGGCCTAATGAATTTATTTCAATTGACTGATTTCCTTATATGAACTGTAACTCAGTAAAATCTTTGAAATTSKTGCATGTTGTGTTTATATTTTTGTTCAGTATAATATGCKTATATGCTAACGACGTGCGACAGACACTGGGAGCTAATTGAGGATATAATTACATCAAACACCCTGAACTGAAATGGATATTTGTTCAATGAGGAAGTGTCATATTAGCTGCACTGTGACACTTCAGCTGTATTTATAATATTTGAAAACTGGAGGAGAGCAGCGGGGAGGATGAGGTGRAAAGGGGAGTGGAAAATGAGTCTTTAAAAAGGACTTATTTGCAATAGATAGATAATGCAGCAACCATGTCGCTAAATACAGCACTCTGCGGCCTGCTGACTATCAAGAGCGGGCTCTTCAACAAAGTGCTTGTGGATTGTGCTAGACATGCATGAGGTCCCTGGTTCAAGTCCAGCTCCTGGCTCTATCCCCCAAATTCACAACAGCGCGTGTTAAGCATTTCTTTGTGTTATAATACTTCATGTCATACAGTAAAGAGATTTTAGCTCATTAAAAGGCGCTATACAATATAGCATAAGAGCATTATCACAGTATACACCAGGCATACACAATACCACCTTATCAAACCGATCAGATWTACAAGAAGSCTCCTCAGTCAGCTGATTACACATTCATGTGTGACAGAGTTTCACCATCGGACTATTGAGTTGTGGACTGAATGAAGCCGCCATCTTGACAAGCACTCAATCTCACTACTGTGCCAGATTACAGGGTATCAAGATAAGCTCTTGATACCCTGTCACTCTCCAGAGGTCTAAATAGCCCCATGTAAAACCWTCAAAATATTAATGAGCCTTCTATTGCAAAGTGTACTCATTTTGAGGGAACTTCCCACAGAATGATTGGCAAACAACCATTCATTCGTGACATTCTGGACAACAGAGTTTGAAATGCCGYACAGAGTAAATCAACGTAGTCTCGCTGAAATACAAAATAAATATAATTGAAAACGAGAGAGAGAGAGACAGAGCGTGAAAAGACGAGAGACAGAGCAAGAGACAGATTGTGCTATTGTTGCCCAATGTTTATTGTCGTGTACAGGGTGTGTTGGTGAGACTGAGAGGGAGGAAGAGAGTGTGGTGGAGGCATTTGGTTTTTCACTCCACTTCACGTCAGCACTCTCCTCCCACACAATAGAAAACAAACAAAACACTTCAAAATAGGTTCCAACGTGTCCTTGATCACATCGGCATCTCATCTCACAACCAACCTGACAAGAGGCACAATGGTACATTTTGTGAAGTGTATGTATGCAGTACAGTGCCTGTCTAGTGCTAGTTGTACATCTCCCTCTCTCTCTCTCCCTTTATATTTTCCCTTTAGAAGGCAGCACCTGTTGTACAAATCTTTCCTTCCACTTAAAAGGGCCTCTCTGTGCATTGTCCTGGAATACACACACTCACTACACGTGCTTTTACCACACACACACACACACACCCACACATGTATGTATGCACACAGTGGTTAGAATGTTATTAGCCTAGTGGTTAGAATGTTGGGCCAGTAACCAAAAGGTTGCTAGTTTGAATCCCAAGGTGAAACATCTGTCGTTCTACCTCTTGAGCAAGGCAGTTAACCCTCCAAAACAACAGCTCCCCGGGCACCCAATGTGGAAGCCTCCCCACACCTCTCCAATTCAGAGGGGTTGGATTGAAGCAGAAGTCAAGTTTCGGTTGACCTCGTGTGCAATTGATGATACAAAACATGTATTTATTAAAACCTTCTCTTTCTCCTCTCTTTTAACACCACACACACACACACACACACACACACCCACACACACACACACCCACACACACACACACAACACACACCACACACACACCACACACACAACACACACACACACACACACACCACACACACACACACACACACACACACACACACACACACACCCACACACTATACAGAGTTGGGTTGGCTTGTCCACTCTCAGTGGAGCCAGTGTTTGTGATAATTATCCCAACCCGAATGTTGGCACACCAAGAGGGAGCCACAAGTCACACAAAAAACTCAGGGACAAAAAAAAAAAACACCAGCTGCAGGAGTAAAACGTAAACCCTCCCTCTGCTTTCTCTCCATCCCCTTTTTTATCGTTCCTGATAAAACTGATTTTCAAATACTTTTCAAAAACTTGGCCTTGTGTGAACACAACAGGAAAAACACGGCTAAATATAAAAGCCCAAACTTGGGGTAATGCCTGTTCCATTTGCTCTCGGCTTGTGCAAGTCAACGTAAACAACGGGCTACAGCCAACGGAGAAGTCAGAGTTCATCAGTTCACCCGCGTTGGCCTGTTTGAAGCGTGGGAGCGCATGCGGAGGAGGCTGTGTCTGTGCTCTCACTACGTTTACTAAGCTCGGCGTTGCCATAACACCCAACACATTCTTCAGCATATTGCTGCAATATACAACATCAACAAGAATTACAATTGATTTGAATGACAAGTCACTTTGATGGTCTTCAGTTGGTTGGTCAAAACATACAGTGCATTTGGAAAGTGTTCAGATCCCTTGACTTTTTAGACATTTTGTTACATTCCCACTTTCTAAAATGGATTAAATAGTTTTTTCCCCCATCAATCTACACACCAATACCCCATAATGACAAAGCAAAAAACAGTTTTTAGACATTTTTGTACTAATGTTGGCAATGATTACAGTCTTCTAGGGAGCACCCCCCTATCCACATCGACGGGTCAGTAGTGAGAAGGTGGAAAGTTTTAAGTTCCTCGGTGTACACATCACGGACAAACTGAATTGGTCCACCCACACAGACAGCGTTGTGAAGAAGGCGCAGCAGCGCCTCTTCAACCTCAGGAGGCTGAAGAAATTCGGCTTGTCACCAAAAAGCACTCACAAACTTCTACAGATGCACAATCGAGAGCATCCTGTCGGGCTGTATCACCGCCTGGTACGGCAAACTGCTCCGGCCCACAACCGTAAGGCTCTCCAGAGGGTAGTGACGGTCTGCAGAACGCATCACCAGGGGCAAACTACCTGCCCTCCAGGACACCTACACCACCCGATGTCACAGGAAGGCCATAAAGATCATTCAAGGACAACAACCACCCAAGCCACTGCCTGTTCACCCCGCTATCATCCAGAAGGCGAGGTCAGTACAGGTGCATCAAAGCAGGGACCGAGAGACTGAAAAACAGCTTCTATCTCAAGGCCTCAGACTGTTAAACAGCCACCACTAACATTTAGCGGCCGCTGCCAAAATACTGACTCAACTCCAGCCACTTTAAAAATGGGAATTGATGGAAATTATGTAAAAATGTACCACTAGCCACTTTAAGCAATGCCACTTAATACAATGTTTAACATACCCTACATTACCCATCTCATATGTATATACTGTACTCTATATCATCTACTGCATCTTGCCATCTTTATGCAATACATGTACCACTAGCCACTTTAAAACTATGCCACTTTATGTTTACATACCCCTACAGTACTCATCTCATACGTATATACCGTACTCTATACCATCTACTGCATCTGCCATGCCGTTCTGTACCACCACTCATTCATATATCTTTATGTCAATATTCTTTATCCCTTTACACTTGTGTGTGTGTGTAAGGTAGTAGTGTGGAATTGTTAGGTTAGATTACTGTTGGTTATTCTGCATTGTCGGAACTAGAAGCACAAGCATTTCGCTACACTCGCATAACATCTGCTAACCATGTGTATGTGACTAATAAAATTTGATTTGATTTGATTAATGCTACAACTTGGCACACCTGTATGTAGGGAGTTTTTCCCAATCTTCTCTGCAGATCGTCTCAAGCTCTGTCAGGTTGGATGGGGAGCGTCGCTGCACAGTATTTTCAGGTCACTCCAGAGATGTTCAATCAGGTTTAAGTCCTGGCTGGGCCACTCAGAGACTTGTTGTAAAGCGGTGTGTTGGCTGTGTGCTTAGGTCATTGTCCTGTTGTCTGAGGTCCTGAGTGCTCTGGAGAAGGTTGTCATCAAGGAACTTTCTGTACTTTGCTCCTTTCATCTTTCCCTCAATTCTGCCTAGTCTCCCAGTCCCTGCCGCTGAAAAACATGCCACAGCATGATGCTGCCACTCTATGCTTCACTGTAGGGATGTGGCCAGGTTTCCTCCAAATGTGACGCTTGGCATTCCAAGCGGGCTGCCATGTGCCTTTTACTGAGGAGTGGCTTCAGTCTGGCCATCATAAAGGCCTGATTGGTGGAGTGCTGCAGTTCTACTGCTTCCAGTTCTACTGGAAGGTTCTCCCATCTTCACAGAGGAACTCTGGAGCTCTGTCAGAGTGACCATCGGGTTCTTGGTCAACTCCTGACCAAGGCCCTCTCCCCCGATTGCTCAGTTTGACACGACGGCCAAACTCTAGAACGAGTCTGGTGGTTCCAAAACTTTCTCTCTGACACCCGTTCTTGTTCCTCACTCCACAGGTACCCACTGTATAATTATAGCCTCATTATTGTAATTTTATTGTGTTCTTTTTTTTTGTGCTAAACATTTTCTTAAAACTGCATTGTTGGTTAACGGCTTGTAAAGTAAGCATTTTACTGTAAGGTCTACACGCGTTGTATTCAGCACATGTGACAACTAAAATGTGATTTGATTTGGATTTGAAAAAGAAAAAAACATGAGATAAATTTGAATCATCACGTGGTTGCTATGGGATTGGATAAATATTGACTTAGTAAATTAGTAGCCCTAAGTAGCCTATTTAAAAATGATGGAGGCCACTGTGTTCTTCGGGACCTTCAATGCTGCAGATCTGTGCCTCAACAAAATCCTGTCTCAGAGCTCTATGGACAATTCCTTCGACCTCATGGCTTGGTTTTTGCTCTGACATGCACTGTCAACTGTGGGACCTTATATAAACAGGTGTGTGCCTTTCCAAATGACACTAAAACAAATCAATCAATTGAATTTACCACAGGTGGATCTCAAATCAAGTTGTAGGAACCATCTTCAAGATGATCAATGGGAACAGGATGCACCTGACCTCAATTTAGTCTCATAGCAAATGGTCTGAATACTTATGTAAATAAGGTATTTCTGTTTTTTATTTTTCATACATTTGAAAACGTTTCTAAAAATCTGTTTTCACTTTGTCATTATGGGGTATTGTGTGTAGATTGATGAGGATTTAAAAAAAAAAAAAAAATACATTTTAGAATAAGGCTGCAACGTAACAAGATGTGGAAAAAAGTCAAGGGGTCTGAATACTTACCGAATGCACTGAAAATTGAAGTTAACACATTTGTAATAGAAAAAATCCTAAGTTCCTATACCAGCCTGTAAGACCATATAAAGTATTCTTGTCCTATGATGAAATTGCACTGTAGGGCTGATCAGCCTGCCTTTATCTGTGGGTATGAGTTGGGCAGTCAGTGATGCTCAATGTTCCTCTTCCAAAAGAAGGAAAGCCAATACAAGGGAGGGAACAGCTCCAGGAATGCTTGGAATTCTGAAATGTTGTTCTCTAGGGAAAGTTTATTTCTGTCTTTCATCTGGAACCAGGGGAAAGTTTCTCTCTGACACCCGTTCTTGTTCCTCACTCCACAGGTACCCACTGTATATTATAGCCTCATTATTGTAATTTTATTGTGTTCTTTTTTTTTGTACCTAAACATTTTCTTAAAACTGCATTGTTGGTTAACGGCTTGTAAAGTAAGCATTTTACTGTAAGGTCTACACCGTTGTATTCAGCACATGTGACAACTAAAATGTGATTTGATTTTGATTTGGGAAAAAAAACATGAGATAAATTTGAATCATCACGTGGTTGCTATGGGATTGGATAAATATTGACTTAGTAAATTAGTAGCCCTAAGTAGCCTATGTGAAGGAAAAACACCACTATAATGCTAACTCTCCTAAGGGATATTGGTGTGATTTTGAAGATGTTGACATGATGATAAGAAATTGCTTGTTGCCATGACCATGTATCCAAAACTCTTCCCAAAARGTATTAAAGTTGCAGTCATAATWTTAAATAGTTATTATCTGTGTGTGTGTCAGAAAATATCAAATTAACATAGCTTGCCCAGCACATTAGCATCAATTAGTATGTTAGCTAGGTCTGTAATCTGGGAATTGGCTGAAAATATCAATATTGCCAGGGAAATGTAGGCTTACCTCTCTCTTTTCTCGTCAATAACGGTCCTCCCTGTAGGATACTCGGTGAGTAGCCTAACTTTCAGTCTCTCTCTCTCTCCCTCTCCCTCTCTCTAGTTGTCTCTCTTGTGCGTGAGGTTCCCGTTGTAAAACCAGAACCGCTTTAAAATATATCAGTACTGTAGAAATAGTAGCCTACWCATTTGAATTCCCGTTGGGCGAACACGTTTATGGAGCTCCGCAATGGTGATGATAGGCTACATTTCAATCAGTTTTACATGCACTCCTTCTCCAGTACAAAAGGTGTCAGTAACACCATTTCTGTTTCCCTGTTTTACTCTGTGGTTCTAGACGCAGTTCCAGGAAGTGTTAATTAACGTCATGGTAGCAACACTAGCTGGATCACCATTAATACTTCCGGTTTTCGGGTTTAGCCTCAAAAATAAAAGTACGCTGTAAACGCTATGTGTATGCTATAGCATCCCATTGGTTCCTGCATGAACGCCACACCTAGTGCACTACATTGGTTCCTGTATGAACACACCCGTATCCCCCTTACGCCTCGATCACACCGACAGGGTTTGCATTTTGTATACACCAGAAATACATTCATTTCTGATGGAACTCTGCGTTTGCCTTGCATMATTTCTTTGCATAGGCAGTTGCAATGCGTTCCCTGTGGTGCATACGTTSGATTTATCGAACATATGTGTCAAACTGTATGTGAAGACCGAAWKGKWRSMRRARGKKKAWKKTKKAMYTTTKKTKSMMMMMWWWYCMRRWWWKKYKSSKYMYWWTTTKSSSMATKMSMYWWYSGKKKKRWYMARGSMWWAMSSYTYSRAMMMMMCSRMMRGGRAAMMMMWTTKGGKWMMMCMRRAWTWMMWTWAWTTYCMAATGAAACACTGAGTTTGCCTTGCAGCATTGCGTTGCAGAGGCAGTTGCAGTGCTTTCGGTGTGGTGCACATTATGCATCAAACCGTATGTGTCAAAGTATGAGTAGACGGTTTGACAGAAATGGTAGCAGAAGTTGAACGTTGAACTTTTGTTGCACACATAACCAGATATGCTGTGTAGCATTTTGTGCATAACAGTGTAGGTGTGATCATGGCATAATAAAAGCCTACTGGTAAAAAAAATATGCAATTCATATATTTTTTTTWATAAATCATTATTTGCATTGTACGATTCTTGTTTATTTACTGGTGCTGTTGTTAAAGGATGCGATTTTGAAACGTAATGTTTATGAAAAGTCTTACTGTATATTTGTTGTATTGCACAAACAAATTGCACTGTACAGGAAAAACAATAGATTGTGTGTCTATAAAACTCGGGTCCAGCCTACTCACTAGAGTCCCTAGAATACAAATCAGATGAGTTTGAACAAAAAACTAGGTCATAGGAAATGTTGCTGGGCTTTTACTGTGGTCAAATGAGGTGCCTGTACAGTATATGGTACAAATATAGCACTGTACATGGAAAAACTATTCTTTGTGCCGATGTAAAAAGTGGGGTGGGGAATACTCAGTAGGGTTTGTAGAATCTATATATGGTTTCATTTCAGTAATAATACGGAGTGTTGCTGGCCTTTTACTCCACCCATTACATTGGCCACAATGCAAATCACCTCAGTGGTGGTTGGTGCCGTTTAAAATGAGGGAGGATGATTTTWTTTAGATTTTTTTTTTTTAGCTTATTTCTATTACAGCATATTGGATGACTGTCATTCATTTGCCCAGCTMAATGTAACATCGATAGGTTTAGGCTACTACATGTTCCCTGTACCCATCATGAGGTTGCTACAACCTAGCCCATGAATGAAAGTTTACAACGTAGGTAGACAGGTCGAAAGAATTTTGAGTCATCAAAGTGACAGACAGTGACACATTCAATACCACCTTGCACACTCTTGCCTGCATCTAGCTGATTTAGGTTGCAATCATTCAGTCACAAATGAGAGTTTCTATTGGCAGTAGAGGTGCGTGGGTAAAATCACTGGGGAAGTCAAGCCCCTCATATTACAACCTATGTGTTGTGATAATTGTGTTGTTTGCTCTATAACCKGTTAATTCATATGCCTTGCGACCGTGATATATAGGCCTAAAGCAGAGACAATAAGAAGACACAGTGGCAGAATAAATTCTTATACCACACCTTTGTTTTATCACAAGACCAGATAACAACCTCTTTCCAGTGAATTCCACAAAGCATATTGCACGTACAGTAACGGACAGGTACATGACCTACAGCATGGTCAAGCAAGTTCATGTTTTTGACATTTTCGGACCAATAAACAACTATTGATTTTGAACCACAGAGAGTTACAGCAAGTCACAATTAGAAAACAGGAGCTGCCTCCACTATTCCAGCACCATTTCAACATCATCAAATCACCTACGCTTAGTCTAATACAGTGACAACTAAAAGATACCAAAAACAATTTAGTCCAATCAACGTAAGCTAAATATGGTGTGGCTGTCCATGGTTCTGATTTCTGTGTGTGTGTGTGTGTATGCGTGTATGCATGAGTGTATGCGCGTTCATGCAAGAAGAAAACATGTTGACTCACCCTACTTGTAGAGAAAA
Source organism: Salvelinus sp. IW2-2015 (assembly GCF_002910315.2). Classification (NCBI taxonomy): domain Eukaryota; kingdom Metazoa; phylum Chordata; class Actinopteri; order Salmoniformes; family Salmonidae; genus Salvelinus; species Salvelinus sp. IW2-2015. Next base: position 5,404,255 of record NC_036850.1, on the reverse strand, counting down.
GCCAATGCCATCCTCCTCTCTTTCATGTTGACGAAACTGTCATACAGTACACACTTTTATTTTTTGTTGTCCTAGGCTACCGGGCTAAAATGCTTGCTCGCTAGCCTAACTTCCATTCATGGGCAAAGTTAGCTAGTTAACACTAGCCTTCTACATCTAGCTACATATTGAACTTCCATCCTCTCAGGCCAGGGGCACAGCAAKGTATGAATTAATGGTTGGATCAGAATCTGCGTCATAATCATTGGCCAGTATGGAGAATTAAGTAAAACCACAAATCCAAATCCCTATTTCAATCCATGGCTAATTTTGGAAAAGGACAATTTTAGCTAGCTRGCTATCTAGCCCTCGGAGGACAAAAACACAACGAGATGCAACAATTCAAGTTTTTCTGTAAATTATGTATGTTCTCAATGGGATTTGATAGGATTCCAGCTGGCTTCACTTGTCACTTTTCTTTTGGTGCTCCAGGACCATTCACAATTGCGCTTGCTTAGTTTAGCTCAAAGCTGAATGGCTAATTGTATACTTTTTTTTTGTCAAGGGACGCCAGATGCTCGCTGGCTTCTCTTGCCTTCAATGTCACCGGCGGCAACAATGTCATACTCGTTTGGACCAGACAGCATCAGATACATGGCCTACACGTAGAGACAGAGGTCGCTGTTTCRCTCGCTTATATGCCTTCTCCTGTGAGATACATTCAGCCTCTTGCAAAAAATTGAAGAAAAATTCTGAAACACAGAGAGACGAAAGATCATATATCTTTTAATATATTAATTTTTGTTATTGGTAAATTTTGGGTGGAAGCCTGGCTTCCCATGGCATCTATGAATTTGCTTCTGTTTAAGAAAGGTTTTTCAACATAATCGGTGAAATGAATACACCCCTGATCACACGCAAACACAGTTCATTTTCATAGCAGCCACATAAAAACAGCATGATCACTTTCCTCGTTGTATATATAATTCCTTCTCACAACTATCTACGTGCTCTCCTCCTCTCACCTTTTCACTTTTCTTGTGGACTTCAGTGCACAACACATCAGCTGTCTCTCACCAGGCAAAAAAACTTCTCTCTCGGCATGTCCAGCCTACTCATTATCTCAGCCAATCATGGATAGTGGGAAGGTTGCCTCTTGTTCTGTGGCTTAATCAACAAGGCTCGTAATTTAACAATTTTATTCATATTTACAGATGRCATACAAGTTTGTTATTAAGGCACATGAAAGTTCACATGTTCCAGAAGGCATTTCTGCCCAATAACACATTTTTATAAAACATTAGAATTTTTTTAAACTCTCCTGTGAAGTTGTGACTTGCGGAGATGGGAGAGGCAGGACTTGTAGCGCGATCTTCGTCACAAATAGAACTGACTTCTATTTTAACGCTTGGCAACGCAGACGCTCGTTGGCAGTATGGGTGCAATAATTGAATAATATAGATTTCAAAATGTATTTTGCAACACTCGCGCACTCGACGCGAGCGGTGTAGTCAGCTTGTTAGAGGGAGACAGAGAGCACATTCTAGAGAGATGCAGCCTAMTAGTGAGTCTTCGCCACACACCCCTTCACTAGAAATTGTGTTGACATTTTAAATTAGGGATGTCATTTATGAAAATATTAAGCTGCATTATTTTAGACTTTTAGAGTTTAGCCTACAACAGAAAATGCATGTGAAACATTGATGTTCACTGCCTGGCAGAGAAGTCTAGACAATTCTGCTGGGTTGCGCGGCAATAAAGCGCTGCATTTGTTTTTTTWAAAGTATCTTTCGGATACCTATGGGTATACCCGATACAGACCTGACCCRATTTGGATCCAATTCTCCCTCATCTCGGATATATTTTGAGTCGGATCTGGTCCTGAATCGGATGGGGTTTTGATTTTAACGCAAAAAAAATGTGGGTTCTGCCCGGTGTCGGATCGGAATTTCACAGATCCAATTCGGTTCCGATTTTAATTTCGGGATGTGAGAAGACCTCTAATATACAGTACTCACAGTCACTGGTTCAACTTCAATAAGAATTTCTTATGGTGGACATCACAAACCTGGAATTCAGCCTGCAGAAAGACAGAATGCATAGTCATGGTAATTTTTTWAAATATAACCTCAATAAACAAAATAGCTACTTATTTGAAACAATGAATAGTTTTCAAAGTGAATGAAGCTCTCTCATCTTTTGCAAATTAAAGCATGTTCTTCCTACACCCAGCATAATTATGAAACMGACCATCAATTCTGTGTCCAATGGATAGAGACAAAGGAACTTCATCAAATTCTCTTTTGCTGTTCAAAAAGGTTTAGACCGCAACAAGCTGACCTTCCTCTGCCCATTCAAACTCTTGCACAGCATCACACACATAATTCACTAAACACACTGTTGCAGACTGTTCCAAACTCTGTTGTCCCAATGTTAGGGGAGCTATGGACTCTACTACTTCTTTATCTCCTAAAATCATATTTTCCCAAATTACAAGAGTCGTTTTTGCCTGGTGAACTAAGCCATCAATCAAATGTAAGCCGCAGGATAGCTGACTTACAAGGGACATCATTGTCTTTTCAGTGGAACTAAAGGCAACATGTTTCTCAACTTTCAATGGTAGGATGTCTGATCTGTATTCAGCGAGGATTTGTTCAAATTTCTTTTCGGAACCAGTCCCAATACCTTTAAGCAGAAGTCAGTGGGTCCATTATCCTGGCCAAGCTTGACTGTTTCATCTGTTTCGATAGAGATGGTCTCTTCAGCATGCAGAGACCATACGGTTCCTGCATCAACGACCAGATATTTCAAACCGATCTTGTTAACCATCATYTCCTCTGTATCATTTGCCTCTTGTATCCTTTTCGAATCCAATCTTTTTGACAATCTTGCAGGTGGTGTAGCTTCTTTTTTCTTGCATTGTTTAGCCACAAGAGGTATTATAAACACTTACTTTTAAAAAATTTCATTTGTGACATGTTTTTCTTAACAATGCTAACAATACTTGTTCCACCATACTTTCTCCCTCGCCTCAAACTTTCCAAATGCCTGCTGTTTTTCGGTTACAGCTCATGAAGTACGCTTCATCACCTTCTCACCCTCATCTCCGCTTCTCACTTACCTCTTYACTATTGTTCTGGGGACGCGCAGCTGTAACTGGAAAACTGCCTTTCCACTCTCTGCTGTCTTTCAAGAGCGTGCATTGATGCTGTAACTACTGTAGCAAATCGGTTGTCTCCTCTCTTCAGTCACATGCTGCATTCTGTTGTTATGTGAACGATTGGCTGAGCCTTGGATACAGCCAGTATTGCTCCAAAAGTGCATCACTCGTTCGCTTACAGCCAATAGTGATCCAAAGCCCCCCTCAAAAAAACTTTTCTCATCGGATCTACACGAATCACGTAGGTCGCCAAAAGGTGACTAGTTTGCATCCCTGATGTTTACAGCTGTTTGAMGTTGAGCACCAACAGTTGTTGAATTCGTTTTAATCTCCCTATCACTTGATTTTGTATCTTCTAACAGACCACAAATAAGGCTTTGTTTTGTTGTGTCATACCAATTTTCAGCATATGAATAACCTGCATCAAAGTGTCAGACCAAATGATAACTGGGGATATCTCCACCTCATCCTCCTCTGGCTTTATATCTACATCCATCTCACACCAACTAAACTAGATATCTGGGTGACATCCAGKGTCAATTTAAATGAAGCAAGTTAGGCTAGACCTAGTCATTTCCAAGTAGCTGACCAGGCCTATCTCCTTAAGCCTATCAATCAAATTTTCACAACAACAGTGAAAATGAGGAGATTCTGAGGAAATAAGTTCTATAATATTAGATATAACGTTAGTGGTGTAAATACAGTTGGTTCCAAGTGTAACGTTAGGCCTATAACAACTGACCAAGAGAGTAGCCTTCCATACGACAGTTGGGAATTTGAAAAAAAGTTGGTCCTACGGCAAAATACCTCATCTTCCAGGTGGGTAACTGGTTAGCTTAGTCCGACGGTGCATATCGAAACATTTAAAAATCATTCGAGACACTTAGCTAGCATCTTAGTCACWAAAACGTAGATATGTTGTGGTTCCGGGTAACCTAGCTTCCTTTTCCGGATGTGGCAACTCCGCTCAAGTGTTATGATTCCGGGTTCGTCTTTCTCGCTCCAGATTTCAAGTATGGTTAACCGCATACTTGGAGAAAATATTTTTTATAACTAACCCAAGATAGAGCTGTCGTTTCTAATGGGAGCAAATTAATCATAGAACAAGCAAGTAGGTGGGCAAAGTCACGCACGAGATAGTGAAATCCTATTGGCACGTTCTAGCATTTATTTGCATATTTCCGTTAGKGAATGACTACTCTGATGTGTCYGTGTGCAGTAACTCAATTTGCCCTTGCAGTCCTTCTWAACAATGCAACTTTGGCAAAGGGTAAAGTCTACAAAATGCAGTCCACTTTGTTTGTTACAGATTATAATTTGGGAAACAGAAAACTGTATGGAGATCAAAATGTTTCATYGATGAGAAAATTTGCAGAATGTTGACCAAAATCCATCTCTCTCCATCTTCTCCCACTTACCGGCCACTGGGCTTCCTCTCATCACCATATTTGGTAGTGAGTGGAAATGCCAACCGGATGCTTCACATTTCTACATCCCGTGAAATATCTGTCTCATTGTTCTATCTGTGCTTTGAGTGTGTCTGAAAGTGGCCGTTGCGAAAGAAGGGGGAGATCAACAGCGATGGGTGTAACATCAGTGTTCCATTATTGCTTAGACTGGCCATAGGGTGCACCGGGGGTCAGCTTAATGTTTACATAGCAGGCTAAGAGAACTAACATAGCAGCTGCCAAAGAAGAAGAAGAAGAAGAAGAGTTTGCTCAGATTGGGACATGCTGTAAATGGTGGACAAGAAAAAAAGGAAGAAAGTGAAACATTTGATGTATAAATATGGAGTAGGGGATTGCACAAGCCTTCTGGAAGATCTGGTGAAGGAGAAGACGGTGGACAAGAAAAAAAGGAGAAAAGTGGAATATATTTTGAGTCAATATTGAATGGAAGATCTCAGAACCTTTGGAAGACTTTGAGGAGGAAATTGAACGTGACGAGAGTGAGGATGAATTAACTGTGGCAGTTGCAAGTGAGGACTGCCGAGAAGAAGTTGAGTGTAGAGGGAAGTAGTAGGGTGAGGAAGTTTGGCATTGAGTGCAAAAAGAGGGATTACGTGCCCAAGTAGTTCAGAGATGGAACCTGGCGAGAATGAGGAAAGTGAACTCGGTGAGAACCGCTGAGTTCGGGCATCATCCCAAAGATGATTCTGGCCCAGTGGGAGTAAGATTTGTAGAGAGAATGGATCCTTGCATTTTAACTGATTCATATTTTTTTTTAACCAGGCAAGTCAGTTTAGAACAAATTCTTATTTACAATGACGGCCTACCCCAGCCAAACCCAGACAACACTGGGCCAATTGTGTTCCCCCCTATGGGACTCCCAATCACAGCTGGATGTGATACAGCCTGGATTCGAACCAGGGACTGTAGTGACACCTCTTGCACTGAGATGCAGTGTCTTAGACCACTGCGCCACTTGGGAGCCCATATGTGGTGTCAGGCTGGGTGGAGGAGAGGTTAGGAACTGTTGAGTTGGTGAAGGTAACTCGGAGTAGACTCATGATGATTTATTGTGTTTCCTCCACTCAGAGGGAGCGGGTGCTACGGATTACGAGATTAGGGACAAGAATTGCGACTTGCTTTGCTCTCCGGAGCAGGGCGCCTATGAAAGGTGATACAACGGGGTCGGCATTAAGTGTTGAGGCGGAGAGCCGGTGGAGATTGTGGGGAAACGGAAAAGGCATTATCTGTCATGCTGAGTTTATATGCCAGATAAGGTCAAGGTAGGAAGTGTCAGTTATCCCGTGAGAGCTTTTGTTCCGAAAATAATATGGTTTTAGGTTTCAAGTGTATGGGTATGTTGCAGCAATGTGTAGGAGGGAGATGCCTAAATGTGAGAAGTGTGCAGGAGGGCATGAGACGATGGAATGTGTGGAGAAAGTTGTGTGTAAGTTGTGGGGGTGTGTGTTAGATCGGAGGTGTCCGGTGAGAGAAAGGCAGATTGAGGTTTCTATGGTTAGAGTAGTACAGAAAGTGTTGTATGCCAAATCAGTGAGAAAGTGGTAGAGGAAGATGGGTACAGGGTGATGGATCCTGAGAGGATTCCTGTGAGTAGGCAAGAGAGAGTGATGGGAAGAATATGTGCTTCAGTAAGGTGGACTTTTTACCAAGTTGCCAGGGTTGTCAATTGTACTGCAGAAATGGACTGAAAGTCACAGAAAAGAGTGGTTGTGGTGGTAGCGGCAGAGAAGTACTTGGGATTGCACAGATTTATTGCATAACAGCTACAGGGGGTGTTGAGTGGTAGTGTTATGTCCTCTCAGACCGTTGGTCTGGAGTAGGACTAGATAGAATTAAATAGTGGAATTGGGTGGTGTATTATTTAGTAATATTTTTTTTGAGAGGGCTAATAGTTAGCAGGGCAATTTTTATTTTTCACAATTTTGTATTACTGTATCAAAGAATTGAATGTAGTTAGGCCGTGAATGGCCTCACACACCAGTACAGTAGGTGGCGGTGTATGCAGCTAAAAGTGAATGCTATCCGCCAACCAACTCCCAAAGAAGAGAAATGTAGCAGGCTAGGAGAATTAACATAGCAGGTTAGGATAATTAACGTGGCAGGTTAGGAGAATGAGGTTAAGGTTAGGAAAAGGATTAGGCTTCGCTGAAATGCGTAGCAGGTTTGGATAATTAACATGGCAGGTTAGGAAAATGAGGTTATTAAGGTTAGGAAAAGCGTTAAGGCTTAGCTAAAATGCTACAGTTGTCAACAATCTACTCACAGTGAAGCCCAGACACGCAAAACTGTCTTGAGTGGCAGCAAATCTGCCCAATTARCTGATTCACTTTCCATACACCCACATCTGCTGATCCTCCCACTTTTGTTGACACGTCCACTTTCAGACATGCAACCCATGACCCATGATACTCCAGAATGGACATTTGCATCTGCTGCTTTATTTTGCAGTCAAGATAAACAGTGTAATATCGCCACCTTATCGTACTGGAAGCTACAGTGTTAACTTTATGGCTCGACTTCTCATCCAAAAGCTACTTTCCATAACACCTAAATGTCATAATACACTTGCTAGCTCACTTAACCACTGAACACTCCCAAACAAATATAATAATAGTGTATTAATAATACTAGTATTTATGATTTTAAGTACAACTTATAAAGGCTTTAAATAGCATTCATAAAGGCTTCATAAACACTACATAAATACTTCACAAATTGTCTATGAACGCATGTCATACTCTACACATGGTGTGTAAACATACATATTGAGTTATGTCACATTTGGCAATTCACTCTACAGTGGCAATGGTTATGTAACCATTTATAGTATGACAAAAACGTAGAAATGATTTGTGAATGTGGTGCTTGTACTTGGTTAAAAGTATTTCGATGTTGTATTAGCCCAACAATACTTATTTATCTATCCAAACACCAGTTGCCAAATTTGAATCATCATCCCATAACTAACATATGCATGTGAAGAGAGTAGCAATACAAATAACTGAAAGTAATACAAAAAAATGAAAGTTTAGATAAAGGCTACAGAGGCAGATAACCAAGAATGGAAAAGCTGGCTGTATGATGTGGAGATGATTGGACAAAAAGATTGCTTAATTAAGAACAGTTGGTGAAGACAAAGAAATCCTAATAAAAATCTTATGGACTMGTCCAATGTAAACTCTTAACATACAAAACTACATTACAAATATATTTTTCACAATCCCCATATAAAAATACCAAGTTGTGAGATTTATGTTCCTTGAAAATATTTACAGGCTCATGCATGTCTACAGTTCTTTTACAGGTAAAAAAAAAAGGAATACAATCTTATAAAGATACATTTATCAACGAAACACTCAAGGATGTTGTTTATACGAGTCGGGTAGAATACTGCTCTTACTGCTGCGATATATCGGGAGTGTTAAACAACCGTCATTTATATTTCCGTTGTTTCATTTCAAATAGTGAAACACCAGAGAGCTCCGCTATCCACAGTCAGATGCAGTCGAGTGAGCTGCAATTATTTATGAGTGATGAGTCTATTTCCTGTGATCTCATAACTAGTCAGAGGGTAGTCCAACTGTGAGAATGTATTTCTGTTCTGTACTTAATTGGTCCTTCACAAATTGGCAAAGATCAAGTCCAAATATAATCAATCATGAAAAATGATGTAATAATTAAAAAAATGTACCTTTACAACGAAGTGGACTCTTTTTTTTGTTTTTCTTTAGTGGCATAAAAAAAAGAAAGCAGACACACAGAGTGAAGGCCAAGGGAATCTGCAAAGTCCACCGCTCAGTCTAAATCCCGACTTTACTGCGTCTCTTATTAAATGTTAAGCTAAAAAAATAGGGAAAGCATAAACTGTCCTTCTACAGTTTAGTAATTTAGCAGATGCTCTTAACCCTGATTGCTCCTTTAAATCACTCTGGATAAGTGCCTTGCTCAAGGGTCCGGGCAGATTTTTCACCTAGTCGGCTTGGGACTACGAAGCAGCAACCTTTCGGTTACTGGCCTAATGTTCTTAACCGCTAGGCTACCAGCCGCCTAATTCACATAGGCTACAGGATTATCCCCAAATGAGCGGCGTTGTGTAACTAACTGGTGGTTGTATGGGGAACTTGTTTGTGGCTCTATCACTTCCTAAGTGTCTAAGAAAATGAAAAGAAAATGAAGAATAAAACACAAACAAAAAGGTATACAAAATATAGTTACCACACCTTAATCATCTAATTGGACTCTATTCTATATATGTCCAAGGTCTTGGCTAAACTCTATCATGGCATTTTGTCTAATGTCATATCTAGGTTGATCTTACTTAGCGGTGTGTTGCTTAGGGAACTATCCTAAGTTGATAACTACATGATAAGTCTACAGTTGTAAGGCACTAAAAAGTGTGACACCAAACAGGCCCCCGAGGACTGGAATTGCCCAGGCCTGGTCTACGGGGATGACTTATGGACCTCTGGGGAGAAATTAGTGAGTAATGTAGCTATAGACTCAAAGGGGTTTCAGGGACTATTTTCAACTTCACCAAGGCTGCGCACATGCCAAGGGAAAGAAACCCAAGTATCCCGGTAGGCTGCAACCTGCCGACCTCAAACCATATGCCATGGGGACCTGTAGTGGTTTTACTACACGTCAATGTCTCTTACAACATTGCAGTAGCGGCAGGTATAAAGGAGTGAGGAGCTAACCTCACGACTGAAGTACTCTATAAGCACTGAACCAGTCGTACGTRGTGTGATCATGGTTCATGACTTCTAATTACTTTCCTCCTGAATGGAGGGTTCTATTTATTAGTGGCATGTGTGTTAACCATCAGAAGAGTGTTCTGGAGAATCCCTTACACGTGTTGCAATCTGAGTGACTACTACCTCCTCTGTTACTGTTATCTTTGGTAATTCGACATGTTAGGTCTCTAACCTTCTTATTCACTGTTGCTGGACTGACTTTTTGTTATGGGATTTTTATGAATAATGACTAAATTATGTATACATTTAACTTAGAACTATAACTAAACAGAATACTACTATGTTACTGTATGGATGTATGAATCTTATTATAATCATAATACTGAATATAATGTGTGTAGTTTTAGTCAAGAATTAGAACAAGGACTTTCTGTTCCTTGTTAGAACAAATGGAGCTATCATCAGACCGGCTGGAATGCTGTGTTCCTTCCAGGACATTCTGTCTCTACCCAGGGAGGGGAGAGACCTTGGGCTTGTAGTAGATTGTATAACAGGTGGCAGACAATGTATGACAGGAAGACTTGTGAACTATATTGTCATTGTTTCTGAGAGGAGGGACATTTATGACGAAATGTGAGGTATATAGACCAATGTACAGGAAATGATAGGCAGAACGTTCCCGTAAAGAAACATTTGACTATTGTAGACTGGGCCTCTGTCTGTTTTTATTTCTATCAGTATCTTACAAATCCTGATATAGCAGACTGAGTAATTTAATTGAATTGGTTAAAGAACATGAGAACTTAATTCTCCTAACACTTTTGCTGGCATTGGTACTGTTTCCCAAGGAGTCCAGCTATCCTACCGATTTATTCCGAAATGTTATCCTACCGGAACACATGATTAAAGCATTTTACTACTTGCATTGTAGTTGAGACTACACATGGCAAGGAATGACTATTGTTTAAAAAAAAAGGTGGAAAGTCCACTTCTTTTACGACCAGTATGGACACCTCAGTGATATCTCAGATGTATCCTAAGGTTATCCCCGTTGAGGGGCTTGTCCGCTCCTCTCTGTTCTCGTGGGGAAGTTTACAACTTGATTTGTTTCCTGATCGGGCGGCCTCGTACAGTGTTGCACATAGTCTCGACCCCCTCCTTAATGGCCTCGACGAGGCTCATCATGGGTCTGGGCTAGTATTCCCCCCCTTTGTGTCTCGGGACCCCCGAGGCACAACCAAAAAGGTCGGGACCTTTGGTACAAGTTGTCAGCAGCCGCGTTGTTATTAGATTGGCTGTAACCTTTCAACCAAATCTCCTTTGTGCTTCAAAACGTTCAGCGGCTGTCGTGGCCTGCCAGTCACCACAGCGTCCGTGCGTGGCAACCGTTCCAGTACCTGCGAACTGAGAGGAGGATATCTTTCTGTGATATCGCACAGTGTGTCACCGGTTGAAATCACCGGGTCAGTGGCGGGACTGACACCGTTAGTGTCACCCCTCAAAGCGGAAACGGTATCATCGGAAGCAGAGTCCACTCTAAATGCTGATGCTTTGTTTCCTGAGACGCCCGCGGTGCTTGCGGAAGTGTCCGAAGGACAAGAGAAGTTAATCATAGCTACAGTATCGCATGACTCCAAGGAGGAGGGAAGTTGCTCACTTACATAGACTGCTGGCTCGAAATCATAAAAAGAACAGTCAAACCAGGTTTGCTGATTGAATGTGACGAGATATCGTAATATCTGCTTGAGTCAGATTCTGCACCAAGAGGGGTCGAAACGTCTGTTCCCCAAGGGGTCCTTTCGACAGATACTCCTCATGGATGACTGTGTTGCAGCCAGCGTTAGGAGAAGACAGTGTGGTCAGTGGAGACAGCACGGTTACCTGTGACCACAATTGGTTGTTTTTCCAATCCACCAATGGGACCAAACGATCCAAAAAGTCTATTCCGAGTAGCAGGTGTTCAGTGTCGAGGCTGGTATCATACACAGGGGGAACATGCGATACGTTTTGGAAGTGTAGTTTCAGCATGAGTCGCATTGTGAGAGGCGAGGTAGTCTGAGTGAAACCTCAAAGTTTAGTGTTGCATCATTCCATTTTTAACCAACGTTTTGCTGGGTTCAAAGCCCTTTTGAGATTATTGAGGAATGTTTGAGAGATGAGCGATATTGTCGAACCAGAATCAGTTAGTGCATCACAGGTTAAGCAGTCCTCCAGGACTGTTTTGAGATATGGCCTCTTTGAGTTGCGTTTTGTGGTCATATTCCCCACAAAGTGGAGGGAATGTTCGCAACGGTGTGTCGTGGAAAAGTACATAATTAAACATGTTATCCCATGTTTTACTGTTTAAAGAATTGTCTCTTGTTATATGCTCGTGTTTTTTCTAACCGGATACAAACTTGCCTTAGTGGGACTTAGTCATAATACTGGGCGTATAGCTAAGGTCCGTTTGGGTGCGACCTCAGCATAAGGCATCCTGTGGGTTTACTATCTACAGAAAGACGCATGTATGGAAACATGCAGAAAGGACCACATTATAGTGTGTGTTGTTGTGAATATAGTTGGACAGTCGAGCCCTCGGGCTATCAACCTCAGGGTATCTTAAGTCTGCACAGACAACTAATTACCTTTTGCTGACTCCCACGTATACAGAAAGGGGTTGTATTTTCTCTATCAAAGCAGAGACCCCACTATGTTGGTTAAGCTTTCAACTCCCTGCCATTCTCGGTGATGGTTGATTTGCTTCATTTGTGCAAATCTTATAAAATAGTTGTTTGAAAGAATCTGCAGTCTCTCTCTTCCTCTCCTTTGATTAGAATTACCACAACAATTTGGTGACAGCGGTGGGATGCTAACTCCACTCGCTGATTGCTCCCAGGAGACCGAGGTTAAACTGTGCGCAGGGGCTCATTAGACGTGGCTCGGGGTACCACACACTCCGACTAAACGGAGCAGAGAGGGACCCGCCTCGGACCTGCCAAGAGTGTTAGTGAGTGGATACATCATTCCGGACAGATAAGATAAATTAAGGGTGAGACTGATTTTCTTAAACACAACCTCCAATTAGGGAAAGTTAACTTTTAGAAAGTCCTGTTCTTGGAACAGGTCACGCGTGTTATAGATACCRGGACAGAGTCCTGATGAAAGCGATTCCAGAATAAGATCCTGAGGTACTATAGAGTTACCTGGACAATGTCCTGAAGTAACATACCATGGGTTACCATCATAAGATGTAAAGCATGAGCTATGTTAAGAGATACCAGGACAGAGTCCTGATGAAAGTGTTCCGGGATAAAATCCTGAAGAAATAAGAAAATAGTCCTGCAGTTTGGATATTTATTTTATTTTAAATAAACATTGTAAAAAAAAAAGAGTTAATCAGTGTACTTGTAAAACAGTTGGTTATGATTGGGAAGCAAGCTATAAATGTAAACCCTACACGGACATGTGCATAGGAGGAACTACCATATGGGTACAACAACATGACAGAGTCATTTTAAAATATTTTGATGGAGTAGAAATTACTCTTTAAATTATAAGAAAGAGGTTCCTAACCAAATACTGTTGTATTGTGTGTTTATGTCTGGGTGTGTGTATAGTGGAGTTTCACAATGGGAGCCAAAAGCAGTAAGGGAGAACCTTGCCTGCCCAATCTGCTGACTGGACCAGTGAAGGTAATGGCAGATGAATGAGGCAGGGACATTCTGGTCACAGGTACTGCTCTGGCACAAAGTAGCAGATTTTGCATTAAAAGGCACATTGAGTGACATTTTATTAGCAGAATGTAGAAATACATTTGAGAAGTTTGAGCAAACCAAGCAATGCCAAAGCATGTCGAAACGAAACTACCAAACAGAGGGCAGCGGGGGGAGGTTGGAAAACCAGAGACATTAGGACATTAGGTTTCCCATATTCTCCAGTAGTAAATTGGCAGATATTCAGTATTCGTTCTAATACAAGGTATCAGGTTCCGTTACCAATTAAAAGGCACAAATACCATAACTACTCTCCAGGGAAGTGGGTATCACCATCTTAGAAAATGGTTAAGTTGGCATATATTAGAGTGGTGAGTGAGTACAGCTACACACTGGCCACGGTCAGGAAGAGGTCAACTACAGCAAAACCATAGAGGCACTAAAGGAAGAGGTCAACTATAGCAAAACCACAGAGGCACTAAAAGAAGCGCATAGGCATTCTACCAATTCGGCTTGAATATGGGGAGCCTAAAAAATCTAATTATGGATCAAATCCGGTAGCATTTCCCTGCTGACAGAAAATTCCAATCTAATAAAGAATTCAGATGCTATTGTGAGTTGGCACAATGACATAAAATAACATTTGTTTGTTACGCTATCCTTATGAACCACATAGCATGTAATTCCATCGAACTTGCTAGTATTTTAACTATATGCTATCCAATTACCCAACATTTATTGACTGGATTATTCATGTCATTCTTAGGTTAGCTAAATAGTATAGTTGTTGAGTGTTCTCAATGGATATTGTTAAATGGGGTGCTTTGTAAATTCACTCTGGCTATTTTGGGGGATTTCAGAGCACTCTCGTCTGAATGTACCAGATAGCAGAATAACTGATGAATTTACAAACACCTGTTGAATATGGCCGTTGTCAGTAAGCGTCAGGGAAAATAACATAATCAAATTGTTGCCAGCAGCACAGTTAGTCACCAACGCTTTGGATAACATGACAAAAGCCTAACCAGCTATGCTAGGGTGAGTAAATGGTCAAAATGAGGATGTGTTCTCTTATTTGTGTCTGGAAGTAGCAAGCAAGCTAGCCAACTTTAGCCAGTTAGCTTGGGTGCTGGAATGCCTTTGTGAGGTCAGAGAGCTTAGATAAACCGTGCTCCTTGGCCAGAGTAATAGAAGTGTAATAATTCAATTCTCTTCTTTATTTGTATTTACATACTACAATTTGTTTCTCCCTCTCCGGCCTCTAGGTCACCAGGCTGCTCGTTATGGTGCACACCTGTCACCATCGTTAAGCAAACCTGCACGTCATCAGACTCACCTGGACTCCATCACCTCCCTGATTACCTTCCCTATATACATCACTCCCTTTGGTTCCTTCCCCAGGCGTTATTGTTTCTGTTCCAGTGTCATGTCTGTACGTTGTGTTTCTTGTTTTGTATTTATTTATTAAAACACTCTCCCTGAACTTGCTTCCCGACTCTCAGCGTTACAGTTTCTATTTGTCTTTGTTACTTTTTGATGTTTATGAGTCTTATTTTTGTATATATTTTTATATTTATATAGTTTTAAATGCTAGGATTATTTGTGTTCCAGATGCGTGAATAAAAATGACAGTTAGTGCAGAACGGTGTTTTCTTTGGAGGGGGGCGCCCAGGGAGCCATACAAGCTAGAACCGCCACTGCTCTCCAGAATGCCCTCTCTTCCGACCATTTTGTGCACATTCATTGTTTCATAACTTCATTGTGTGAATATTTCTTTCCAGCTTGCTCCCTTTCGATAACCAGCGTGAAAGGGAAAAATGTCATGCTCGGATCCAATGGAAATGTCATAAAATAGTCCTACCTGATTGCTTCAGTGCTTGACTTGTACTGAAATAAGTTCCGGTACTCATTTTGGGTGCTGGTACTGTTTATATTTAGGTGCAGTACACAATACTTTTGAGCTATTATTCTATAAGAGGAACAGGAGCTCAAGCAGTAACAAACTTGAGGTGCCTGTACTCAGCTCTGGTGAGCTCCTGCACAAGTCAAGCACTGCTTCTTATCCCTTGCACAAATAGCCTACAGCTGTGTCTGTCCCGCGCTCACTGGTGCTGAAGGCCCAGAATATTTTATAGAATTTTGCTAGGGCAAGCTTCGGCTGGACAGTTCGTTGCAGACAGGGTTAGGGTTAGCCCTGTAGGCTGCATTGTTTGTATTTGTTGGCTTTATGTAGGCTATTTTTAGTTGGCAATGGGAATAGAAGTTACTTTTTAAGTTTATCATTTATTTAGATAGAATTCTGATTAACCACATGACAATGACTGAGATATGAAGACGTTATTAAAAATGAAATGAAACTGTTTGTCACGTCGGTATGAAGGATCAGGAGGCAGGCGCAAGAATGCGTAATAGTTTTTTTTTTAATTACCCAAATKTATCAAGGCACAAGGTGAGACCCAGATGCAGACACAGGAGGCAGATGGTTGGAGTCGTACAATGTTTATTAATCCAAAAAGGGGTAGGCAAGAGAATGGTCGTGTACAGGCAAAAGGTCAAAACAAGTTCAGAGTCCAATAGGTACCGACGGGCAGGCAGATTCAAGGTCAGGGCAGCCAGGATGATCAGGCAGGCAGGAAAGTAGTCCAGAGTCAGGCAGTGGTCAAAACCGGGAAGACTAGCAAAAGAGAATAGAAAAGGAGTACGGGAAAAACACTTGACTAAACATACAAGACGAACTGGCACAGAGAGACAGGAAACAGGTATAAATACACTGGGGAAAATAAGTGACACCAGGAGGGGGTGGGGATAAAACACAGGGTTGAAACCCAAACAAAAGGAGCGAGGAGTACCTCGAATAAATAACACAAGCGCACAATGATGCCACACGGGACGAGACCCGTAATCATCTGCGCAATACAAGTGTCACGAAAGCCAAAACAACACAGCACAGGTACTCACACGACCAATAGACATTGGAACAATAATCGACAGCCCAATGGGGAAACAAAGGGCACATTTATACAAATACAATCAGTGGGAATGAGGACCAGGTGTGCGTAATGACACAGTTCTGGAGGGATCCGTGACACTGTTCCATGAAAATATGCATATGAAAACCATAACTGGCATGCAGATCGGTAGAAATTGTCAAATAAATTGGTATTCCACATGAGAAAGGTTGCCGACTCCTCGTGTAGCCTATTACCAGCAACTTCAGGAGAGTAATGGCAGAATCTGCAAAAGCCAGCAGGAGCAGGAGGATAATGGTTGGGTCAGGTTAAGTTTTTTWAAATTCTGGTTATCTACATCTCTGGCTCCCCCTTGAGTAATTTGTGTCTTATTTCATCAAAGAGTAACCTCAATGCACATTGTTGATTTTATTAAAAACACATAGGGTGTGTCTATATATGGAAAAATGCACATTTGAACATTTTGATTGGTTAAAGGAACAGAGGACTTTATTTGAAATGGTATCTGCATTCTTTAAAGTAAGATGTGACAGATGCTTATGGTGCATTCTCAGAATGATCCACAAGCTGACAATGGAGGGTGGTCTATCTTGTGCATCTGGAAAGATGCCAGGATGAGACTGTGGAGAGTAAAACGAAAACATAGAGGGAAATATAAGAACATACAAACATGTTGATCACTTGGAAAGGCAAGCTAATCTTTGGGGGGGACAAGACCATACAACTACCTTTTTAATCCTTGTCTCATTGCGCATTAGCGACTCCTGTGGCTGGCGCAGTGCACGCTGACACGGTCACCAGGTGTATCACCAGCGTTTCCTCCGACACATTGGTGCGGCTGGCTTCCAGGTTGAATGGGCATTGTGCCAAGAAGCAGTGCGGCTTGGTTGGGTTGTGTTTCAAAGGATGCATGGCTCTCGACCTTCACCTCTCCTGAGTCCGTACGGGAGTTGCAGCGATGAGACTGTAACTACTACCAATTGGGGAGAAAAAAGGGGTGAAAATACCAAAAAAATATATAGACATCTGTGGCATTGTGTTGTGTGACAAAACTGCATATTTTAGAGTGGCCTTTTATTGTCCCCAGCACAATGATCATGCTGTTTAATCAGCTTCTTGATATGCCACACCTGTCAAGTGGATGGATTATGTTGGCAAAGGAGAAATGCTCACTAACAAGGATGCATCAAATGTGTGCACACAATTTTAGAAAAATACATTTTTTGTGCGTATGGAACATTTCTGGGATCTTTTCTTTCAGCTCATGAAACATGGGACCAACACTTTACATGTTGCGTTTATATTTTAGTTCAGTGTATATGTATTTATACTCTGGACTCCGACATTGCTCGTCCTAACATTTCTATATTTCTTATTTCCCTTTTTTTACTTTTAGATTTGTGCGTATTGTTAAATATTACTGCACTGTTGGAGCTAGGAACACAAGCATTTCGCTACACCCGCAATAACATCTGCTAAATATTTGTGTGCGAACAATAAAATGTGATAGTTGGTGCCAGTTGCACCAGTTTGAGTTTGTCAAGAACTGCAACGCTGCTGGGTTTTTCAAGCTCAACAGTTTCTCGTGTATATCAAGAATGGTCAACCACCCAAAGGACATCCAGCCAACTTGACACAACTGTGGGAAGCATTATAGTCAACATGGGCCAGCATCCCTGTGGAATGCTTTCGACACCATGTAGAGTCCATGCCCCGACAAATTCAGGCTGTTCTGAGGGCAAAAGGGGGTGAAACTCAATATTAGGAAAATGTTCCTAATGTTATGTACACTCAGTGTATACCCATTGATTCTTGGAGAATGTAACTTATAAATACCTCATAAGCTTATTTCAACTGTCATACCCCATCAGAACCCAAAATAAACTTTTTTTACTCCATTGTTTGTAAATGTAATTGTAATCAAACACTACAGTGTACTATGAGTAATTATAATAATATCAGTCATTATTACACTGTACTTACACTGTAGTGTTTGACCCAGGCCTACATCGTGCATTTTTAAATTGTGGGTAACATGGGTTCATATTGTAAGCTTATAAAATCATAGACTTTTCAAGAAAAGCATGATCCCCTCCATGCTCTGTAGTTGAGAAGATTAGCAGAATCCAGAGACCAGATAACGTGAGAGAATAAATGAAAATAATGTACATTAAATTAATGGGGTGCCGCTAGTAAAAAATGTATGTTGTTGCATCGTTTTTGTTCATGGTGAAGTGCTGGGGACACAAAAATAAGGGTTCTCCATCCATGTCCTCCCCTTCGTCAATGTGTCAGTTGTCCACTTTACAGCCCTGGCACCAGTGGTTCCAAAAGTCCTTTTTTGTCAGACATCTGAAAACAGAAGTTAACTTGTGTTAAATGTGATAGGAGAATAGAAGAATAGCAGAATACAAGATAGCAGAATACACCTGTGCAAAACATATTGTTTGGTAGGTTAGAGGGTACAACTCACTGCCTCAACTAGGAAGAAAGGTCTATTAAGTAACCAAGAGATACCGAAAGGTGTTTTTTACAAAAACTGATGGCGTTGTAACACATTTCAGACAACTGAAATGAATGAAACAACAGATTGCAGGCTTGGGGACATACCTCCGACTTAACAGAAGAAAAATATTTATTCCACAGTTCAGTGGCACTTGGGAGCATAAAACAAACAAAGAACTCCAACTGAATGATATACATAAGAACAATAAGGAACGATAAAAGTTATTCCTGAGAGGGGGTAATCCTCATGTTTCCATTGCAATGCTTAGCCAAAATTCAAAAACAAAAATTATTGGGTTCAATTTGTCCATTTCAATGCTGTGCCACAAAACAATTCCTCTCAGGTTTTCCTTCCACCAACAACAGTAGGCATAAGAGTGAACAGTAGGCTGAGGGAGCTCGCTCAGTTCAACTGTTCATATAAACAAACAATTTCCCCCTTCAGGAGAAGTCTTGGCTGTTCATTAGAAGGGCATATCTTCTAAATCAAATTACACCTACATTAAAAAAATATATGTTTCCCACAACCCTCGACTTTAATCCCTTAACTTGTGTATTCTGCCTTTGTAACTTCACTCAAATTAACTGTTCTGAGCAGTGAATAGCATGGTTTTGAAGTGTGAACAGCCACAATATTAACATATGCAATTGTGGAAATTGCACCAAATTGAATCATTTTAATTTGACTCAAAAAGTGTTGAAAATGTAGCCTATCCGACACATTTAAACTGTACAGTGTTGGGGAGTAGTGAACTACATGTAATTCAAACTAGTGATTTAATTGCATTTTTCAGTAGCTTGGTGGTAGTTTATATAACTCAATTTAAACCAAGATGTTCTTTTGCTGGGGAAAAGCCTTACATTCCTGACAAATCATAGTGGGAGTACCACAGAACATGTTATCACGTGACTCCAAGTTTCCTTCGATATAGTGGTTTTTATGGGGTCAATACTTGCGCATAAAAGCGTTTCCACCGACATTTCTCACGTAATTAATTTAACCAACACAAAAATATTCAATTTTGTAAGGCGTATTTTGTTTTGTCGACATTTGAAAGTTTAGCGACAAATGTTCTGTTTCCGTTAGGCCTGTCATTACATTTTTTATCTGACATGTACTTTACTCGCATAAAAAGATTGGATGGAAACCTGGTTACTGATGTCAATTTTTTTATACATCTCCCGTTTGGCATGTCTCTTGTGATGCGATTCACAGCGGCACTAACAGATATGTTGACATGACAACTGCGTCAGAGTTTTGAATGAAACTTCCACTCCCTTTTGTTCCATGCTTGCTGAAGACCTAGCTAGCCAGTAACTAGCTAACACCAGACACAGATGAAAGGGGAAAAGTGTCTTTGCCGTAGATGAATAGTGCAAACTTAAATTATATTTGACGACACCCTACAGTCAAATGTTGTCACTGGTAGAGTAGCTATCTAGCTATTTAAACAATCCCCATCTGCAAACACGCCTTCTCCTATGTTGGTTACAAGGCGGTCCTTACTTAAATCAGGGAAGAGAATATCATGTTACCATTGGTGTATTAAAATGAGTTGGGGTGATGTCACCCTATCCACTTAATAATCCCACCTCCTGAATCCAATTGTGACATGGGGTAGGGGACCAGTAACTTTATGATCAAACTTGATCACTGTAGAAGCAAGTCATTTTTAATACTTTGGTCATTATACTTTGATCTGGTTTCATCCAAATATCATAACATTTCATAAAAAATATGATATTGGACTGTTCATGACCTTTAAGGGTAGCTTTAGTGTAGCTTAATTTCTACCAGTGTGAAGTCATTGTTAGCTTAGTAAGCTTTATTTTCAGAGTAGCTTCCTCAACACTAAAACTGTAGCATCATTATAATAAGAAAGCACATATTAAAGTTTGAAAGATTTGACCAATAGTAGAAAAGAACTGGAGTAAGTAACAGGAAACTAATAATATTAGAAAACAGCATTTAATTTTGTCTGGTATATAAAAATGACTTCTTTAGTKTTAAGGCTGACATGGATCCTGGATGTATGAAATGATTATAATCAGAGATATAGAACGACACTTATTAAAGCAGCGATATAAGGTTCTACGACAGAATTCTTAACCTATTTTCTAAATAATCTTCCAAARGTGTGCATACCCTTACTAAAATAAATGTAAGTCCATCAAACTGCATGACTGCATACTGGGTGTCTCCTTTAGCACTAAAGCTAAGGTCTCCAACCCGCCATGTTTCCTGACCATCATCATTTGCAACACGTTGTTCCACCTTTTTGCCAATAATACTTTCAAAATCAATGGGCAAAACCAAGACATTGTTCTGCTAATATTCCTTCCAAACGTCAATCCACCAATCGATACAGAGGTCATCGTATTTCACTTGGAACAAATTCACACCGTTCTCTTCTTTCATTTTCACAACTGTACTGGAGAAGAACTCAATATTGCCGTCGAGGGCTTGCTTTACCCGCTTTCCAAGGAGCTGCTCTGAGTGAGAGACGACTGGGATCCTAGTGTCGCTCAGGCTGTTTCCATCGACTGAAAATAAGATAGAACACATATCTGTGTTGTCCTGTTTACCGGCCACCTTTGTTGATCCTGCCTTCTTTAGAGCACTTGCACCATATGGACAGTCAAAACACAAAGTAATCGGAGCAAGATTCTTGGACAGTGGTGGGTTTGTCCATGCTTTCCAGCATTTCACTATTCAATGTTTCATCGGCCAATACCTCGTTTTTGTTGATGTATTTCCACCTGTTTTTGTGAGGTTCTGCTACAGTTTTTGAGTTGGTCCTCTCCATCATTCACGACCTCATTCTTCTGAGTTTTGCGTCTCCCTCCCTTTCTTGAACCACCAGCCCTAATCAGCTTTGGTTCTCTATCTCACACTATTGTGTTCGATATGTACCCCGTCAACTGAGACCCTTGTTCTGACGCATTTACTAACACAGGCTGTGGTTCCTCTGTGGCTGTGACAACTGTTGACACATTCTGTTACAAATTTGACACAAGCTTCTCYAGGCTCAATTTCTTCACTGCAACTGAGGTATTAAAAAAAGCCCTCTCATTTTTCATACCAAGAACAAACCTACATTTCAGTTGGCATACCACTGCAGAATATTGGCTTTCCTTACATAAAGAGRCCAACTGCTCATCAATAATCTTAACACTGTCCCACAAACCACCATACTGCTCCAACTCAGTGGTCAACTGCTGTATCACGCTGACATCATGACTCATTACATGCCGTCTTACGACTAATCAATGCATCACTTAGTCACATAGGTTCCTTCCTCTTTGTTGCAGCAGATTTTTCTGGAATTATTTTGCGTGTTTTTTCAGGTACTTCCTTCTCTTCTGCAGTTGCATCATTCCCAGAATCCATTGTGTTTCCTTCCACGTTTTTGGAAGTGTGGAGATTGCCTCTTTCGATTTGTCTAAACATGACTTTCTGCTTCACAGACTCTTKTGTTGCTGTCAGGATAGATTTTTTTCTGTTTGTCCAAAGACGAAAGCCATTCCAATGTGCGGTTCTTCTTGAACATTAACATTMCCTCAAGTACTATGCTTGTTGCTTTTGACTTTGCCATCATCAAATAATCTAAGACACTTAAGTCCTTCTCTGAGCTCACATTTGACTTTAGGACAGCTTTCCTCGGAGGCCATCTGGCAAATGATTGCTTTTATGCTATAGCTGATCAGCCATCATTGTACAACATACCTTCAGAAAACTTGCCAGGATCACTTCTACAAAATGGATGGTCAAGTCAAAAAACTCTGAATCTGTCCACATAGTAAGCCTTTCCAACACAAGGTCCTTGGGCATCTCTATGTCGTCAAACAAGCATGCTGTTCCTTCAACAATCTGTTTCCCATCCTCTTTCCATTCTTCGAGCTTGGTAATGAGAGTTTGGTAGTGTGTTTCCATCTTCAATGTGTCTCCCATTGATTTGAAGAGGGGGTCAATTATGATCTTGGAAATTAGACCTAGAGCTCTGCATCCGGCTTTGAACTGTAAATCAGCAGCAACTCTTGCAAGCAAACTGTTGTCATCCAAGTACTCCCTAGTAGTAAACTCAACCAACTCCTCATGTACGCTGTACGCTCCGGCAGCATTATGAAACAAAGTATMAATTCGGTTTCCTCTGAATGAGGCCAGAGGCACGTCATCAAACTCCCCTTTTCTGGTYGAAAAGACTTTGGAATTCTCAGGCTTGCCATCCTTTGCTTGGACAGTATCACTCACAGTCTTCACCAAGCGCACTGTTCCAGACTCCAGTGCATTCTTACTGACAACCTATTGGCTCCAACTTCCTCACCTTCAACGATCATATTTTCCCACAATAGAAGTGCTGCCTTTGCCTGATGARCTAAGCTATCGATCAAATGCAGTCCACAGAAGACCTCATTCGCACCGGATAGCTTGGCCTTTTCAGAATGAATATAGAAGTCATACCGCTTAACCATCTTCGGCAAGATGTCTGATTTATGTTCAGAAATATAAACAAATTCAGCTGCACCAGTGTCAGAAGAAGGAGTCACCTGGTCTGCTTCAAGGACAAAGTTGGTTGCCATCGATGCAGAAGGAAGTCTCTCTGCTTTCATGCCAAGCATTTTGTTGAGKACTGCTTCTACAACCTCAGATACTTTGCTGCAGTTGATCCCCTTGTTAGCAGTTATATTCAGGTACAATTCTCTGATATTATCATTGAAGAGGCCATTTTTAAGTGTTGGTACCTTTTGGGTGTGGAAAGAGTCCAATTCATCCTTAGTTTATGTGTACATTTGTTTCCAAAAACACACTTTCTCCTTTAACTTCACCAACCTGGGGTCTGTTTCAGTTCTCACATTCTCCCTCTGTCCCTCGTTACACACAGACATCTTAGATAGCTTCTTGTATCTACTGAACAATAACTTTTTGTCCCTATAAGCTCTCTGAAGTTGCACTCCTTTCTCTTTGCCTCTTTCAAATGATGCTTTGTGCTCTTTCAGTGTCACATTTTTCTCTCAGCATCTTGATGACAAGTCGCTTTCTATCAATCGCCTTTTTGTATTAGTCTTTCACTAGAGATATGGTGCTGCCCTCAACGTCTATGTTGATTTCACTGGACATCACCGGTGATAGTACGCCTACACCTCTAGCTGGGGTCACTTTTTTGGGGTTATTGGTATCAGGCAATGTAAACGCTTGCTCCTGGTACGAAAGCTTCTCTGCCAAGCGGGCAAACACCTTAAATGGACCCCCCACTCTTTTATATTTTAAAACTACTCTCTTAGTGAAGTCTATTTTCTGTTGCTCACTGTTCAGACAAAGATCAAATTGGACTCTAAAATACTTCGGACCGCATATCTGTAAACTCCATCGGACTTTTTGGCACAATTGTGAACTTCATACATTATGCCATTTGTCAACACATGCGGGTCAAGTTTTTTATTTTCAGTTGACTTTGATTTCAAATCCAGGTCAAATCCTATTTGCTAGCAGAGAGGATAAGAGTTATTGTCGTCTTCTGTGGTAGATACTGAATTGCACTGATTTGACTCAGTGCTAGTGCCTTCCCTAGCCTCCAACTAAGTATTCGCTTTCCTGATTTCCTCTTGCACTAGAACATTCTTTCTGGCTTTAACAGGAGGAGTAATCCGTGATTGATCTTGATTTTTCAGTGCATTATTATGACTCAAGACTGTAGATGGCGGTTGCAATACAGAGGGTTGGGAATAGGTGTGTCCGAACATTTGACTGGTACTGTATGTATATTTGTTTCGTTTAAATGTGTGTGCGCATGTGAGCGTGTGAGAGTTAGGCTATATGGAGGAGATTACTGTGTAGTTTGGTTCATCAGRCTGTCCCCCAGTCTTCCCTTGAAGGTATTGAGGAATGATGACATTTTGGCAATGTGAAGATAAGAATTCCAGACTATGGTACCTCTATATCTGATAGAGAATTGATTATGTGAGGTGCGGCAGTGGGGAGGGTGAAGGTTATTGTGTCTTGTGTCTTGTGTTATATAGATTTATTTAAGAATTAACCTGGAAGAATCCATTGAGGGGTTTAGGTAAACTGTCTGGAAGGTATGAGTATTTGAGTATTCTACTTTGTGCTTGACACAAGTCATTTTTCCAACAATTKTTTCCAGACAGATTATTTCATTTATAATTCACTGTATCACAATTCCAGTGGGTCAGAAGTTTACATACACTAAGTTGACTGTGCCTTTAAACAGCTTGGAAAATTTCACAAAATGATGTCATGGCTTTAGAAGCTTCTGATAGGCTAATTGACATCATTTCAGTCAATTGGAGGTGTACCTGTGGATGTATTTCAAGGCCTACCTTCAAACCCAGTGCCTCTTTGTTTGACATCATGGGAAAATCAAAAGAAATCAGCCAAGAACTCAGAAAAAAATGTGTAGACCTCCACAAGTCTGGTTCATCCTTGGGAGCAATTTCCAAATGCCTGAAGGTACCACGTTCATCTGTACAAACAATAGTGCGCAAGTATAAACACCATGGGACCACGCAGCCATCATAACGCTCAGGAAGGAGACGCGTTCTGTCTCCTAGAGATGAACGTACTTTGGTGCGAAAAGTGCTAATCAATCCCAGAACAACAGCAAAGGACCTTGTGCAGATGCTGGAGGAAACCGGTACAAAAGTATATATATCCACAGTAAAACAAGTCCTATATYGACATAAGCTGAAAGGCCTCTCAGCAAGGAAGAAGCCACTGCTCCAAAACTGCCATTAAAAAGCCAGAATACGGTTTGCAACTGCACATGGGGACAGATATTGTACTTTTTGGAGAAATGTCCTCTGGTCTGATGAAACAAAAATAAAACTGTTTGGCCATAATGACCATTGTTATGTTTGGAGGAAAAAGGGGAACGCTTGTAAGCCGAAGAACACCATTCCAACCGTGAAGCACGGGGGTGGCAACATCATGTTGTGGGGGTACTTTGCTGCAAGAGGGACTGGTGCACTTCAAAAATAGATGGCATCATGAGGCAGGAAAATTATGTGGATATATTGAAGCAACATCTCAAGACATCAGTCAGGAAGTTAAATCTTGGTCGCAAATGGGTCTTCCAAATGGACAATGACCTCAAACATACTTCCAAAGTTGTAGCAAAATGTCTTAAGGACAACAAAGTCAAGGTATTGGAGTGGCCATCAAAAAGCCCTGACCTCAATCCCATAGAAAATTTGTGGGCAGAACTGAAAAAGCGTGTGCGAGCAAGGAGGCCTTCAAACCTGACTCAGTTACACAAGCTCTGTCAGGAGGAATGGGCCAAAATTCACCCAACTTATTGTGRGAAGCTTGTGGAAGGCTACCCGAAACGTTTGACCCAAGTTAAACAATTTAAAGGCAATGCTACCAAATACTAATTGAGTGTATGTAAACTTCTGACCCATTGGGAATGTGATGAAAGAAAAAAAGCTGAATTAAATCATTTTCTCTACTATTATTCTGACATTTCACATACTTAAAATAAAGTGGTGATCCTAACTGACCTAAAACAGGGAATTTTTACTAGGATTAAATGTCAGGAATTGTGAAAAACGGAGTTTAAATGTATTTGGCTAAGGTGTATGTAAACTTCCGACTTCAACTGTAGGTCTGTAGCAGTTTGGGTCTAGAGTGTCTCCCCCTTTGAAGAGGGGGGATGACCGCGGCAGCTTTCCAGTCTTTGGGGATCTCAGACGATACGAAAGAGAACTTGAACAGGCTAGTAATAGGGGTTGCAACAATTTCGGCTGATCATTTTAGAAAGAGAGGGTCCAGATTGTCTAGCCCGGCTGATTTGTAGGGGTCCAGACTTTGAAGCTCTTTCAGAACATCAGCTATCTGGATTTGGGTGAAGGAGAAATGGGGGAGCCTTGGGCAAGTTGCTGTGGGGGGTACAGGGCTGTTGACCAGGGTAGGGGTGGCCAGGTGGAAAGCATGGCCAGCCGTAGAAAAATGCTTATTGAAATTCTCAATTATCGTGGACTTATCGGTGGTGACAATGTTTCCTWGCCTCAGTGCAGTGGGCAGCTTTGAGGAGGTGCTCTTATTCTCCATGGACTTTACAGTGTCCCAGAACTTTTTGGAATTTGTGCTACAGGATGCAAATTTCTGTTTGAAAAAGCTAGCCTTTGCTTTCCTAACTGCCTGTGTATATTGGTTCCTAACTTCCCTGAAAAGTTGCATATCGCGGGGGCTATTCGATGCTAATGCAGTACGCCACAGGATGTTTTTGTGCTGGTCAAGGGCAGTCAGGTCTGGCGTGAACCAAGGGCTATATCTGTTCCTGGTTCAATTTTTTTTTAATGGGGCATGTTATTTAAGGAAAGCACTTTTAAAGAATAACCAGGCATCCTCTACTGACGGAATGAGGTCAATATCCAGAATACCCGGGCCAGGTCGATTAGAAAGGCCTGCTCGCTGAAGTGTTTTAGGGAGCGTTTGACAGTGATGAGGGGTGGTCGTTTGACCGCAGACCCTTTACGGACGTAAGCAATGAGGCAGTGATCGCTGAGATCCTGGTTGAAGACAGCAGGGTTTTTTTGTAGGGCAGGTTGGTTAGGATGATATCTATGAGGGTGCCTGTGTTTACGGATTTGGGGTAGTACCTGGTAGGTTCATTGATAATTTGTGTGAGATTGAGGGCATCAAGCTTAGATTGTAGGATGGCCGGGGTGTTAAGCATGTCCCAGTTTAGRTCACCTATCAGCACGAGCTCTGAAGATAGATGGGGGGCAATCAATTCACATATGGTGTCCAGGGAACAGCTGGGGGCAGAATGTGGTCTATAGCAAGCGGCAACGGTGAGAGACTTGTTTCTGGGAAGGTGGATTTTTAAAAGTACTCTGCAGGCTATCTCTGGAGTAGATTGCAACTCCGCCCCCTTCGGCAGTTCTATCTTGCCAGAAAATGTTATAGTTAGGGATGGACATTTCAGGGTTTTTGGTGGCATTCCTAAGCCAGGATTCAGACACGACTAGGACATCCGGGTTGGCAGAGTGTGCTAAAGCAGTGAATAAAACAAACTTAGGGAGGAGGCTTCTAATGTTAACATGCCTGAAACCAAGGCTTTTACGTTTATTCTACACACTGGCTATTATTCTATTGAGCCCTGCCCACAAACAACATATTTTGGTTGGTCGGGACCGGATCAATCACAGATAATCAGAAGTCACAATCACAAGTTTGCCACATAGTACAGCACAGTAGAGCACAGTATAGTTTGGCACAGTACAGTGCAGTACTGTACAATTTGGTACAGTAAAGTAGAGTTCAGTACAGTAGAGTATGGTTTAATACAGTACAATAGAATACAGTAAATGATACTGTACTCTACTTAAGTGTGTGCCACTGTACTAAGCTCTACAGTACAGAACTATATTGTACTGACTTATACTCTACTTTGTGTACTTCTGTGCTGTCCAAACTTCTGAAACAGACTTGGCCATGCGGTAACGGAGACCCATTCCCAATAAAAGGCTTTTGAGGTAGGTTTTTCTTCCATTTGATGGGTGTGGCGACGTGTGGCCTGATTAATATGGGTGTGGTCATTCGAAATCGCAAAACATGTTCAGCACACCATACACAATCGCCCTGTGGTTGTTCAGTACAGTACAGTTTCCGTTGAATTAAACTCTCTACACTATTCAGTTGTACTGATTGCACACCTGGTCTACTCAGAATTCGCCCATCAAGAGTATTTCCTTGAATATCCCATGCCTTGCATTTGGCATACACCGATATATAGATGACCTCTCGGACACGACACATCCATCGTCTCTTGCCCGTCCATCGTCTCTCTGCCTGAAGACAAAATTGACAACCATTAGGAAATTCTGAAGTATCTGTGGATGTGTAGGGGTTCACGCTGTTGCAACATGGTAGATACGGGATCAAAACAGCGGAGAAGTTTAGGTTAAATGGTTTCCAGATCTATGGACGGCCAGGTGAGGTGTGTGTGCGCATACGCGCATCACCACATACCTTCAGGAACAGGTCTGGATGACCAATGGTTGGAGTCAGAGGGATGTTGGTCGCTTCTGAAGGAATGGAGAGAAGAGAGAGAGAAAMACATGAATACATATAGAAAAAAATACTTATTGGAAGCAAGCATATATCCTGCCAGAGGTTGAATGATTTTAGTTTAATGGAAAGCATGATATGATATAGAGGACACAGTGAAAGTCCATGGAGTGGCAGGCAGGGCTAGTTTTGAATACCCCTTCTGCACGTGCACTACTCCCACTTACATCAGAAGAATACATGAATAGAGGTTACATCCCAAATGATACCCTATTCCCTACATAGTAAACTACTTTAGACCAGCAACCTATGGGCCCTGGTCAAAAAGAGTCTACTATACGGATAATARGGTAACAACATAATAAGGCTCATCAGTAATGTTTCCCTTGTCGCACCGATGGATAACGTTGGTTGAGCAGCAGGCTCGTCGTCTCATCTGCTTGGGGTTTCCCCCCAAACAAAAACATTTTGATCGATCTCGCCGGAACCTAATGTAGCTACTGTAAATGAGCTATTCAATGGAATGAACGATTACAAAATATGAGCTTGTCATACGGTCGGACCTGCATGGTGAGTAAAATTCAATAAGTAGCAATGAGTGAGTGTTCTCCAGTCCAAAGTTTTAGATAGCTACAGTAGCTAGCTAACGCCTGTAACGCTACCTAGCTAGCAACCGTCCTTAAATTACCATTACAATTACAACGTAATTGCATTTTAATCTAATCTGTGCGATAGTTTGCTAGCTAGCTACCGTTAGCTAACGTTAAATTCATTTGCAGTGCAGCTATAGCTAACGTTACTGTTAGCTATAGGCGACCGGCAGTACGGTAACGTAAACTCGTACATCGCCTTGGTCCGTACAGTTACCCTTATTTTAGCGCCCCAAAAACGTAATACTTCCAGATCAACTGTAATGTCAATACCATTGTAAAGCACAATTTCTCCCCTTTCCAACAAAATCAATTACATGACCTAAACACTGCCCGTTTCTGCATAATTCAAGCAGGCAATGAGCCCCGTCGGGTATTTTTTTAAATGGCGGGTAGGGAAGCGAAACTAATGCGTGATAGTGATAAGGACAGATGTCGTGTGGGAAAATTGCTTTTTTCACTCGATCTGTCCAACTTATCACCTGATCGCCTCTAAAATGTAAATAAAACCCTATAAAGAGTTTATATAATGTGTCGTTACATACCTATTTGAAGGTTTGTGTCGAATTTGAATCGGGTTTTTAGGGCGGTGCTAAAGTGATCTTAGAAGTAAACAGCGGTTTTGATAATGATGATCACATGCAATGATGACGGAAATAAAATGACTAGGTATCCCCCTTACCCCCGTCACTGTCCATGTCTTGTTTTTAAACGATGAGAGAAGTGCTACACCTGATGGAGAGAGATTGTAAGACAGAAATAGTTGCTTTATGCATGCTGTACGTTACGATATGACACGTCAAGATGTAATGGAGGGTCAGTTTTTTCAACTTTTCTCCAATACTATAGAGCCATTACCATGTCGATCAACACTTGAATAGAAACCTAGTTCACACCCCCGATTTTGAAGTCAACACAGTCCCATTAGTTTTCTTTGTAGCCTCGTTTGAATGTCGCGGTTACGCACATTTGTACGGAATGGGGTGAGTTTACGTTAGCTAGCTAGTAGATGATATAACGTTTGCTATACTTTAACGTTAACGTTAGCATTTACAAACGTTTAGCTAGTTCAATTGTGACAATTAACTTAGATGTAATAATAAGATAGATAATTACTCAGTTTGACAGTTAACGTTAGCTTCTTCAGCTTCAACAAGTAAATACTGGCAAACCAACAGTCCCCCAAAAATCTGAGCCTTGCTACTGTGTGAGCTAGGTATAATTAAGATTTTGCTTGCATGCTATGATCCATGTCACGTCGTTAGTCTCTCGCACTAGTTTTGATCATGGCTGTACTGCTATTTTTCTCAGTTTTCTATTTACCTGTAGATAACAACACTCAATTATTTCATTAATGTATTTTATTGGAATTATATGACTGGATAATTTGAAGTGGTGGCTGCATGCATGCTATACTGGGTCAGTTTGTAATTCAAGCCTATTTCGTAAAATTGTTTAATTAATCCTAGTCCAGATCTCCCCATTTATTGATTACATTTCTTCGTCTATCAAATCCCCTCATGTAGGCCTATACCCTAATCCCTTTATACACTGCTCAAAAAAATAAAGGGAACACTTAAACAACACAATGTAACTCCAAGTCAATCACACTTCTGTGAAATCAAACTGTCCACTTAGGAAGCAACACTTATTGACAATACATTTCACATGCTGTTGTGCAAATGGAATAGACAAAAGGTGGAAATTATAGGCAATTAGCAAGACAATAAAGGAGTGGTTCTGCAGGTGGTGACCACAGACCACTTCTCAGTTCCTATGCTTCCTGGCTGATGTTTTGGTCACTTTTGAATGCTRGCGGTGCTTTCACTCTAGTGGTAGCATGAGACGGAGTCTACAACCCACACAAGTGGCTCAGGTAGTGCAGCTCATCCAGGATGGCACACTCATATAAAAAATATATGAGTAAAATGTGCAACTGGTGGATGTCAACTGTGGTCTCTCGCTTGAGAATCCAGTTTGCGAACCCCTGGACTTCACCAAAGTGTTAAGCATTGTTATGAGACGCAATGTGGATGGATGATTCAGTGATTACCAACTCATCTTTTTGGATTTCTCATCTTCTACACCGCGCAGAAGAGGTGGCCACTTGGGTTATGATTTGCCGAACTGACACCTGCGCTTTTATGCATATATTTATATATATTTTCTGATAAAATGATTGCCAACCATGACCCGAAAATGTTTGACTGTCCATAGGTAGGCTATGCCTAAAATATGTGAAACTTGTCCCCCKCAGGTGAAGAATTATGCATTGAGAGGATGCAGCTATTAAAGCATTGTGACACTCTTCCCAATGTCGATGTCTACGCGATCTACGGCCGGTGTGCCTGTGCAGCGCGCAATGCATTTCGATATACAGTAACACAATCACAGCCGCCCTCCTGCCGACGTTAAATGGAACACGATCTACCGCTGTCAGGCGGACGTCGGCGAGATGTATGTGTGCTGTGTGGGATGTAAATACAGCCTTTTTTTGTTGTTGCTGGCGTTCTATAAGAACTCCCGTTGTTCTGCCACCAATTTGCGCGCATAGCCCTTGTGCCGCAATGTTTGCAAACACAGAAAGGGGTCTATATTCCGATTAATAAAATACAATTGAGGGATTGTAGGCGGGACGTATACTGTGGCTCATATATACAGGAAATTGAGGCCGAAGGGGAAGGAAGTTCGCGAGCAAAATAAAACGTTTTCGTTGTCCTCTCTTCACATTTCTGKCTGTACAATGGATTGGAAGGGAGATACTGGCGTAAGTTGAACTTTACAGTGATTCTTGATTAAAGAGGAAGGGAATCATTGTTTTCTATTTAGAGCGGTGATAAAATAGCCAGCATATGTAGCTACTGATAGTTAGCTGCTTCCTGAACTGGCAGCAAGTTTGGGGAAATGCCATTGACAAGAGACAGCAGACATGCACGCCAAGGCGAGTTAACTAATAACGTTAAAATAACTAAACTGGCACTGATCAGTAGGTATGTAATGTCAGATTACCAACGACGTTTCAGACAACTGTCATCGTCTATGCATCTGGCGTTATTCAGTATAGCTAGTTAGGTTGGTTAGGTAGCTGTATCACAACCGGCGGTGATTGGGAGTCCCATAGGGCGGCGCACAATTGGCCCAGCGTCGTCCRGGTTTTGCCGGTGACGCCGTCATTGTAAATACAAATGTGTTCTTAATTGACTTGCCAAGTTAATTATTTTATTTGTTTTAATAGATGGATATGTGTCGTAGAACTGGTAAACTGTATTAGGTAGCTAGTTAGCTAACTTCCTAACAAAGCTGCAGTAACCAGTTTAGCTAGGTCTGATAACTGGTGGGATCAAGTCACTATTGTTCGAGTAACTAGGTCCGTGTCCCAGGAAGAACGGGTCGAGTCAAGGCCAAATCGTGTATTGTGAGAGTAGAGTCCAGTCACAAGTAAAAAAAAAAATCTCAAATCAAGGAAAAAAAACGTATATATTTATTGAAACTACCACACAGCCCTTTTCATTATTTTGTCTACAGCATGTTTTGATTGTGTAAGAATGATTTTTTTACAAGAAATTTCAAATGCACGTTTCATAAGTAAATTCTTTTAAAGAAATTACATACCAAAAGACCATTAGGCCAATGCTAGTAATTATTGMTTGATGCCAGACAGAGTATGTGAGAGCCCAATTTGACTAGCGCAGAGCAAGTTTCCCTAAAGCTGGAGCGCTCACGTCACCATCCCCAGTGGCTCTGCAAACAGTGAGAGGGAATTCTCCGCTGCGGGCCTGCTCTCCAGGCACCTGAATCTACAGACTGGCCAAACTCATGTTTCTAAAAGTGAATTCAAAGGCACTGTTGACTGAGCCTAATCATTTTAGGTTTCATTTTTATGTAATTCTAACAAGTCAGTCTATATGCACAATTTATAGACCAATCATGATTTCATACAACAAAATGTTTAAATGCTGAGCGCTTAATGTTCCTGCCAGCCTAGTGTGTCGCACTTGYAAATGCTTCACAATGTATTTATTTGTAGGCTATAGCCTTGAAATAATTTAAATAGGCAAAAATATAGCCTAAATAATTCATATTCGTTCCTTCGCTGGCTACCTGTCTGGCTCCTGACCTATTTAGTGTTTATATGCTGTTTAATACTACATGTAGCCTATTTGAAATTATGAGTGTTTCTTAGTCACCTTTTCATGTTTATTAAAATCATATGGTTTGGTTTCAATACTTCAAAACCAAATGGTAGGTCCGGTTAGTCACAAAAATAGATGGGTGTTGGTTAAATGGTGATTTTTTTTTTTTATATATATATTTTTTATATAAATGAATGAAGCAGATGTTTTTAGCAGATTTGGAGTGAGTGGTTTTAAGACGAGCGGTTGGAATGGAGTTTTGAGTGGGATTTCCKACCGCTTAACTCTACTCACATACTCTGCTTGATCCCTCATTGCTGGTGAGTTTGCAAAGTAAACCGTTTATATTTAGATTTACCAAACCATTTTTGGAGCTGAATATTTATTTATGGTAATCCTCTCCCTACAATTTGACACCCGATCCAATAACTGTACAGCAAGTCATTGTTAGCATTCAATATCAAGTAGGGATACCATGTCACTTCTCTGGTGTCCAGAGCAAGCAGTCATACGGCCCA
The DNA here is from genome assembly GCF_002910315.2 of Salvelinus sp. IW2-2015. Classification (NCBI taxonomy): domain Eukaryota; kingdom Metazoa; phylum Chordata; class Actinopteri; order Salmoniformes; family Salmonidae; genus Salvelinus; species Salvelinus sp. IW2-2015. Next base: position 5,370,453 of record NC_036850.1, on the reverse strand, counting down.
TCTACTTGTATGCAGCGAGAAAGCATGGTCTGTCTGCACCACACTCTATCACTTTGGAAGGCTGCCTGCCTGTAGAATGCTCATTGCCAACTGGGGAGGCCTTTTCTTCCTCACMAATACTGTAATTAATATGCCAGATTATGTTGCTTCTTCATCCCATAATATTGACAATGTTACAGCCAGTGGTTTAGTGGTGCCTGGAGAAGTGGGTATACTCAACATTTTCTATTATTAAAATAGATAAATGAGACTGAAATTCACAGGTTTCAGATTTTTCCAAAACATTTTCAGTCACACTTTTTTAATAAAAGAAACTACAAAATGGAATGTTCTTAGTCCACAACAATGCATAAACCACATCAGGAGAACACTTTTGAGGTCTGGAAAAAAATCTAAGAAATTCATTTTTGAGTGTACCTTTAATTCAACTGCAGGCACCTAGCACTGTTTGGTTTCTGTAGCACACATGAGAGAGAGTTWGCAAAACAAATGGATTGACGCAAATAATCATGATATCATTCTGTAAGGTGGGCATGGGCTACTTTTGTAGCTAAACTCAGCAAAAAAAGAAACGTCCTATTTTCAGGACCCTGTCTTTCAAAGATCATTTGTAGAAATCCAAATAACTTCACAGATCTTCATTGTAAAGGGTTTAAACACTGTTTCCCATGCGTGTTCGATGAACCATAAACAATTAATGAACATGCACAGTCGTTAAGACACTAACAGCTAACAGACGGTAGGCAATTAAGGTCATAGTTAAGGAAACTAGTGACACTAAAGAGGCMTTTCTACTGACTCTGAAAAACACAGAAAGAAAGATTCCCAGGGTCCCTGCTCATCTCCATGAACGTGCCTTAGGCATGCTGCAAGGAGGCATGAGGACTGCAGATGTGGCCAGGGAAATAAATTGCAATGTCCGTACTATGAGACACCTAAGACAGTGCTACAGGGAGACCGGACGAAACAGCTGATCGTCCTCGCAGTGGCAGACCACGTGTAACAACACCTGCACAGGATCGGTACTCCGAACATCACACCTGCGGGACAGGTACAGGATGGCAACAACAACTGCCCGAGTTACACCAGGAACGCACAATCCCTCCATCAGTGCTCAGACTGTCCGCAATAGGCTGAGAGAGGCTGGACTGAGGGCTTGTAGGCCTGTTGTAAGGCAGGTCCTCACCAGACATCACCGCAACAACGTCGCCTATGGGCACAAACCCATCGTCGCTGGTACCAGACAGGGCTGGCAAAAAGTGCTCTTCACTGACGAGTCGCGTTTTTGTCTCACCAGGTGTGATGGTCGGATTCGCGTTTATCGTCGAAGGAATGAGCGTTACACCGAGGACGTACTCTGGAGCGGGATCGATTTGGAGGTGAAGGGTCCATCATGGTCTGGGGTGGTGTGTCACAGCATCATCGAACTGAGCTTGTTGTCATTGCAGGCAATTTCAACGCTGTGCGTTTACAGGGAAGACATCCTCCTCCCTCATGTGGTACCCTTCCTGCAGGCTCATCCTGACATGACCCTCCAGCATGACAATGCCACAGCCATACTGCTCGTTCTGTGCGTGATTTCCTGCAAGACAGGAATGTCAGTGTTCTGCCATGACCAGCGAAGAGCCCGGATCTCAATCCCATTGAGCACGTCTGGGACCTGTTGGATCGGAGGGTGAGGGCTGGGGCCATTCCCCCCCCAAAATGTCCGGGAAGAGTGAGGAAACATCTCACAGCAAGATTGGTGCAGTCGATGAGGGGAGATGCACTGCAGTACTTAATGCAGCTGGTGCCACACCAGATACTGACTTCTTTTGATTTTTACCCCCCCCCCTTTGTTCGGGACACATTATTCCATTTCTGTTAGTCACTGTCTGTGAACTTGTTCAGTTTATGTCTCGTTGTTGAATCTTGTTATGTTCATACAATATTGACACATGTTTAAGTTTGCTGAAAATAAACGCAGTTGAAGGGGCGTATCTTTTTTTTTTTTTGCTGAGTTTAGTTAACATTTAATTGAAGGGTTTTGGGATAGCCTTTCCATCTACCAGAAAGTCTTAAGGTATTAGAAATACACCACAATAATGTTGAAGTAAGACCCCTGGCAACTAATATCAACACTTATATTTCGTTTTGATGAATTATTTGCCTTCTGTAAGTTTAAGAAACATTGCCTTGTGCCTTGAGATTCTATTAACCAAAAACCCACTAACTGTATCTTTAAGATAGTTCCTTATTTCTCTCCCTCATGAGGGAGGATAACGACATTTCGCAGAAATAACAAAGTAGACCTATCAATTAGGGTTTTTACTGATATCAATTTTGTTTATGAATTAAGTGATTTTAAAACTAAATTTTGCTACCAAATCGGTAACAGAATTTCTACAATTTGAATTGGCCACAATGAGAAATTATAGTAGTCACAAACCACAGTTTGGGTTCACAAGTTTGGACAGCAGGGTAGTGGAGTACAGTAAAGAAAAGTAGAACATACAGTAAAGAAAAGTACACTACACAGTAGAGCACATGAGTTGAGTACATTCATGTACTGTCCTGAACTCTGTTGAGCTATACTTTGATGTCCAAACTTGTGAAAAATAGATGTCTATGACTAGTTCAGATTTGTCCGGACCAACCTATTTTGTCTAATTGCCATCATTGTAAATAAGAATTTGTTCTTAACTGACTTGCCTAGTTAAATAAATGTAAACATTTAATTGCTAGTGTGTAGAATAATACCCACGTATGCAAAGGAGGATATTGCATATTTCTACCTTTTTTTTTGTGTACCTATTTAGGATACATTACCATGAAGAGAGTGACATAAGTAAGCATTTCTGTGGAGTACAGATCAGGGACCCATGATTAAATTCCGTTACCGCAATTCCGTTACTGGGTGTAAATCCACTTCACTTACTGTAGTTAAATAACCAAAATAGATTTATTTTCAAAGTTAATGTATCATGTCACAGCTGACGCCCCATTTCACTCTGCAAACATCGTTGAATCTTAATTCGGAGCGTATTCTGAGATTTCAATGTTTGTTTGGCATACATGTTTTGAGTCTCCCCGCAATTCCATTACCATGGAATTGCCTTAATGCCATAAATTGTCTGTCTTTCACTTAAACAATAGGGAGGAACCCGAAAGATCAGGCTACTGGAATTCTTTGCAGTTTGGATGTTTTCACGATTTTGTTATTTTATCACCTGCCCAATGGGTCAACCTCGGAGCAGGCTCAACTTACGTGACTGCTCAGTTCAATTCCCCACGGCAGTAGACCAACCCTTAATGTCAATCACTGCATACCATCTATTTGCAAGTCAGGCAAACTCACCAGAATTGAGAATTCCCATCCATAGTTGATACTGTGCCCATTCTCGCTCTCTTTTTTTGTGTGTATATTTTACAGGGTCACAACCATGACAGTTGCCATGGCCACGGGGGTGACTCGCATGTGCCTGCGGTGCAGGGATTCGGGGATCACGGCAGTAGGATGGCGCACGGATTCATGCCTGCTTTCCATGGCCAGTTTGGCCCAAGAGCTGACCAGATAGATCACACTCAGCAGCCCAAGAAACGGTCGCATATGGATGACAGCAGCAGCTGGGACATTGTCACGGCAACACAGTAAGATTCACCTCTGTTGTGTCTCATACGAAGCCCTATTAATGGCCACACAGTATAATTGTTCTGCTCCATAGCTCAGAATTAGTGCACTATATGGATAATAGGATTTCATCTGAAATCCCCCCCTGGAGATCCATAAAGCAGTAGGGATCAGATTGTTGTGCTTACTACTTTGCCTTCAGGCTAAATGGCATTTCTGAGGACTGAATAGCTTTCAGGGATGTGAACACGTCACTCTTCCCGGCRATATTCATCCACGTGAATCGTGTAGATCCGTAAAAACTTTGGGGGGTGGCACGCACAAACAGATCTTCTCCCTGTGTGATCACCTTCTCTGGTGGCTGTGTCATCACGCACTCCACACAACAAACTCGTTTCCTTACTGGGAATTTTGGAATGCAACCTGTATTCGAAATGATGCTGTGAATATAGTTGATGGACGCAAATTATAGTTGTGTATGTTTCAATAGCACAAATTACACACGGAAGTTATTAACGTTAGCTACCTGACATTAGCTACCTAGCTGACTTTAGCTCGCTAACTACGTTAGCATTTAAGTTGGCAAACTAACATTACCACCCGCTTGCCTCAGCTAACTTAATTTTTCTTCAGTCTACTTCACATCTGTGTAATAACCCACAGAACASTTATATGCATTGGAGGAAGCGCGGGATTAACTATGGGGTAAATCCATTTTTAATTCAATCACTTTTTGACAGCATACCTTTCTTTTTATTTAAACAAAAGTTACCATACATGTTTGCCCATGGAAGAAGTGGTCAGAAAGTGACTTTTTGGACCTGAATGCCAGAACATTCAGGAGATAAAGGTTCTCAAAGTTGACCCATTTTGCATACCATACCATGAGACATCCATGTCTTCATCACTGGAAAATGTAGTTTGATTATAGTTTAAAAGCTTACAAACAGGGCTGTCATTATTTTTTAAATAAATGACCAAAAAAATGAACAATTGTGCCATTAACCTTAAGATAAATGCGTAAACATGTTGACGCTTAGACCTTACTTTACATCATCTGAGGTTTGTGTGTTGTGCCCGCCATCGGTTGAGACACATGCTCTTGAATACAGGGTGGGTGTCATTTCAATCATTAGCGGTTTCCATTAACTTGTGCAGTGCATATTTTTTATTTTGACATTTAGAAAGCTCGCGTAGATGTGATAAATGGAAACACACCCTAGCAGGAAATGAACTGTCTTGTGTTGATTAAGACAGTTGACCGTAATGACTTCACACCTACAAAAAAAACACTATTTTGCAAAAACCTACAATGTCGGATAAAAATGTAGTGGTTGAAGTGTTTCCATTACTTATTTAGGCAAATTACGTGTTAATAAATTGGCGACAGCCTGTATGCCCTCCCATCTACAATGCCTTCAGAAAGTATTAATACCCCTTGACTTTTTTTCAATTTTGGGGAGTTAGCCTGAATCTAAAATTAATTACGTTGAGATTTTTTTGTCACTGGGCTACACACAATACCCCATAATGTCAGTGGAATTGTCTTTTTAGAATTGTGTACAAATTAATAACAAATGAAAAGCTGAAAGTATTGATTCAGTAAGTATTCAACCCCTTTTGTTATGGCAAGCCTAAATAAGCGCAGGAGTAAAAATGTGCTTAAAWWWWTKTTTTGTCACATGCGCCAAATACAACGGGTGTAGACTTTACTGTGAAATGCTTACTTACAAGCCCTTAAACAAAAATGTTGTAAGAAAAATAAGAGTTAAGAAAATATTTACTAAATAAACTAAAGTAAGAAAAAAAAAAAAAAAACATTAATGAGGCTATATACAGGGGGTACCGGTACAGAGCCAATGTGCGGGGTTCAATGCAAATAGTCTGGGTAGCCATTTAATGAACTGTTCAGCTGTCTTATGGCTTGGGGGTAAAACCTGTTAAGGAGCATTTTGGACCTAGACTTGGCGCTCTGGTACCGCTTGCCGTGCGGTAGCAGAGCGAACAGTCTGTCTAGGGTGGCTGGAGTCTTGGACAATTTTTAGGTTCTTCCTCTGACGCTGCCTAGTATAGAGGTCCTGGATGGCAGGAAGCTTGGCCCCAGTGACGTAATGGGCTGTACGCACTACCCTCTGTAGCGCCTTGCAGTCGGATGCCGAGTAGTTGCTATACCAGGCGGTGATGCAACCAGTCAACATGCTCTTGATGGTCTAGCTGTGGAACTTTTTGAGGATCTGAGGACCCATGCCAAATGTTTTCAGTCTCCTGAGAGGTAATAGTTGTTGTCATGTCCTCTTTACTACTATTTGTGTGTTTGGACCATGATATTTATTTTGGTGATGTGGACACCAAGGAACTTGAAGCTCTCGACCTGCACCACCACAGCCCTGTCGATGTTAATGGGGGCGTGCTCGGCCCTCCTTTTCCTGTAGTTCATGATCAGCTCCTTTGTCTTGATCACGTTGAGATAGAGGTTGTTGACCTGGCACCACACTTCCAGGTCTCTGACCTCCTCCCTATAGGCTGTCTCATCATTGTCGGTGATCATGCCTACCACTGTTGTCGTCGGCAAACTTAATGATGGTGTTGGAATCGTGCTTGGCCACGCAGTCGTGGGTGAACAGGGAGTACAGGAGGAGACTAATCACGCACCCCTGAGGGGCCCCCGTGTTAAGGATCAGCGTGGCGGATGTGTTGTTGCTTACCCTTAGGCCACCCCCAGGTGGTATCAGGAAGTTCAGGATCCAGTTGGGAGGCAATTAATCCCAGGTTCCTTAGTTTAGCGATGACTTTTGAGAGCACTATGGTGTTAAACTGAGTTGTAGTCATTGAACAGGACTCATAAGTTGCATGGGCTCACTCTGTGTGCAATAATAGGGTTTAAGGTGAATGACTACCTCATCTCTGTACCCCACACATACAATTATCTGTAAGGTCCATCAGTCGAGCAGTGAAATTGAAACACTGATTCAACCATAAAGACCAGTGATGTTTTCCAATGCCTCACAAAGAAGAGCACCTATTGGTAGATAGGTAAAAATAAAAAGCAGACATTGAATATCCCTTTGCGCATGTTGAAGTTATTAATTACACTTTGGATGGTGTATCAATACACCAAGTCACTACAAAGATACAGGCGTCCTTCCTAACTCAGTTGACGGAGAGGAAGGACACCGCTCAGGGATTTCACCATGAGGCCAATGGTGACTTTAAATTAGTTACAGAGTTTAATGGCTGTGATAGGAGAAAATGGAGGATGGATCAACAAGATTGTTGTTACTCCACAATACTAACATAATTGACAGAGTAAAAAGAAGGAAGCCTGTACAGAATACAAAATATTACAAAACATGCAACAAGGCACTAAAGTAGTACTGTAAAACATGTAGCAAAGCAATTCACTTTTTGTCCTAAATAAAATAAATGTTTGGGCCAAATCCAATACAACACATTACTGAGTACCACTCTCCATAWTTTCAAGTATAGTGGTGGCTGCATCATATTATGGGTATGCTTGTAATAGTTAAGGACTGAGAAGTCTTTCAGGATGAAATGGTATGGAGCTAAGCACAGGCAAAATCCTAGAGGAAAACCTGGTTCAGTCTGCTTTCCACCAGACACTGGGAGATGAATTCACCTTTCAGCAGGACAATAACCTAAAACACAAGGCCAAATCTACACTGCAGTTGCTTACATATGTCGTGTCTTTGGCTATGCCGGATTAAGTGATATGACATGCTATTCTATAAAATCCTTTCTCCGTAATTAATATTACCTGATTGAGCTAATCATGTAAATGTAATTAACTAGAGAGTCGGGGCACCACGAAATAATATTTATAGAGCAGTTATCTTCCGAATAAACTCTTAAAGACCTAGTAATATTTTACATCAATAGCAGTCAATATTAATCGTCACCTTATTTCAGTCTCAACCAAGAATTTACAACTTTCAGATATCTTCGCGAACCCTGGCTAACAAGTTGAATCAGCAATACAAAATTGGGTTTAATTATTTATTTACTAAATACCTAACTAATCACACAGAATTACATATACACAGAATGAATCGTACCTTGATTACAAATGAAGTCATAAAGGAAAACGTCCCTAGCGGACRGAACAGATATGACAGCTGGTTACACAAAAGAAAAGGGGGCTGGGTTTGAGTGAAAGAGCGGGAAGACTTGAGGAACAAAGGTACCAGTCATGCTATCGTAAATACAGTATCTTATGCATTCTAAATTACCGCCCATTTGGAAAAGGAAAATGCAATAAATATTTACTCTGAGCTGCGCTTCGGTAGGTTGGTGGTAGATGGAAGGCCGTGCTGCCCAACCGAGTCCTTTGTCCTTTGAAGAATGTATCTGCTGGTAAATTGAATACGTTGTTGTAACGTCGTTGTGTGGTAGACGGGATACTCTGTCTGTTCTTTCCTAGCCCACGTTTGCAGCTGCTGTTGCTAACTCAACGGCTAGGAGGTATCACTTCTGTAGTGAATAAGAGTTCAAAGTTCATACCATTCGCAACCAAAGCTCACGCTGAGGTTGGCTTAGTTCTGTAGTTGACATGTTAGTCCTTTTAACGCAGAGGCTGCAGACCTCACGTACTTGGAACAGGAGGTTACATTTTCGTCAAGGCTTTATATAGTGGAGCGAGAAGGGTGTGCTTGAAAAGTTTTATAACCCATGTCTCTTCACAGGAGCGGGCCACTGATTGAGTAGAGCCCTAACCTTATGAAAACCCAAATCTCTCATTTGGAAGCTAAAATTACATTTCATCTCTTCACCAATCATTTTATATTCAAACATTTAAATTGAACAACAATTCCATGTGAATCTGATAACTACAATGTGCAGACTTTCCACTGTAGAGTTTATGTACTCCTATTATTGATGGGAATGTCTCAGATGACAACCGAACTGACATCATATTCATTAAGTACCACCGCATATGTTCAATTGGTCGGATTACCAGAATATAGTTAATTTCCCCCCACCTTCTGATGTTCCCAGAATCTCTATGTTAACCAAAGGATTTTCAAATGTCACATCAGTAGGGTAGAGAGAGGAAAAAGGGGGGGAGAGGTATTTATGACTGTCATAAACCTACCCCCAGGCCAACGTCATGACACTTACCAAGAAGACAGTGAATGTTCCTGAGTGACCGAGTTATAGTTTTGATTTGAAAATCTATGGCAAGACCTGAAAATGGTTGTCTAGCAATGATCAACAACCAATTTGACAGAATTTTGAAAAGAATATAGGGCAAATGTTGCACAATCCAGGTGAGGAAAGCTCTTAGACTTACCCAGAAATACTCRGCTGTAATCGCTGCTAAATGGGTTTCTACAAAGTATTGAGTCAGGGTTGAATAAAAACATGTTTGCACTTTGTCATTGTGGGGTATTGTGTGTAGATGGTGTGTGTAGATGGGTGAATGAAAGAAAAAAAAATACATCAATTTTGAATTCAGGCTGCTTTGGGTTGCTTTTTTGGTTGTCTGGGRAGGTTCACCATCCAATTATTTCAGAGTGCAAAGTTTCACCATGGCATGGACCAGATGGCATGGACCATTGTGATACATTAGCAGATGASAATTAGAATGTCAAATATTAGTCAATTATTGCATTTTTATCAATGATGGCTTTTTGCGAGCTAATGGAGACATGAAACAGACAGTGCCTTCAGAAAGTATTCAGACCCCTTGACTTTTTCCACATTTTGTTACGTTTACAATTTAATCAATTTTAGTATAAGGCAATTTTTTCCCATCAATCTACACACAATACCCTATAATGACAAAACAAAAACTGTTTTTTAGAATTTTTTATTTTTTATTTTTATAAATTAGATATCACATTAACATAAGTATTCAGACCCTTTACTCAGTACTTTGTTGAAGCACCTTTTTGCAGTGATTACAGCCTCAAGTGTCCCTGCCACTGAAAAACATCCCCACAGCATGATGCTGCCACCACCGTACTTCAACATTGGGATGGTGCCATGTTTCCTCCAAACGTGACGCTTGGCATTCAGGCCAAAGAGTTCAATCTGGGTTTCATCAGACCAGAGAATCTCGTTTCTCATGGTCTGAGAGTCCTTTAGGTGCCTCTTGGCAAACTCCAAGCGGGCTGTCATGTGCATTTTACTGAGGAGTGGCTTGCGTCTGGACACTCTACCATAAAGGTCCTTCTGTCCTCTGTCCTTCTGGAAGTTTCTCCCATTTCCACAGCGGAACTCTGGAGCTCTGTCAGAGTGACCATCGGGTTCTTGGTCACCTCCCTGACCAAGGCCCTTCTCCCCTGATTGCTCAGGTTTGGCCGGGCATCCAGCTCTACGAAAAGTCTTGGTGGTTCCAAACTTCCATTTTAAGAATGGAGGCCACTGTGTTCTTGGGGACCTTCAATGCTGCAGAAATGTTTTGGTACCCTTCCCCAGATCTGTGCCTCGACACAATCCTGTCTCGGAGCTCACAGACAATTCCTTTGACTCATGGCTTGGTTTTGCTCTGTGGGACCTTTATGTAGACAGGTGTGTGTGCCTTTTCCAAATCATGTCCAATCAATTGAATTTACCACAGGTGGACTCCAATCAAGTTGTAGAACATCTCAAGGATGATCAATGGAAACAGGATGCACCTGAGCTCAGTTTCGAGTCTCATAGCGAAGGGTCTGAATACTTATGTAAATAAGGTTATTTCTTTTTAAATTGTGAAACTTTCTAAACCTGTTTTTTGCTTAGTCATTATGGGGTATGTGTAGATTGCTGGGGATTTGTATTTAATCCATTTTGGAATAAGCTGTAATGTAAAAAAATGTGGAAAAAGTCAGAGGTTGAATACGTTTCAAATGCATTGTGTAGTCTATATCTGCCGTTTCCATTACACATGTCGCGATGATTTTCTTTGCCACGTGCGCTTTTGTCGAATAAACCTGTGTCAATGGAAACCTGCCTATTTAAATAGAATTGACCAGACCACTGAAATTTAGCTGGTACACTATTGACATTTTTTAAAATTATTATTGACAATTTAACTTCTAACTACTACCACAATTACAATCCAACCACCGTTGAATGTCAACTTTTAAATGGTCACATCTATTCTTTTTTTCTATATTTCAATATCTTTCCTAAGGAAGATGGACAGTATAATTTAAAACAGATATTTCCATTCAAGTCAACATTCTCTGATGTCGACCTCCAAGAATGGTGACACCATTTGAAAGTCGAAATGTCMATTTTATCAGCCAAAACATGACACTCATCCTGTATTAAAGAGCATGATGTCTCAATCGATTGCGGGCACAACACAAAAAAACTCAAATTATGTAAAATAGGGTCTAAGCTATGCGAATATAAGTTCACACATTTTTGGATACTGCAACTGACATTTTAAGGTAAATGTATAATTTAAGATATTGTAAAATAGTTTGAYAATCTTGTTTTGTAAGCTTTTAAATGATATAMATCTCAACTGTTTTATTATTTCCAGTTAYGAATACATGGATGTCTCATGGTATGGTGGGGTATACAAAATGGGTCAACTTTGAGTACCAGTATCTCTTGAAAGTTTTGGCATTCGGATCCAAAAAGTCACTTCTACAATTGGCAAATATCTATGGAAGGTTTCATTCAAATCAGAAGGGGTGCTGTCAGAAAGTGAATGAATTCAAATGGATTTACCCTTTCTAAATGTGGTTGCTTTATTACTAAACCTAGAATTGTAGCACAGGTAGTGATGTGCAGTTCACGAACGATTTTGYTAACTACTCTTTTTACTGACTCGAGTCATGATTCATTTTTTTGAGTGACTTGTTCATTTKAKTYGGTYGTTTTMCCTGCTAGTGCTGRCCGCAATGAGTCCWATAGCAGGATTAATACACCCTCAGCGGCTCCAGAGACTTGCTCCGACCACCAACTGTCTGTCATATCTATGCGTGACAAAAATAGAGAAGACAAATACATGTTAGGGAAGAGTAGCAGTCAGTGACACTTAAGATGAGTGATGACGACTTTTTTTATTTTATCAGTATGGCCTTATTTATATTGGACTGTTTCTGCGCCTGAAACATGGGACCAACACTTGTTGCGTTTATCTTTTTGTTTAGTGTAGTTTTTATTGGGAAGRCAGATGGTGTTTTTATCAAAAGCAATCACTTTTGCATTGTGAAAACACAGAATSCTAGTGCTTAACCTACATCACTTTTGTTTTAAGCCRACTTTGCCRTCGAACAGGGCACCCGGCTCATGGCAGGTAGCCCAGTTCCAAAACAAATACAATCACTTTTCACTCGGTGCGAACTATGCCTRCCCGGGCCGGCTTAATCGAATCCYCTTGATACCAACAAATGATGGTGTGTTTCTCATATCAAAATTGAATGACCTGAGCACAGAATGCAACCCTATGCGTCCTACAAATAGAATATCAAACCGAGTTCAGARCGAGTAATCCATCATATATCAYGTGTGACAGCTGTGAGCAAGCCAGCTTCATCCCTAACCACATCGGCTACTTCTCTCCGTCCGTTGTTTCTGCGCATCTCTATCAGTTTTAAAATGTTATTTTAGCCGTGATGACAAGCTGCGGTGTGCAGAGTGATGGTGTTTCTGTTACATTTGTTTAATTATTGGAGCGGTTGTGCGAAGTGAATACTTATCTTTTTATTTTTCCTGTAAGAACACAGGCCAGTCGGACTTCGCTGTCACAGTCTCTAAGTTCCACTGCCAAATAGGAAAAATGGAGCACGGTGATAGTCACGCTTGCGCTTTTACATAACTTAAAACAGTTTTTTTTTTCTAGCCCAAACCACTCAAACGTAATGCTCTATATTACCGGWGCTACTGTACCATCTTCCCTTTCTACGCGAATTGGCGCACAATTTATATAATTTTACAAGCCATGTTGCGGGCCGTTGTAAACTACTAGCGAGTTTCTGGTTTGATAACAAACAACCTTTAGAATCGTTACCAGGCCAGCTAGCTAATAACATGGTACCTTGGCTATGCACAAATTTGGATGGCACAGGAAAAAGGGATTATCAATGTAATTCTAAGCTAACCCACCATAATGTCATATAGGAGGAGGAGTTATACAGACATTTTGTTTACATCTTAGTCATTTAGCAGACGCTTTTAACCAGAGGGACTTACAGTAGTGAGTGCATACATGTTCATACTGGTCCCCCATGGGAATCGAACCCACAACCCTGGCGTTGCCAGCGCCATGCTGTACCAACTGAGCAACACAGGACCACGTGTTCTGTTTTGTTCCTCTGAAAATCCTGCATCCCTCCTGCCACTTCTCTCTCAAACTCAACATCTCTGTTGTCCAACCAGACCATGTAAATGTAATTGTAGTCATGCATGATAATAACTAGCATAACTTTTCTGACCAAATGCAGAAAAGCCATGGCATCAATTTATGAGCAGGACTAAATACTGACCCCTAGTGTCAGTACATGGATATGATATGACAATGTTGAAGCTTACTGTCAAATTGGAAAAATGGTAACCTTGTTTATTGTACCAGGTTCTCCTTTTGATTCATGTGTATATTCCAGTACACCTTCCAGAGGTGGATAGAAAGATGTATTCTATGTGCGAGTGAATCGATTTTCAATATCTTCTCCCCCCCCGTGATTTGGATTCTAGGTTTGGTATCCTGGACCGATGTAAGGAACTGGTGGAGGCTGGTTACAATGTGAGGCAGCCTGACAAGGAGAATGTCTCCCTCCTACACTGGGCAGCCATCAACAACCACGCAGAGGTGGTCAAGTAAGGGCTCGACATCAAACACGTGTCTGGTTGTGCAGCACGGCTTCTATCTCAAGGCCATCTGACTGTTAAATATCCACAGAGAGGCTGCTGCCTACATGCATACAGACTTGAAATCATTGGTCGCTTTAATAAATGGAACGCTAGTCACTTTAATAATGTCACTTTAATAATGTTTACATATCTTGCATTACTCATCTAATATGTATATACTGTATTCTATCTGCTGTGTGTGACCAATACCATTTTATTTGGTTAGGACTGTAGTTTTAGATTTTGAATGTTGACTTTTTTCTCACACACAACAAACCTACGTCATTCCCAAAGAGGAGCCCATGCTAAGCGGAATATTCCTGTGCAAAGRCATTGGTAGGTGTGTTTTTAAGATTCAATACTCTTTCATAGGTATTATATATCCAAAGGGGCCGTCATAGACCAACTAGGTGGTGACCTGAACTCCACACCCCTGCATTGGGCCATAAGGTAATTGCTTTGTTGGTAGGCAAGGTCACCTCTCTCTCCCTCTCTATCCACCCTTACAGTTTCRGTCAAATATATTGGCACCCTTACGTGATTTACTACTTCTTCTCGGATAAGTTTAAATAGAAAACTTGCGACGTTCACAAGTCTATTTGTTTGTTTGATTTACAACTGCATACGACCAAGAAAATAAACTGAAATTATGATMTATWTTTTTTCTTCACTTCAGTCAAAAATGGCCTGGACTAAATTATTCAAATGAATTTGGTTGGGGGCAAGTTCTCATTTACTGTGTAATAGAGCCAAACAGGGAAATTGTTCCAATTGTTTTCCCACGGTTCATTTTCCCCATAGGGGATTTTTAGAAGCGCCTAATATAAGGGCTGTGTTTCGTGTAGGCTTACCCTGGCRTGACGTTTTGATAACYACATTAGTAGCTAATTAGCATTTCRTTTTTGGGGGGTAAATGCAGGCGAATATATCGATAGGTCACCTCGTCCTAGAGAGATTTGCACGGTTATCAAAACGTCACACCTGGGTAGCTTACACGAAACACAGCCCTTATTTTAAGTGTTTCTAAAATCCCCTATGGGGAAAATGAATGGTGAACTGCAAGGTTTTATGGGTATTGTGACTCGTACTGTGGTGCTCCATCTCATTGTGGTAAGTTGTAGGTGCTTACAGGGTTAAAATAGTAATTCAACCACTTTTGAAGAGAAAAAAACCAGAACATTCGGCTCCATTGGAAAAAGTAAGGGTGCCAATATTTGGTTTGGTGACTTATGGATGGTTGTCTGTGGACAGGCAAGGCCACCTCTCCATGGTGATCCAGCTGCTGCGGTACGGAGCCGACCCATCTGTGACCGACGGGGAGGGCTACCGCAGCCTGCATCTGGCAATCCTCTTCCAACACATGCCCATAGCAGCCTACCTCCTGGCCAAGGGACAAGTGAGACTCTTTCTCTCTCAGCCACACACTCTCCTTCTCTTTTATTCTTGTGCTTTCTCATCCTTTCTCCTTTATTCACCGTCTTCAGTCTAACAGGGCCCGCTTTTTTTTTTTTTTTTGCTGTTGTAGGAAGTTGACCTTCCTGACTCAAGTGGGCAAACACCCCTGATGTTGGCAGCACAGAAAATCATTGGGTACGTTTCCCTGCAACCCAATGATTATTTGTTTCTTTTCTATGTATGCTTACAATAACATATGTCCACAATAACTGGCCTATTAGGCTGTTTTGGTCATGTACTACTAAGAAAGGTCATGGTTAAGGTGGGGAGATCTGGGAGTCAATAAACCAATCATTGAATGCAGGCCCGAGCCCACTAACTTCCTGATGAAGTGCAATGCRTCGGTGAGTGCGGTGGACAAAGTGAACAGGAACTCTCCGCTGCACTGTGCCGTGCTGGCGGGAAACGTGGACGCCGCCCACATCCTGCTGGAGGCCGGGGCTAGCGTGGATGCCGAGAACGCCAACGTGAGATCTCACACACACACACTAATTAATCCTATAATAAATGTGAGCTCCTGGGGGGGGGGTTATAAAAGCATAGACTAAATCGATGCTTGCATCATACTCGGGATGTTACTAACATATAAGTCTCTGAGATGCATGTGTATTAGAAAGATGAACATGTGCGTATTTATTTGCTATAGTGAATATAATGGACTATAGTGTGTGTGAGGTTAACTAAGGATTGTGAGTGTGATGCTGTGACTGTGTTGTGTTTGTCTCCTCAGGGTCACAGTCCCATAGACCTGGCCCACCAGGTGCACAGCCCCCTGCTCCTCCACATGCTCAACCACGTCAAGCAGGAGAGGATACGCTCCAGCTCCCGCTGCCTGCGCCTAGTTRACCGATACAGGGTATGGACGCCACGCACACACTTTTCCTCTGCCTACGTTACGTCAACACACACAGGGTGTGGGCCACGACACTTTCATATGCTCAACAAATGCCTATGAGAGATGTTGACCCATATTTCCAGTATCGTGTGTGTGTGTGTGACAGCATGAGGGAGAACAATAATTAACCTTGGCTTAAAACAGATGCCAACGCTGCAGTTTCCCTCACATTGTGGTTGGAATTAATATTTAATATTTCTCTTCAGTCAAGATTATTTAAGTGATTATCTCTCTCTCTCTCTCTCTCTCTGCTCTTGTCTTTCTCCAGGTGTGTCTTCAGTTTGTGTTCTGCGTTGCTGTGCTGGGCAGTGTGGGAGCGATAGCCGACTTGAGCTCAGAATCCTGGCTGCTGAAAGGGGTTCTGCTGGCCTGTGTGATGGCTGTGGTCAACCTGGCCCAACGGTGAGAACGCACATTGGCCGCCCGTGGTCAATCCAGTAGACGAGAGCACACGCCATCACAGCGGTTAGGGTTGATCAGCTGTTATGAGTGTTCTTCAACTGCTAGTTAACTGMGAYGCATTGASAGATCCGCAGTGCACCCCTTGTCTAGAGCTCTGTTGGTATTACATGGGACCTCCGCAAGATGGCGCTCACGTACTGACTCTAGTAGCCTGCTTTTATTCATACTGTCCGTGCTTGGTTCTGTCAAATCTCCCTGGGCAGTTGTTTGCTGACATTAAGTAGATGTACTCTCTAGGAGCACTGATGGGGCAACTCATTTTCATACAAGACTGATATTTTTTTWAATTTACATTTTAAATGTAACCTTTTATTTAACTAGGCAAGTCAGTTAAGAACAAATTCTTATTTGGCCTAACCCGGACAACACTGGGCCAATTGTGCRCCGCCCTATGGGASTCATCACKGCCGGATGTGATACAGCCTGGATTCGAACCAGGGACTGTAGTGACACCTCTTGCACTGAGATGCAGTGCCTTAGACCGCTGCGCCACTCGGGCGAACAGTTGAAACAATATTATAACATGTACAATAATAAGTGTGGGTGTGTGTGTACACTTACAGGCAGTTGGCGAGCCCGGCCCTGCAGTCGCTGGTTCCTGCTACAGCTCTCATGGCATCAATCTTCTGGATGCTGGTCACCTGGTGCCTGTGCTTCCTGCCTGATATCCTTTAACACAGGGCCTCTACTGTCACTCACACTCCAACCCAGCGCAGCACTCTACGTTCTGTACTTACCCAGCATGTAACACTGTACTGAATCAACACTAAAAAGCCCCTTGTCATGGACTAGGAAAGTCAATCTCAATCTCGTCTAGTTCAGTCCAGACCATTCTAGTCCAGCCTAACCAAGTCCATAAAAAAAATAAAAGAAATGTTTTTTTGAAGGAGAACCGGAGCTCCTTCCTCCTTGCGTATTTTATCAGATGGCGGGGTACAGGGTAGACAGTGCGAAAGTATAGGGTTCGGGTGGTATTTTCTACCCATGCCGCTATGTGCTTGAGAGGCTGCAGCACTCCCGCTGCGCCGCGCTCTCATACCAAGTCCATCTCAGTCCAGTATCATGGTTTAGGTGCTAAAGTAGTTAACGTTTCACACCCATAAAATTCTAATCTGGACCGCAGTCATTTTATTTGTGTTTTTTTCATTCTTCCCCTCCAATCAGGGACCTATTTAGTCCTGGGACACTAGGTGGGTGCGATTGAATTATCAGGTAGAACGTGACTTCCAGGGTAGGTTGGAATACACCTACTGTATGTGGTGCGATGTTATGTCCTTAACCCATCTCCCTACATGGTCCCAGTGCCACGGTACAGGTGTTGTTCACGTTCAACGCCACGGCTCTGCTCTACTACTACCTCCGCTCCTGTAGGACTGACCCCGGCATCGTCAAGGCAACTGAGGAAGAGAAAAAGCTGGTAAGGAGCARGACATCGGGAGAGGCGTTGTTTTGGTTTTTAAAGACTGTTAGAAAAACATTATGGACGGGTCAACATTTACCCTGGTCTGGCTGGAGGGGTAGATGGCATGTGACCTGGCTGCCAATCTACTTCAATGACATGGACGTGATGGATCTTGTTGGTCTTCTGTGTCGCCTACAGAATGTGGTGTTGCTGGCAGAGGCGGGCTGCTTGGACCCCAGGATCTTCTGCACTTCCTGTATGGTAAGCCACAAGGACCAAAGTAGACCAGTTCCATTCCAACACGTTTACTCAACCGTAGCTATTAGCGAGATAGAGGGATACTCATGACCTCCAATGAAAAAATATGTTTGCTCGTGCTTTCACATGTTAGGAAATGTGGTGATATGTTGAAATGCTGATTGGTTGATTTGTTTCGGTCATGCAGATGAAGAAGCCTATGAGGGCCAGTCACTGCTTCTCCTGTGACGCCTGCGTGGCAAAACAGGATCATCACTCCGTCTGGATCAATGGCTGCATAGGTGACTAAAAATGTACCCTGAATTATAGATACAGTTTGTAGGATAATCTACACTAAAGCTCAATACGCGCTAATAGGGTTGTGTAGTGGAATGCAATCGTTGTAGTGGCAGTCGGCTAGTATTTCAACAGTTGGAAACGCAGTATTCTTTTAAGATTAGCTGACACAAATGCACAGCCATCATTTGCCACTTTGTCTCTTTCTCCCACCCGTTCTTACTTTCTTCAGGTGCCAGGAATCACCACTTCTTTGTTCTCTTCCTGCTCTATCTCTGCCTGATGGGAGCGTGGATGTTCTACGGATGTCTCGTGTGTGAGTGACAGTCTCAATTGGTCACATAGACAATAGTACTTTATTTGTGTACATTCTTAACGCATGTACTTGTCTTCCTGCCTGACATTCTCGTGTGTGTGTGTTGCCAGACTGGTCAAAGCACTGCCCGYTGCACTACCAGGAGGAGGGTGTGTGGGGTGCCATCTCTGCCCTGGTGGGCTGTTCTTCCTGGGTACTGGGTGTCTTCTGTCTAGCTTTCTTCCATACCACCTGGGCTTCCATACTCCTGGTCATACAGCTCTACCAGGTAATTGTGTGTTTGTGTAGTAGCTATATGATGCTACAATGCTACCTCCACTTCTACAACTGTATGCATGTTGTATTTGAATAACTTCTTGAAACGCTGTGAAAGAAAACTACCGCGTTACTATGTGCACTCGAGCTACACGCTGCGCGTGTCTTTTTGATTTGCTCAGAATCAAACGCTGCTTGTATTATTCATGATTGATGTGTTGTCTTCTGTGTTGACGCCGTCTTGCTGCAGTGTCTTCCCCGGGGCAGTCCCCCATGCTGCTCACTGCCTTAATGATGCCGGGCTGGGAGGAGAGCTGCTATTTCTGTTGTCTTTTTGAGGAAATATTCAACGGATGCATTATTTATCGTTGTTTTATCATATTTTTTTTAACGACAGGGACTTGTAAAGCCAATGTGACGATTTGGAGGCGTAGTGACATTTCTATATTAGTTAGAATGTGTGTGTCTGAACAGATTGCGTTCTACGGCCTGACAAACGCAGAGATTGCAAACCTGGTGCTTCGTCAGAGGAAACTCCCACAATCCATCTCTCTCAGACAGAACCCTTACAAGTAAGTGGTCTTCTTTGGTTTATTAATTTGACCATTTAAAAAAAATATATTAAAAAAATAAAAAAGCACACGTAAAACTTGAAAAAGCCATACGTGCACATGAGTAAAATCATCGAGGATAACACACAGTCTGGGACTTATTTCYATTGTGGACCTTCTTGAGACAAGATGGCTAGACAAGATAGGCTAACCTTCATCAGGCTAGCCTGCCGATTCCGTTTACTTGGTGACTGAAAGCGATAAACAGTATTCCCTCACACTATTTAGTATTGTAGGCCAGTGCTTCTCTCTTTCTCCATTACTCTCATTTCTCTCTCTCCCTCCATAGTTTGGGTGTGGTGCGGAACCTTGTGTCGTTCTTCCAGCTGCGTTGCTGTGGGCTGTCCAAGCCCGCCACGGTCGACTGGACCCAGCAGTACCCACCCGGCCGAGACCACATGTTCGGCCAGCCCGACATCGTCTGACCCCACAGGGGGGCAGCTAGGACCTGGATCCACTATCGTTCTGGACCAAACAGATGAAGCTTGTTTATTTTTAAAAATCTTTTATATATTTTGGACTGCCTGTGAAGAAACACCACTATAAAGGGAAATGGCATGGAGGAAGTTGTTCTGACTTTATTTTATGCGTTTTCTTTTGCTACAGACTGCTGCTGCCTTACACTGGTATATATATATTAATGAGGGGAAAAAATGCAAATCTGAAATGTATCATTTGTGCCAAGTCGAATTAGCCTTTATGGCTTAAATTGTATATTAAGTTAGTCATTGTTTAAAAAAATATATAAATAGTTATATTTTGATGTGTGTTTTTTTTATAAAGAATGTTTTTTAAAACGTGTCTGTTTTTACAGTGTTCGCAAGAGGCTGTAAGTGAGTGTTTTTTTAGATTGAAGGACCAACGCTGTAGACAGTTTAAGCAAAGCCTCACATTGGTTTGTCAGTCAYTGAACTGTTCTTATTGGTGCGTACWGTGCTTTCTCTAGAGCAGTTTGTTCTAATACTGGTCTTGTAGTGCTGTACCTCTAAATATGCTGATTTTCTATCCAGCCGCTCTCTTGACAGTGGACACGCACCCAAGTCCATAGCTGTTTCCGATTCCTTGTCCTGTAAGTGTTCGCTCGTTCACTCCCCCTCGTGGATTTAGAAGGAATGGACAGGTGGACGAAATGTGGTGGACTGTTGGCATTTGTTACACAAAGGGAGTGTTTTTACATCCATTAAGGGTGAACTAGTGCTCACTATTGGGAGAAGGCAAGGAATCGGGACTCATATCTCCCATAACTCAACAATCCACTATCCTATCCACTATGCTCTTCTCTTTCAGCCTTAAAGCAACAGTCTGGGATTTCCAGTCATTTCGATTAATGACCAACTGTCTTATGTTATCGTAATCAAAACGAAATACCTATTCCTCCATTAGTTATGTTTTTGTTATTTTAGGAGAACTTTGTAAACTAATGTATAGCATCAAGTCATACTGAGACAAGTTGTGTTCTCATGGAATAGCATTCCTACAGCTAGAAATCAAGTGATATTTTCTTGTGAGAATGTCATGGTATGCATTTGATTCATTGTTTACATTTGTGTTGAAGACACGCTGATGGTATGCGCATCTTACAGGGTGTGACTTTAATGACAATGGACAGTTTAAAAAAAAAATGGTTTGACCTGCAATGACATTAGCATCCAAGCTATGTTGCTTTTTGTTTCGTTTTCTGCATTACCACATGAAGTAATGCGCCATTGTAACTCACTGCACTGGATGTTTGAACAAAGCCATGCAAGTTTTTTTTTTTTTTTTTTTTTTACTATGGTGTCAGAAAGCCTTTTGAGTTAAATCAAAGCTCACATAAGAGTATCTATGTACCCATGACTGTTTATGGAGAGCTTGGCATCTTCATGTTCCAATTGATCCTGCATAGCTCAGTGAAGACACGGTCAAACTAATGATCCTCTTTTTATAATTGATATGTCGGTTTTCATATTGGGGTAATCCTGTACTAAATCAGGCTCCCAATTTACTTTGTTATCCATACCACTGGAGACATTTTAATGAAACAAATGATGAATACCAAGACCTCCTTTTAATTGAAGCCAAAGAAAGACACCATTCAAGACATCATTCCTTTATTGTGTATAAGAGGTCATACTAGAAGTTCTGTAGTGATTCATATGTTGTTGATTTAAAGAATATTTGCTGGTCTGTGGAGTGTAATGAGGAGCAACCAGACGCTGCACTTGACACATTTMTGAAATTAATTATTCCAGTTACTAGTACGCACGCACCCATTAAGAAAATGACTGTTACAACACTGTTAAATCCCCTTGGACTGATGAGGAATTGTATGGTTGAGAGGGATGAGGRAAAAGGTATGGCAATTAAGTCYGGCAGCCCAACTGATTGGCAAAATTACTGCAAATTAAGAAATTATGTGACTAAGCTAAATATACTATACTATGAAACAAAGATACGTGATATAAAGAATGATAGTCAAATGCTTTGGAGCGCCTTAAATGAMATKTTGGGTAAAAAAAAAACAACTCGGCTCCATCACTCATTGAATCAGATGGCAATATCAGTGAGCCAACTACTTGAATTCTTTTTTTTTAATTGGCAAGATAAGCACATTTAGGGATGACATGCCAGCAACAAACGCTGACGCTACACATCCAAGTATATCAGACCAAATTATGACAGATAAGAATTGTACTTTTGAATTATTTAAAGTCAGTGTGGAGGAGGTGAAACAATTGTTGTCCATCAYCAATGACAAGCCACCGGGGTCTGACCATCCGGATGGAAGATTATTGGGTATAATAGCGGACGATATTGCCACTGYTATTTGCCACATCTTTAATTTAAACCTACTAGAGAGCGTGTGCCCTCAGGCCGGGAGGGAAGATAAAGTCMTTCCACTACCCAAGAATAGTAAAGCCCCCTTTACTGGCTCAAAAAGCTGACCAATCAGTCTGTTACCAACCCTTAGTACACTTCTGGAAAAGAATTGCTTTTGACCAGATACAATGCTATTTTACAGTAAACAAATTGACAGCAGACWTTCAGCACGCTAATAGGGAAGAAGGACATTCAACAAGCATAGCACTTACACAAATGACTGATGATTGGCTGAGAGAAATTGATGATAAAATGATTGTGGGGGCTGTCTTGTTAGACTTCAGTGCAGCTTTTGACGTTNTGATAGTGTTGGGACATGGTGTGTGGTGTGTGTTGTGTGTGTGGTGTGTGTGTGTGTGTGTGTGTGTGTGTCGTGTGTGTGGTGTGTGTGTGTGTGTTTGCCTGCATAGCGGGCCTAGTTGCTAAGTCATGCTGGGAGCTCTTTGAGGTGCTCAGGGCGTTTTTCATTGCCCCTTTTTCCCTCTCCTCCTCACCCAGGGTCCCGTTCACCAACAGGAGTGTTCCTCAAAACAGGAAATGAAATGGAGTGTTCTTACATAGAAGTACAGATTTAGAGGTTAAAAGTGTTGCTACAGCTGCTTCTCTCCAACCCAGTATGTTTATGACAACACTCAAGGCTATTGCTGCATATATACTGACCGCCGCGATCGGAAAGAGCTGTAGCATGTGGGTACCTATTAATAACAAAAACGTCAGGTAGCCTGCTACCTCCTTGTCGAAAAAAGGTCAAAATATATCTCCTGTCTTTGTACACAAGGAAGACGCAACCCAGCTGGGCCGGTGTCGGCAGGGCTCTGTTCTCCTCGGATTAGAAAAGTCTTTGCCGATTTCAGACGGAAATGGGTCCAACATTCCTGGTTTCCCACCGTTCTGTATGTCTGCTCTGAGGAGATCAGTTACACTATCAAAGCCTCAGCCTCCAAGACGCACACACAACACACACACCACACACACCACCCTACACACACACACCACACACACACACACACACACTCTGCTACTAGTGTTTCCCTGTGGACAGCCTGGCATCACTGGTGAAACTTTTGTATCGTACATTAGTTCTATATTGCATAGGCACCTTCTTTTGAATTATTTAACAGGTTGTCTTTTGGATGGGGAGAAGGGAAAATGTTGATATTTGCCCTAGTTTTTACCTTGCATAGTGACACAGAACAGAACAGAAGAGAACATTAGTTAGAGAGTACAATTTACCACTATTGAAACTCTCTGGAAGTATCTTTGTCTCTGTACATCCCCTGAAACAGTTTATGTTGTCCTATATACCCTAAACATTCTACAGTATGTTGTCTAAAGCCCTGAAACATTCTTACAGTAATGGTTTTTGCTCTATAGACTCCTGAAACATTCTACAGTATGTTTGTCTATAGACCCTGAACACATATCTACAGTATGTTGGTTATAGACCCTGAAGCATTCTACAGTATGTTGTCTATAGACCCTGATTCAGTATTGCTTTATGCTTCTACAGTTGTTGTCTATAGACCCTGAACATTCTACGTATGTTTGTCTATAGACCCTGACATTCTACAGTAGTTGTCTATAGACCCTGAACATTCTACAGTATGTTGTCTATAGACCCTGAAAACTTCACAGTATGTTGTCTACTAGACCCTGAAACACTTCTACGTATGTTCGTCTATAAGCTGAAACATTCACAGTATTTTGTCTATAGCCCTGAAACATTCTCCCAGTATGTATGTCTTAAGACCCCTGAAACATTCTACAGTATGTCATCGCTCGGAACACTCGTTGTATAGACCCTGAAACGATTCTACAGTATGTTGTCTATAAGACCCTGAAACATTCTACAGTTGTTGTCTATAGACCCTGAAAACATTCTACAGTATGTTGCTTATAGACCCTGGAACATTCTACAGTTATGTTGTCCTATAGCCCTGAACATTCATACAGTATGTTGTCTATAGACCCTGAAACATTCTACAGGACTGTTTGTCTAAGACCCTGTAAACATTCTACAGTTGTTGTCTATAGACCTGAAACATTCTAGCAGTATATTGTCCTGAAGACCCTGAAACATTCTAACAGTATTTGTTCTGGAGACCCTGAAACATTCTACTAGTATGTTGTCTATAACCCTGAAACATTCTACAGATTCTATGTGTCTATAGGACCCTGAAACATTCTACAGTATGTTTGTCATAGACCCTGAAAACATCTACAGTGTATGTTGTCTATAGACCCTTGAAACATCTACATGTATGTTGTCTATATACCCTGAAACATTCTACAGTATGTTGTCTATAGACCCTGTAACATTCTACAGTATGTTGTCTATAGACCCTGAACATTCTACAGGTATGTTTGTCTATAGAACCTGAAACATTCTACAGTATGTTGTCTATGAGACCTGAAACATTCTACAGTATGTTGTCTATAGACCCTGAAACATTCTACAGTGATGTTGTCTATAGACCCTGAAACATTCTACAGTATGTTGTCATAGACCTGAAAACATTCTACAGTATGTTGTCTATAGACCCTGAAACATTCTACAGTATGTTTGTCTATAGACCCTGAAACAATTCTACGTAATGTTGTTCTATAGACCCCTGAAACATATTAGCAGTATGTGTCTAAGACCCTGAAACATTCTACAGGTATGTTGTCTATAGACCGAACTCCAGTTGTGTCATAGACCTAACTCTACAGTATGTTGTCATAGACTAATTCTACGAACTGCTATACGAAACATTACTATTGTCGACCCTGACATTTATCGTATTGTCTATAGACCCTGAAACAAGGTTTTCTATGACCCTGACATTCTACAGTATGTTGTTCTATAGACCTGAAACATTCTACAGTTATATTGTCTGAAGACCTGAAACATTCTACAGTATGTTGTATATATACCTGAAACATTACAGTATGTGTGTCTATAGACCCTGAACATTCTCAGTATGTTGTCTATAGACCCTGAAACATTCTACCAGTATGTGTCTATAGACCTGAAAACATTCTACAGTATGGTCATTATACCCTGAAACATTCTACAAGTTAGTTGTCTATAGACCTGAAACATTCTACCAGTATGTTGTCTATAGACCCTGAACATTCTACAGTATGTTTGTCTAATAGACCTGAAACATTTACAGTATGTTGTTATAGACCCTAAACATTCTACGTATGTTGTCTATAGACTCGTAACATATCTACAGTATGTTGTCTTATAGACCCTGAAATCACAGTATGTTGTCCTAATAGACTCCTGGAAACATTCTAAGTATGTTGTCTAAGACCACTGAACATCTACACGTAGTTGTCTATAGAACCCTGAAACATTCTCAGTATGTTAGACTGACTTCATGTGTGATAGACCCTGAAACATTCTACAGTTGTTACCCGACATTCTACAGTATGTTGTCTATAGACCCTGAAACATTCTACAGTATATTGTCTGAAGACCCTGAAACATTCTACAGTATGTTGTCTATAGACCCTGAAACATTCTACAGTATGTTGTCTATAGACCCTGAAACATTCTACAGTATGTTGTCTATCTCTCTATCTATATCCTTCTCTCTTTAAGCTGCAGTGTGGGTGTTAATAGAGGAGAGTAGTGAAATATGCTGCTGTGTAGGTAAAGTATTGAGCTTGTGGCACAAACAAAACAAGACACACACACACATACACACACACTCTTCTCCTGAACACAGAGGGAGAGTAAATATGCTTGTCACCTTTAAAACGTTCCCCCTTCGTCCGGCTGGGCTGAATAGACCCTTTGTATATCATTAGCTGGTACTCACTGGCCCTCACAGGGCTTAGTTTGGCTGGTGCAGTCTGGAGGAGAGAGGAGAGGAGGAGGGGAGAGGGAGGAGGAGAGAGGAGGGGAGAGGGAGGRGGAGAGGAGAGGAGGGGGGGAGGAGGAGGAGAAAGTAGAGGAAGAGAGGAGGAGTGTGAAACTTAACTCTGTCCTGTGTGGATGGCTGTAGTTTGTCTTCACCTCTGTCCTACATCAGTGCTGCATCATGGAGTGGGGATACTATGTACCAATCTATTTACTGGAGTAAGTGCTGTTTATAGTGACTATGTGTTCTAGTTGTTTCTGTTAGATGTACACAGTCTTGTGGTCTATTGATTGATGGGTTTATGACTGTAGGCTTTTGAGTGACCTTTAAATCTCCGTGACACCAGTTCATTCACAGTATGAGTATCAACTTGTGTTACAGTCAGTCACTCAGTAGTTGGTTAGTAGTGTACAGTCAGTCACTCAGTAGTTGGTCAGTAGTGTACAGTCAGTCACTCAGTAGCTGGTCAGTAGTGTACAGTCAGTCACTCAGTAGCTGGTCAGTAGTGTACAGTCAGTCACTCAGTAGCTGGTCAGTAGTGTTACAGTCAGTCACTCAGTAGCTGGTCAGTAGTGTACAGTCAGTCACTCAGTAGCTGGTCAGTAGTGTACAGTCAGTCACTCAGTAGTTGGTCAGTAGTGTACAGTCAGTCACTCAGTAGCTGGTCAGTAGTGTACAGTCAGTCACTCAGTAGGTGGTCAGTAGTGTTACAGTCAGTCACTCAGTAGCTGGTCAGTAGTGTACAGTCAGTCACTCAGTAGCTGGTCAGTAGTGTACAGTCAACTTAACACTACTGACCAGCACGGTACTTGACTGTACTAACTGACATAGATTGGCTGACTGTACCTACTGACCACTACTGAAGTGACTGAGACTGTACACTACTGACCGAAGGTAACTTGAGTGACGACGTAACACTATCTGACCAACTACTGAGTGAACTGACTGTAACACTTACTGAACCAGCTACTGAGTGACCTGACGTACTACGAACCACTACTGGTGACTACCACTATGACCAATGATGTGACTGACTGTAACACTACTGACCAACTACTGATGACTGACGTACACTACTGAACCAACTACGTGAGTGACTGCACTGTACACACTGACCAAGCTACTGATGACTGATTGACTGTCA
>NC_036850.1:5327544-5343149 GCF_002910315.2 Salvelinus sp. IW2-2015 | reverse complement strand
TTGAACAATAGTAATCTATTTAAAAAATGTAGGGTTCACATAAAACCAGTGGGCTTTTGAGTCTCTGTTCTACCTGGTTTGGGTGAGAGTGGTGACATAGGAGGGCCAGCTTGAGCTCTGGAAGGGTGATAACTACAAATACCAGGTTTGGGGCAGGGGTGGTCAAATCTGCATCCTAGAGAGTTACTGAGTGCAGGTTTTTGTTCCAGCCCTGCTCTAACACTCCTGATTTAGCTAGTCAAGGTCCTGATTAGAAGATGATTAGTAGAAATAGGAAGTGGTAGAGCAGGCCTGTAACAAAAGCCGGTATGCCCAAATGCTATCTTTCCYAAGAAAGGGGGGAGGAGAGAAAGGGCTGGGAACACGAGCAGCATTTCAGAGTACCACAAAACATAATYTCTTTGCCTTCCAAGCTCCTGGTAACTATCCCAGTCACCACAATAAAAGCATACCTTAGAATGAGTACATACAGTGCTCACAGACAAACACAGACAACGTGAACAACATGCCATCATCACAATAACATCACTCATCACAKAATCAATTTCACTTTCAAGTAAGTGGTTTCCTGGACACAGATTAAGCCTTGTCCTGGACTAAAAAGCATGCACAATGGAGGTCCTAAATTGAAAGTGCTGTTTAATCCAGTAACAGGCTTAATCTGGGTCTGGGAGG
The DNA here is from genome assembly GCF_002910315.2 of Salvelinus sp. IW2-2015. Taxonomy (NCBI): domain Eukaryota; kingdom Metazoa; phylum Chordata; class Actinopteri; order Salmoniformes; family Salmonidae; genus Salvelinus; species Salvelinus sp. IW2-2015. The sequence continues at coordinate 5,342,474 of NC_036850.1, read as the reverse complement.
CCAGCCCTTAGTGTTCCACAGAGAGTCAAACATATACAAGTTTACTCCAAACTTCCTTGAAATCTATCAGTCTAACTGTCCTTTTAAAGTTAATTAGCTGGGTGTTTTTATTGACCCAACACAAAATACTTACGCAATGTCATCTTGCTATCACTTACCATTGTTCTTGTGCTACATAGCCATGTGTTATTGATGGTCTACAATGTGTTTTACCCATGGAATGGAAGGGAAGTGGGCATTTGCATCAACACTAGTGTGCATCCCAACACACACTGTGCCATGCAAAGGATCACACACACACACACACACACGCACACGCACACAAACACACACGCACACGCACACACGCACAGGCACACGCACACACATGCGGAGAGCTGTGCATTAGTGACACCATAGTGCGTTGATGGTGAGGTTAAGAGTCATCGGGTGTAGTGAGGGAGGCTCAGGCTAGTAGCTTGCTGTTTGCCAATCGAGTGAGTATTTCATTAGGGAAACAGTGGCTCGGAGGGTTTGCTGGTCAAAGTGTCTGAGAGATATCTGAGAGTCACTCTCTAACAGTGTCAGCCGGTTTATACAAATGAAGATTTGTATAAATATTTGTATACATTTGGCTATTTTTCTTCTGAAATGAATGCACACGGGTCCTTTTCTCTGAGTATGAATTATGGCTGTTATCAACCTTTTAAAACATTTACTTCAGGTGTGCTTTTAAAAAAGAAACGTTTTTTTTTGCAAAATGTGATATCCAACGCACTAGTTTTTCCCAAGATGCGCTATATCCATTGTCCAGGTGGATGGAATGTTCTATATGATTTTTGCAGATGGTGCATTTTTCGAATCATTTCCATTATAGTATACGGTATATTCAGSAAGTATTCAGACCCCTTCACTTTTTCATCATCTTTTTAAAAACTTTACAGCCTATTTCTAAAATGTYTTAAATAAATGTTTCCCTCATCACCCTATAATGACAAAGTGAAAACAGGTTTTTAGCCATTTTTTCAAATGTATTAAAAATAAAAAACAGAAATACCTTATTTACACAAGTATTCAGACCCTTTGCTATGAGACTCGAAATTGAGCTCAGGTGCATCCTGTTTCCATTGATCATCCTTGAGATGTTTCTACAACTTGATTGGAGTCCACCTGTGGTAAATTAAATTGATTGGACATGATTTGGAAAGGCACACAGCTGTCTATATAAGGTCCCACAGTTGACCGTGCATGTCAGAGCAAAAACCAAGCCATAAGATCAAAGGAATTGTCCTGAGAGCTCCGAGACAGGATTGGGTCGGGGCACAGATCTGGGGAAGAGAACCAAAACATTTATGCAGCATTGATGGTCCCCAAGAACACTGTTTCCTCCATCATTCTTACATGGAAGAAGTCTGGATCCACCAAGACTCTTCCTAGAGCTGGCCGCCCAGCCAAACTGAGCAATCGGGGGAGATGGTCCTTGGTCAGGGAGGTGACCAAGAACCTGACGATCACTCTGACAGACCTCCAGTTCCTCGGTGGAGAAAGGAGAACCTTCCAGAAGGACAACCATCTTTGTAGCACTCCACCAATCAGGCCTTTATGGTAGAGTGGCTAGACAGAAGCCACTCCTCTTTAAAAGGTACATGACAGCCCGCTTGGAGTTTGCCAAGAGGCACCTAAAGGACTCTCAGACCATGAGAAACAATATTCTCTGGTCTGATGAAACCAAGATTGAACTCTTAGGTCTGAATGCCAATCGTCACGTCTGGAGGAAACCTGGCACCATTCCTACAGTGAAGCATGGTGGTCGCAGCATCATACTGTGGGGATATTTTTCAGCGGCAGGGACTGGGAGACTATTCAGGATCAAGGGAAAGATGAACGGAGCAAAGTARAGAGAGATCCTTGATGAATACCTGCTCCAGAGCACTCAGGACTTCAGACTGGGACGAAGGTTCACCTTCCAACAGGACAGCGACCCTAATTACACAGCCAATACATTGGCAGGAGTGGCTTCTCGACAAGTCTCTGAATGTCCTTGAGTGGCCCAGCCAGAGCCTGGACTTGAACCCAATCGAACATCTCTGGAGAGACCTGACAATAGCTGTCCAGCGACTCTCCCCATCCAACCTGACAGAMCTTGAGAGGAGAATGGGAGAAACTCCCCAAATACAGGTGTGCCAAGCTTGTAGCGTCATACCCAAGAAGACTCGACCGACTGGGCACACACTAGTTGAATCAATGTTGTTCCACGTCATTTCAATTAAATTACATTGAACCAACATGGAATAGACGTCTGTGCCCAGTGGGAAGGCTGTAATCGCTGCCAAAGGTGCTTAAATAAAGTACTGATAAAGGGTCTGAATATTTATGTAAATGTGATATTTATTTATTTTTGTAAAAAAATAAAAAATAATAATAAACAGTTTTTGCTTTGTCATTATAGGGTACTGTGTGTAGGTTGATGAGGAAAAAACAATTTAATCAATGCTGTAACATGAAAAAAAAACTAAAAAAGTCAAGGGGTCTGAATACTTTCCAAATGCACTTGACATATAACTGTTTAAAACCCAATCGGGATACTTTTTCTTTTGGAGTTCTGTGGTTTGGGGTGGTTATACAGCGTTTTGCCACAAAACATGATTATTTGTCTCTCTAAAATAAAATTACCTTGCAATATTTTCAACAAAATCACGTCTATCTTTTCGCTAGCCCATGTCATGGTAAGATATACTCCGTTCTGGAATCAAACGCTTCAAATGGAATGTCTTACTCTTACTTTACATGGATGTTTAAAGTCCATGCATTTCAAAAGGGGGGGTTCTGCTTCCATTGCTTCTCTTCAGACTTTCTGTCTTTCTCTCTCTCTACCCATCTGTCAGTCTGTCTCTAGCTAGGTCTCTGACTCTCTGTATGCAACCCTTTCTCTTTCTCAATCGTTAATTAGCTGGGTAGGGTGAAAACTAATGGGAGATTAGAAATATTCTACTTGGGAGGGGGGGGGCATTCTCTCAATGTACAAAAGGACGAGAAAATGTATTTGCGCAAACACACACATGCACGCACGCACGCACACACACACACACACGTTTGCACACACGCGCACACACACACCTGGCTTCCTTCTTCCTTCTTCTCATGGAATATTCACACGTACAAAGTAAGTCAGAATTTACACAGTATGAGTGTCCTGTGTAGTAGCTAATAGTACTCTTAAAACMTGGCACCGCATGCAGTCCCCTCTGGTCTCAGACACTGAAGGAGTGAGTGCAACCAGATTGCACAGATCTGTAACAAATATTATTCTAGCGGTTGACTTAATATTAGTAAAGGTTGCGTGCGGTTGGTCAAATCGTTTTTTTGTTGTTGGCTAAAAACACATGCCCTAAGTGTGTTGCTGTCATACGTGACACACACTGTTCAGCATTCGTGTGTGATATCTAGCATTCAGGGTATTGATTCACCCCAGAGCCATACACACACAGAGTTAGGCAAACTCAGTTTCAGTTTTTGAATGATCGAGGCAGCCATATTGGCACCAAAAAGTCCAAGACCATCACATGCATTGAATATTTGGAGCCGGCAAAGATGATCAGTTTCCAGACACTCTGCAGACCGTCTATGGCTCTGGTTGAATCCCGTGCATTCCACGCAGCATGCCAGACCAGTCATTCAGTTATTTTAGTGATTCTCTGCCAAGTGCAGTTAGATTGAAGCTGTGGATGATGACCAAAAGCAGGCTGGGATGGACTGACAGGTGAAAAAGGGAAAATAGGGAAATAAAGAGATAGAGATGGATAGAAAAAGGGATAGAACATACACGGCTACATGGTTGTGGTCAATTCCACCTCAACTAATTCTGGAGAACAACTGAACTTCAATTCACGAATTTTGGAAATCAAACAGTATTTGAAATAATGTTTTTCCAACTCATTCATTGCATTTCAATGAATTCCCTGGAATATGGTAAAACCTTTGACCCCAACCCTGAAGAAAGAGAGAAACAGGGACAAAGACATTGACWGATGACYGAGAGAAAGCGAAAGAAAGAAAGCGAGAAGGAAGGAAAGAAACAAAGAAGGAAAGAAAAGAAAAAGCGAGTGAAAGCAACAGTGAAAGAGTGGTGGGGATGAGTTATTGATGGAGAATGTGGTGGGGGTGTTGCATACAGTGCCTGATAACAGTTCCCATCGGTGACAGGGTGAGTCCCAGGCAATCAAAGTGCTAAGACTGCTAGCTGGTACGTGTGCTAAATGTGTGAACTGGAGAGTGGTCAAACCTGTGTTCTTCGTGTGTGTGTGTGTGTGTGTGCGTGCGTGCGTGCGCGTGTGCGTTAAAGGGAAATACATTTTAAAAAATCCAACTTCTCCAGCACCACCCCAACATATGTGAAAATGGCGTGGTTCTATGTTTTGTCTTAAAAAAAGATAGAGGAAGATACGTATTTCCCATGACGTCATCGCCCAATTAGTAGACAATTAGTAGAAAAGGCATACTCATAAATGGTTCAAATGCACACAGATGATTTCATTGGAAACACTTATCTTCCTCTACCTTTTTTTTGTTTACTACAAAACATAGAAACACGTAATTTTCATGTATGTTGATGTTGAGCTGGCGCTGGAGTTGATGTGTACACTTCACCAACGTTTGGATGATGACTTGATTATCTTAGTCAGGTGTTAAAGCACTAGACTAGGACACACGCATTAGTCTGCACACTCTCATACTGTGGGCCCAGGAGTAAAAAAAGATGGCACTATCCTTATTATATTCTATAGTATGTACTATGTAATGCATGTAATGCCGTGTCTCACCAGCAGTGGGTGCTGTTATCAAGTGAAGAAACACCTACATTTATACAGTACAGGCACACACACGAAAAAACAAGGACAAGTGAAGAACAGAACGTGACTCTGTCTTTCTTTTCTTCCATTCCTCCCTGTTCAACCCATCTTCATCCCAGAATATAAAACCATATAATACATACATGTACWGAGCTAATGTGAGGAGGATCGTTTTGAACTGCTACATCATTTTGGTCCATATTCTCTATATGGGAAGGTTATACTGGACACAAGTTCAACAAAACAACCTCTTAACCTAGAGCTGGTTGGAAAGTTTAAAAAAGTTAGCAGCAAACCGTTGTCAAATGAATGATGTTTGTTTAGGTCATGACTGGGCCCTGGTGTGTGAATGTAAGAAAGTCAGGAGAGTGTGTGCCCCCTCTAGATGTCTCGAGGATACCAACGRTGTTGCTTTGTTGGTGCCGGGTGCATCTGCCATGGTGTGGGCCATGCATGTGGAGATGCCTTGTGCAAAAGCGTGTGAGTCGAGCCGCACTGTGACTGTGGCGTTGCCGTGAGCTACGGGGATGCCGGGAGGAGGAGGGGGAGGGGTTAGTGGAGGGGTGTAGGGGGGTGAGGGGAGGGTCTCTACTTACCAGAGATCTGCTGGACCCCGGGCTGGTCATGTGAGCTCATCAGTTGAGCCTGAATGGTCTCAACCACACGCTTGAAACGGCGACTAGGACCTGGTGAGAGAGAGGGAGAGGGGGTGAGACAGAGAGAAAAATGAGGGAGGTAGAGAGTGAGGGGGAGAGAGAGAGAATGAGGAGAGAGATAGAGAGGGAGGCAGAGAGAAGGTAGAGGAAGGGAGTGAGAGAGAAATTGAGAGAAACAGAGAAAAACACTTAGGACTTGATTGACTGAAAAATAAGAATTGCTCTTGAAAATAACCAGAATAATAGACAGAAAACAAGCTTGTGATGTTGAAACACAATGCCACACCAGTAGGACGCAAAGAGTGCCAACGTTATGAAAACAATGACATAATTTCTATTTGATTTTCCTCACAATAGCCTCAATGAAGCTTCAATTTTAATTCAAACACATGTCCTGTAAATCGAAATGGAATTCAGCGGAATTAAATAAGAGTCTGTTCAACATCAATTTAACATAAGTTATCCACATCGGATTAAGCAGACGTACTGCAGAGACAACACAGAATATTTGGCCAGAGATGATGCTCCAGTGTCATTGGCCAGAGGTTGTCRTTTGACACTCAGCAGGYACTAAAGTGCAGTGTGATTATGGTGGGAAACGGTCTCTGGTTTTCTGTCCTTCTTCTCACCTGGCTTCTGTGTAATGGCGCTTGCATCAGCGTGGATGCGTGTGTGTTTGTGCATGTGTGTATATATTCAGGAAGTGTCTGTGTGTATACAGTGTTTGTGTGTATATGTTAATATGTGTGTGTGCTCGCATGTGCCTGCCTGACTGCCCGCCTTTCTGTSTMTGTTACCTGAGAGCAGGGTGAAGGTGACCGAATAGATGCCGTTCTCTTTGGTGGCGGCGGTGCTCTCTGTGTAGGTGATGTCCACCTGGAACTTGACCGGCTTCTGAAATACTGTAGGCCCGGCAGTAGACTTATACTCCGCCCGGAAACTAGTCTGACTGATCACACTGTGGCTCAGACTGGGGATCTACATGAGAGAGAGAAGAAGGGAGGGAGGGAGAGGGGGGGAAAGGTGGGAAGCAGGAGGTAGGGAAGCAGAGGGATGGGACAGGGAGGTGGAGGGTGGGAGAGAGAGAGCGGAAACAAAGAGCGCACAGGATAAAGAGAGAGAAAACAATCCGTTTACATACAGAGACCATGTGTGACGAGTGAGAAAAAAGGATATGATACACGAGCTAAAATACAGAGAAGAGGCAAGACAAGAAGAGACAAGACAGGAAGAGACAACACTGAATCTGTTCCACTACAGCACAGCGCTGTCAGGAACCATCAGACTCTGAGTCAAATACAATAGACAGCGCTGAAGAGACAAGGGACACACAGCAACAACACAGTGTTGGGCTACAGGGACTAAGGTGCCTTTTAAAATGAACTGAAACAAACCCGCTGGGAAATAAAGCGGACCTGTTAAGGTTAGACAATTGACTAGGTGTAGGGTTAATGCAAGCCAACTACTGTAGCGTACGATAACAGTTGTGCCATGAGTGTTTAGTGTCAAAGTGACTTTCCATCCGTCGTCGTGACTGTTTTGACGCTGTGTTTGACCATTATAATGACACAGCTATGCACAGTGAGGCCAAGAAAAAAACTTTAGAAGACTCAATCAAGCCCTTTCCTTGGRACATTTTTAACGTCAGAAACCAGACCGCTGTGCACCAATCAGATGCAGACTACAAAAAGCAGGCTGCTGTTCACTGATTACACAATGACAATGACCTTCACTGGGAAAGCAACAGAGGGCAGTAGCACTGACTAAAAGTTGCTCTAAATCGAAAGAAAAATCACAGTTGCTTTACATTGAATTTATCCACTTCGCCTCAAGGACAAACCAATGAACATAGCCATCTGATTCAGAAGGGGTTGGGTTAAATGCGGAAGACACATTTCAGTTGAATGCATTCAGTTGTACAACTGACTAGGTATCCCCTTTTCCCTTTCACTTGGCGTGCTAGCTCTAATAATGATTTCAACGTTTGAAGACGAGGAACTTTGAAATATAATTCCATACAACAAGTCAAATGGCATCACAAGTAGGGGGGTGACAAAGGACAGAGCACACGAGAGAGAGGAGAGAGAGAGAGAGCGAGAGAAGAAGATATACACACACAGTAGATGGAGAGGGAGAGAAAGAGGAGCGGCGAGGGGTAAAGAGGTGTGATGAGGAAGTCCTTACAGAGAGGAAGGCGTGAACGATGTCTGCTTTGATGGAGCTGAGAGGCTTGTCTCTGATCACCACAAAGATCTGCTCCTCTTTCTCCAGGTTGATGAAGTTACCAAACCATGACTTCTTGGCAAGCCTGCAGGGAGGGAGAAAAAAAATAGTTTTATGAGGACACACACACACACACATATATATACACGTACGCACAAACACACACACTGTAAGTGCATTCTCACAGATACACACATGTCAACGAACTGGAAGCACACACACACACACACACACACACACACACACACACACACACACACACACACACACACACACACACACACACACACACACACACACACACACACACTTAATTTAGTATCTGCTTGAGAGAATACTAATGCCTCATGTCAAGAGGAATAACTAACAAACTGCCACGCTCATTTGCATAATGCAACATTTACCAAGCTTTGTCTGATCTTTAAGGGTAATGAACAGAAACGGTTTAAGTTTCCAAAATCACTTTGTCCCTCCAGGCCTGGTCCAGGTGTGTTTGGTGACTATAATGTATGCCATGACAATTATAGTCAGAGGAGTTGGTTAAAGCACATTCATATCTGAACCAGGCTATTCTGTTTCCGCCTCCCTCTGTCATCTAACTTCAACCCGTGTGCATGTTCTGTAAGCCCTCTTCCTCCCTCTGCTTGTCCAAARGGCCAAATGGCCTCATATTGGTCCCCAATAGCAATGACATCATCCTGACTACCTTTGCAACTAACCTACCTCAAGGCCCCTTCCTCGTTTCTGCCTCATCTCCAACTATCCAACCAGACTRTAGCTGTGGCTCTCTCTCTGTGAAGCAAACTGGAACTAAACCACTAAAATATTCATGCGGAACAATTCCCTAAAAATAGCCCAATCAACAGGAAGGAGAGAGGGATGCAATACTGGGAGGAGGTCAATTTGCATAATTGTGGGGATTGTTCACACAGGCCTCTTGGGCAGAAACCTCTACTGTCTGTACCTTACGTAGTCACTCGCCCAGTGGCGAAAACACCAGAGAGGTAGAAAGGTAGAATGAGTTGACTTTCGTGCACATGTATGTGACAGAGGTGGTTCAGTGACCCACAATCAAGTTACGAATCACCTTGCCTGAGACCTGRAGCTCCCTGAACTAATGTCTCCAGACGTTAGCTTAACGGGCCAACATCGGTGAACCAAAATCACTAGAAACCTTGCCTGATACCTATTTAATTMAATTTTAGGGGGTAGATCAGCTTTAATATTGCAGATAGATTGTGGCTTCCATCAATGTAATTGTCTGCATCATTTTCAATCCACCATACATATTTTTTGTAAATATATATATATAAAATATGTAAATATTTTCCTTTATTATTTTCCCTTAACCCTACCACCCCTCCGCTAATTGGAGTAGACTAATGGACAACAACACTTCTACTTCCAGCTTATACATACTATATACATTTTATGGACACAGTATATTTCACATTAGTTATCTTTTGTTTGTTTTTAGTCCCATCCTTCAGCTCCCCTCAAATCTATCTCTGAACACCATCCAGTTTTGATTTCTATTTGCCATATATGTTTTCAACTGTGCTGTGGTGTTTCACAAGAGTTCTGAACCTTTCTATTCGAAAAATTGGCCCAGAGTTGTCCGAGTTTGGCCGGTGTAGGTCATCATTGTAAATAAGAATTTGTTCTTCAGAACTGACTTTGCCTAGTTAAAAAAAGGTTAAGGTAAATTATACAAAACAAGCTATATATGGACAGTACTAAAACAAATGATCTAATGATTCTCTCTCTTCGCAGAAAAACGGTTGTATCCCCCATATACAGCYCCTTCGGAAAGTATTCAAACCCCTTGACTTTTTCCACATTTTGTTACATTACAGCCTTATTCTAAAATTGATTAAATAAATAATAATCTCAAAAATACCCCATAATGACGAAGTGAAAACAGGTTTTTAGAAATGTTTGCAAATGTATTAAAAATAAAAAACAGAAATAACTTATTTACATAATTATTCAGACCTTTTGCTATGAGACTCGAAATTGAGCTCAGGTGCATCCTGTTTCCATTGATCATCCTGGAGGACTCTAACACTTGATTGGAGTCCACCAGTGGTAAATTCAATTGATTGGACATGATTTGGAAAGGCACACACATGTCTATATAAGGTCCCACAGTTGACAGTGCCAAGCCATGAGGTCGAAGGAATTGTCCATAGCGCACTGAGACAGGATTGTGTCGGGGCACAGACCTGGGAAGCGTGTCCAAATATTTCTGCAGCATTGAAGGTTCCCAAGAACACATTCTTAAAAGGCAGTTTTAACCACCAAGACTCTTCCTAGAGCTGGCCGCCTGGCCAAACTGAGCACTCGGGGGAGAAGGTTCTTGGACAGAGCTCTAGAGTTCCTCTGTGGAGATGGGAGAACCTTCCAGAAGGACAACCATCACTTCATCACTCCACCAATCAGGCCGTTATCGTAGAGTGGCCAGATGGAAGTCACTCCTCAGTAAAAGGCACATGACAGCCCGCTTGGAGTTTGCCAAAAGGCACCTAAAGACTCTCAGACCATAAGAAACAAGATTCTCTGGTGTGATGAAATCAAAATTGAACTCTTTGGCCTGAATGCCAAGCGTCACGTCTGGAGGAAACCTGGCACTATGAAGCACGGTGGTGGCAGCGTCATGCTGTGGGGATGTTTTTCAGCGGTAGGAACTGGGAGACTAGTCAAGATCGAGGCAAAGATGAACGGAGCAAAGTACAGAGAGATCCTTGATTAAAATCTGCTTCAGATAGCTCAGGACCTCAGACTGGGTCAAAGGTTCACCTTCCAGCAGGACAATGACCCTAAGCACAAGCCAAGACAACGCAGGAGTGGCTTTCAAACATCTCTGGAGAGACCTGATAATCCAGCAACGCTCTTCATCCAACCTGACAGAGCTTGAGAGGATCTACAGAGAAGAATGGGAGAAACTCCCCAAATACAGGTGTGCCAAGCTTGTAGCGTCATACCCAAAAAGACTTGATGCTGTAATCGCTGCCAAATGTGCTTCAACAAAGTACTGTGTAAAGGGTCTGAATATATATGTAAATGTGTAACGTAACTAAATGTGGAAACAGTCAAGGGGTCTGAATACTTTCCGAAGGCACTGTATATAACATTCAATTGGTTGTAAGAATTTTGTATAATAATTTAAATTGAACAACTCGAAGTTTTGAATCCAGTGTCATTTTGTATATCAGTTGATAAACTATGTGCCAAAGATTCGGTACATCAAAAATCTTGCCAACTATTTTGCAATCTATATGGCACAGCTGTACTGTTTTTGGTCCCTAAATTAAACTGGTATACTTTTCATTAACCAATTGTGGTCTTTAATGCAGGTCTGACAGACAAGTTCCTTACTTTCTCCCCCTTACACTTGCCTCTTCCATTTTTGCAGTAATGCTGCAATCAGTTGGTTGTAATTTTGAGAAGAGCAGAAATTTCCACATATTTGTGTTAGCTGCATGTGTGACATAACTCCACCAGTCCTATTTATGATATAATTTACAAAGATTATAKATMTTTTAAATGTTTTTCTCCAAACATATTTTTATCAATTAGTATATTTGAATTTAACCAAATATTTGTTGTATTATTTGTTCTGTCTTTTCTGGTGAATTAAACTCAAATTGCAACCAACTTTCTATGGCTTGTTTTAAAAATAGTCATATTTTGTAGATTATTTAATTTTCAAATAACTGAAAGTGAGAGGTTGTAATCTGAATAATGGTAAAAAAAAGGCCATTGTTGAACATTGGGTGAGACATTCTTACTAATCTGCTAGAMAACCAGATCGGATTTAAGTACACATTTTAAATGAGTGATCCTTTAGTGAGAGGTCTAATGCTGTAATATTTAATCATTTCTGCCCCCCGAATTCATATTCATTATATAAATAGGTCCGTTTAATTTTGTCTGGCTTGCCGTTCCAAATAAAATTGAATATTTTTTGCTTAATTAAGTTGCTAGGTGTAGGCAAGCTCATTAGCATATAGGTAAACTGGGATGTGACTAAAGACTTGTGTTAGATCTCCGAACGAACGCATAGGCTGACGCACATCCAAAACTGTTCTGTAGAGGTGCTGCCTAAGGAGAGTAAACTACAGGAAGAAAGTCGCACACTCTATTTACGCCCTCGTGGATATAGCAAACAACGTTTCGGTACGCAGCGCCTTCTTCAGGGGTTTGGGAGCATAAGTAGAGTGTGCGACTTTCTTTCTTGACCTCAATGTTTGTCAAATGTTGTATTCGTGTTTCCCGGGGTCACTCACTCTGGTGAAGAGTCTGGCGTGAGGCTGGACATGTCCTCCTGGGTGGGGACTGTGGAGAGAGGCAGAGGCAGAGGTCAAAAGTGAAAGGTTAAAGGCCCAATGCAGTCAAAAACATTATTTCTCTGTGTTTYGTATACATTTCCACACTATGAGGTTGGAATAATACTGTGKAATTGTGAAGATGATGATTACCCTTTTAGTGTAAGAGATGTTTGAAAAGACCACCTGAAATTTCAGCCTGTTTTGGTGGGATGGAGTTTTGGCCTACCTGGTGACATCACCAGAAGGTACATTTGTTAATAGACCAACAAGACAGAGAGTTRCAAACCTCTATGCCAATAACAGCTCGTTTTCAGTTTTCCGCTCCCCACTCAGTCCATTCCCAGACAGCCCTAGCAAAAGTCTCACTTGAGAAATCGCTCTTTTACTGAGAAGCAATTTTTGTTTCTTTTTGACCATTTTCATTCAAAACAATGTACTTAATTGTTAACCAAAAATTGTTTGATACTGAGTTAAAAACAGGCTGCATTTGACCTTTAAAGGTGAAAAGGTCAGACCAATGGGCAACATCGCTTGATTGACATCTGAGAGCACTATTGTTTATAAAATGCTTTGTCTTTTACCATTGTAATACCATCATCTACAATGGTTATTCTGGATAAGATGGAAAATATCCCTTCACGTTGTATAAATCCAGTCAGGGAAAGGAAAGGGATACCTAGTCAGTTGCACAACTGAATGCATTCAACCGGGAAGCAGTTGTTGTGGGGGTTAATTGCCTTGCTCAAGGGCAAAACAGCAGAGTTTTCCACCTAGCCGGCTCTGGGATTCTGTCCCAACGCTCTAACCGCTAGGCTACCCTCCCGCCCCTTAGTAATGGAGGATTTCAACGATCTATCACCGTGCAGCACATATTACATGACAACTTACCTACAGGCATTAAAACATTATACCACTCATTGGACGAAGAAAAATACACCCTACAGTTTCCCCAATTACATATATGAGCTTGCACGCTTTGAGAACCAACATAACGCCTATGGTAAAGCTCTGAAACTATACGCTCCTTACAACGCAAACAATTCTTCTTCTCACCTTTGCTCCTCTCATCAGAATGGAATAGCCGTTGATTTATAATGTACATATATACTAATCATATCGAAGTTAATCGGACTAGCATAAAGAACTACCTCCCCCGTGGTTTAATAAGGTTATGTCACAACGTATAGGACAGAACCATTACTGTTAACCCTCTTGAGATGAATGCAGATATTCCCCTGTGCTAAGGCTGGGAGAGTATAAAATATATTTTCTAACCGTACTGTATGATCTGTGTATAGGTAGGTTTTTAAAACTCATGGTGACCTATCCCCTTGACCAGGTGGTTCCAGCACGTCGTTGCGCTGGGGATGATCTACGCAGCCCAGAAGGATGTAGCTGTGAGCCACCAAAGGGTCTCATTCTTATACCCACTGTTAGTGTTTGTGGAAACCCTGCCTTATTCCCTCACCTCTCTCCCCAAGTCTCCTACCCCAGTCCAGTCCAGTACCTTGCATTTTCCTGCGATGGAAGCGCGGCGAGCCCAGGAAGCTGTTCTTGATAGAGTTGAGACGCGTCCTCCAGGGCAGTCCGCCGATGGAGGGGCTGGGGGGCGGCGTGGGGCTGGGGGTGCCRGCCGGGCTATCCTTGGGCGTGTGCACCGGAGTGCCCTTGGGGGTGGGGAGGGGGCTCCCCAGCGGAGAGGGGTGCGGAGTCACCTGTATGGTGGGGACAGATTTGTGACCGTTGTGGTCAGGGTGGAGGCGGTGCCGGCGAAGGGGGGACATGGGTGGCATCGGGGACAGGGGGATGGAGAGCTTAGGGGGCACGGTGAGGGGCGGGTGGCGGCGTGGCCGCGGGCTGTTGGTGACGCAGGGGGGGCTGCCCAGGGGTGAMGAGGGGGAGGTGGGCTCCYACTTGGGGGTGGTTGGGCTGTCAGCCAAGTTGGGAAGCGGGTTGGACCTGGTGGTCTGAAGGGGCTTCTCAGACACTTTGGGCTTGGCGGGGAGGGTCTGTGTGCGGGGGTGCATCAGGGGGGACCCCATCTTTGGCGTGTAGGAGTTGGGGAGCGGGTGTGGGTGCACGCGATTGGCCCCCCCTACCCCGTTATGGTTAAGACGGGACTCTGGGGAATGGGTGGGGCTACAGTTGGGCGACTGACAGAGGTCCGGCGACTGGGGCGGGATAAAGAAGCGCCGGACCGGCTGCGATTGGACACGCACCGTTAGATTGACAGRGCAGGCAGCCAATGAGAGACCACGCCCAGAAGCCAAGGGACATATATAGAAAACACCACAACCCAATAAAGGTGGATTGCAATGAAAAGGCACCAGGYYYAAAAAAACAGCAATATAGTAAGAAATGACATGGAGGAGAGGATAGGTGGAGCGAGTGACACACAGGCAGGGAGAGTGGTGAGAGTGCAGAAAGAAAGACAAGAAGAACATGCCATTAGCACAACCAGCCAACCAGGAGGCAGCAGCACCATGGGGGGGGCAGAAGTGTAGAACATTACAAGCATTCATGAAGCCAAACCKAAACCGGCAACCGAAACAGCACCCAACGCTAACTGCATTAGCTCCCAGGCTTCATTGTTGGAAAGCAGCCATACTGCTTGCACAATGCTGTGGTATGAATGACATAGCAACTATCATGACAGGACATGAACGTTTATGACAGCTAATGAAAACTGGCATGTGTTCAAAGTTTATTGCAAGGCTTATCGGCTTTTTGTTGTGTCACTCATATGGCAGCATTATTGAAGTGTTTATTGTCGACTGCCTTGGTGAGGTGATCCTCGTGAAATATAACGCATGAGCGTGTATGTCCCTGTGTGTGTGTGTGTGTGTGTGTGTGTGTGTGTGTGTGTGTGTGTGTGTGTGTGTGTGTGTGTG
>NC_036850.1:5267937-5326344 GCF_002910315.2 Salvelinus sp. IW2-2015 | reverse complement strand
GAGTGCATGTGGGTGCTTCTAAATTTTTATAAGGGTCAAATATTACTTCTAAAACCCTAATCCCCTGCTTAGAATGATTCCATCAAATGATGTGACACAATATGTTAGCCTTACATAAATCGCACAATATATATACTTAATCTCTCTCGGGGGGGGGGGGGGGGGGGGGGGGGGGGGGTACGGAACAACCGAACTCTTACCCTGGGACTGCTGAGAGGACTAGTGGAGAGACCGGAGGACGCTCCACTGATAGACCGTGACCTGTAGACACACACGCAGACACACAGGTTAAAGAGATCCTCTGACAATGCAATGTGGGCGACTGCAACGGGAAAACACTGAACACTACAATATGAGCACACACTGGCACACCCCTAGCTGAAGGGAGGACAAAAAGCATGGGGGACAAACGCATATAAGCTTCAAAAGGAGTAGGATGAAGTTGCCCCTACACACTGATCTAAGATTGGTTTTGTGATTTACCCCATAATGGTTCAAGCTGCAATTTGGGAGGGTAAGCTGATCTTAGATCTGTGCATAATGGCATTTTCTAGCAGAAGCTTCTGGAAGAAGTGGAGGAAAGAGATCAGAATAAGACGAGTTCATTAAACTAACGTAACTACCTTGAACACAGTTGTATGTGGCTGTAGCACTTTGTACTGTATMCCGCTATCTGTACTTTTTGAAAACTTTGCCCTGAGCTAAAAAGGTTGGCGGAGATTGAATCATACGTTGGTAAGTAGAGGAGATTGACTCAAACAAGGATGGATAACTGTGGATGTAGACAGGGTTATTTCACCCCTGGGGAGGGAGTCTGTTTAGGTCGGGATTTCTGAGCTGTTTTATTAAACACATTTCTCTCTGTCTTTCAATCTCTCCCTCTCTCTCTCTCTCTCCCGCTCTCTCTCATTTCAATTCAATTCAAAGGGGCTTTATTGGCATGAGAAGCAATGTTTATATTGCCAAAAGCGAGTAAAATAAACAATCKCAGATAAACAATTAACATTAAACACACACAAGTTTGAAATGTTATATTATTCATTATGTGTAGTGTTGTTAGAATGTGCACATAGAAGAAGTACAAATGGCAAGGGGAAATAAATAAACAGATAAATATAGCTTTCATTTACGTTGGTGTTTGTTTTCCGCTGGTTGCCCTTTTCTTATCGCAGCAACAGGTCACCGATTTTGCTGCGATGAGTGCACACTGCCGGTATTTCACATAACAGATATGGGAGTTTATCAATATTTGATTTGTTTTCAAACTATTTTGGGGTCCATGTAATGTGAGGGAAATAAGTATTTCTTTGCCAGGAGGTTAGGATGTGCAGATCAGTTTCCACCTCATTTTGTGGTGAGTGTGCACATAGCCTGTCTTCTCTTGAGAGCCAGGTCTGCCTATGGCGGCCTCTTAATAGCAACATAGCCTGTTTTCCTCAGTTTTCTATCAGTCATAGTGGTCACGCTCTCTCTCACTCTCTCTTTCGCTCTCCCTCTTACTCACTCTCTTCCTGGCTCATCACGCTCTCCATTTCRCTTTTTTTCTCTCTCTCTCTCTCTGTCTGTCAATCTCTGTCTCCCTCTTCCTCGCCTTTTATCTTTGATGAGGCATCAGAGCTGTCCTTGTGCAGAGCTTCAAATGGCTCGTGTGTACAATATGACTAACACAGTCACACAGTGGCTGTAGACTAAAACGGCAGAACGTTGAAAGGTTCGGTGTGTGTTGGCTTTTAAATACTAGATTGGGTGTAATGGCCAACCGTGTC
Source organism: Salvelinus sp. IW2-2015 (assembly GCF_002910315.2). NCBI lineage: Eukaryota > Metazoa > Chordata > Actinopteri > Salmoniformes > Salmonidae > Salvelinus > Salvelinus sp. IW2-2015. Next base: position 5,324,578 of record NC_036850.1, on the reverse strand, counting down.
TGTCTACATGACAACAAGACATGCAAAGCATCAGGGTCTAAAGTCAACATCGATAAATACTTCAAACATGTCCGCTATGCCGTGATTACACACACACACCTCAAAATGAATCAGTGCCGTGTCTCTATTCTACTCCAGTTGAGCCTTTTCATTCTTCATTTACAATTCATTCACTTTTCATGTCTTCCTTTTATTTATTCCCCTTCTCTTGTCCATCCTCTGTTGTCAACCCCTCCCTCCCTCACATCACATAGGGCCACTGATGACAAGCGAAGGTTTGGGGATTTAATTTGCCATCGACGATTTGGCTATTTTGTTGGAAACTAAAATTGAAACAGTAAATCACGGTTAAATATGCTGCAGTGTGGTGAGCACGTGCACTCGCATGCACGCGCGCGCACACACACACAAACGCTAAGCTTCAACCTCAGGGAAGGATTTCATCCATCTGGATTACAAAGTGGCGACAGTAATACTAAACGTCAGGCGAGCGAACAAGAACCTAAGAGCTGAGTTGCCTTTCACCGAACTGCAATGGAATCGTCCAGACAGGGTTCCACACAGACGGACGTCGATGTCACAGTAGGGACACAGGAGATGATGTAACGTTACTGCACCACAAACTACATGAAACTGTAACAACGGAGAACGGAAGAAGATTTATGAAGGGAGACATACTACAAGCCACAGAGTTAAGATGCAGAGGAGTTTCCCTTAGAGGTCTCTCTATGAGCTTGCCATACTGTATTTGGACATGTAGTAAATATTGATAACTGAGTACATATGAGCCAAATTGCAAATTGTTTTATCATTGAAATGTGATACAAAACGAGGCAACGGTGTACTTTAGGACCATGCGGACGCTTCCGAGCTGTCGGGTAGGCTGATTGGAATGTTTATCCGACTGGATAAATMTTTTATTTTACTTTTTTATAATAATAATAATATAATAATTATGTCCTCCCCACTTCTAAAACCAAAGTAGCGCCCCTGCATATACATATAGTCATATGCTTTCAGTCAATCCTATTTTGCGTGTGTAAACTTTGGAAATGTAATGGCTGTTCATTCCTTATTCTGCTGTATGTTGGTGGGCCGGGTGAGGCGCTTTTTAATTACAACACATTATTGTACTTGTGTGTACGATCATACACACCTTGCCAAGATCAGGTAGTCTTTCAAGCACATAATTGAAAGAAATCTGTTGTTCGATGCCGATGAAATACAATGTGTGTTTGTGTGTACGTGTGCACTGGTGTGTATGTGTGTGTGTGTGTTTACCACTGTATCGCTCTAATTAAATAATGGAGATAAAAGACTATTCAGAGGGATGTGATTGCCTTATTTCCATCCCTATTTGTTCTTCTCTTCTTCGCTCCAGCAAAACGCCCCATCTGCATTCCCACCAATTAATTTATGCTAATCGCTCTCTGTACGGTGTGGTGGGGTGGGGGGGGCGGATCGGGGAAGCGTCTCTAAACTGTGTTCCTGGACACAAGGTCATCCGTGAATAGGCTTTGAAAGGAAGATTGGACCTGACTCACCATGGTGTGGTAACCTCACAAATAGACGGGCAGAAGACAAACAAATTCACACATGCATGGGAGCGGAAACAGGCACACACACACATACGTTCAGGCAGCCACACAACCACACACACAACACCATGGGAAGGAGACACACCAACATCACATTACGTTCAGGCAACACACACACACACACACACACACAACCACACACAACACAACACACACACACACACACACAACACCACACAACAACACAACCACACACACACACACCCACACACACACACACACACACACAACACACACACACACACACACACACACCTTAGGAATTAACTACAACACAAGCACAAATGGGGATATGGAGGGGCAAACAGGGAAGACAATGGAAGTTTGAACCTAAATTGGGATTGGTGCGCCCCTAGGAGACGCCGAAACTACAGCATCAAAGGAAAGAGAGGGGCCAAAAGAAGGAGGAGGAGAGGAGGATAAGATGCTTTTGATGTGCATGGAAGCAGCCATGGGTGCAGAGAAGACTCCCTCCCTCCATCTCTTCTCTATCTCCTCTCTCCTTCAGTTCAGTCTAGGCCTGATCACATTGGCCCAGTTTACCACAGTATGAAAATAAGGGCTTTATTGTGTGAATTCATGATCAGATAGCCAGGCAGTCAAGTGAACTTCTGGTAAAAGTTTCAGAAGAATGCTAACGGCAGGAGGTTCGATTCTTTGGGAATGAATTTTATGCAGACAAAACGGGAGCTTAGTTTTTATTGAAGTTTACTCGACTACCCTCTCAAAGGCTTATAGACTTAAACATGGTGAGAATGTGAATGGGAAACCCGCTCTGAAACTCAACTGTGGCAAGAGAGACAGACAAAAGTGACAAATACCTTTCTTCTTTGGTGAAGTTAGCGTTTGTGATATCCAAGCTTTTACTGAAAACAGACTTACTACAGACAGACAGAAAGAAAGTAAAGAGACAGACAGAAAGACAGTCACATAAAGGGACTGATTCTAAGCATTCCCTAAAAAGTACAGATTATTGTATAGGTCATGAGTTGGCAACCTCACGTTAGTTGTGTAATGCAATACAGAGCTGGCTATTGCTCACAATGACCAATGCACAGGAAGTAATATTAGTCTTGAAAGGAAAAGTTAACAGAAGAAGAACAATTATTGATCATGACATGACAATGGAAAACATGAAAAAAAGATTCACACATGACATGAATATATTAATCAGCAAGTTAAAACAGATTAAACAAAGGGGTAAGACACTTTGAACGGTCATGATAATATGGGGGTATTCTCACGTGGCATAATTTTTTTTTGAAGTCTTAAAGCCTCTATCCTCTTTGGAAGACTCACCCGCGCTGAAAGTTGTAAACTTTTCTGTCAGTGTCAGGCTGTCATGTCACTCTAAGCAGCTTAATAATTCAGTTAGTGAGGAGAGGGATTCTACTGGAAGTACACACACAGCAGATTGAACTAATAGAAAGAGATATCCAACAGGAAATCCATCATATGTAGGCACCCTACTCCTACGTATGTGAATCTGGCGTGTGTGTTTGTGCACGTGTTTGTATGGTGTGTTTGTGGTGTGTGTGTGTGTGTCCATGCATGCACGTGTCTGTTTGTTCAAGAGATTCTCCGGTCATTTTGTATACTTTTTAGCCAGTAGTTCTGAGAGTAGCACTCACAAGCAAGAAGTGGCCCTCAAAATTGCATACTACGTCAAATATGTGCCGATATGTGCACCACGTCATTGCTCTCTCTCTCTCTCTCTCTCTCTCTGCTGTGTCCACTGAGCCGTTGGGCCTGCCTCATTAGATAACGCTGGGCAGGCCTCTTGCTAGCTGCCACTCAAATGTGAGAGGCTAAAGCTCAATGTAGGGAGAATGGCACGGCACAGCTTCACGATAAACAGTCACTTTCAAACTAGGGATTTCATGGCTAATTGAGGTAAGACAGTAATTCTACTCACAGCTTATGCATGTCTGAACTACACATTGACACATCCAGCCCAAAGCGGGCGGTTAAAAAAACCTGAGACTGCCCAGGGTGTGTGTGTGTGTGTGTGTTCGTGTGAGCATTAGTGTGTATGTGTGTTTACGTGTGTATGTGTTTACACTGATATGTGTTGCATGTACTTGTGCATGTGTGTATGTGTGTCAATATGATACGTMTGAGTGAGTCCATGTACTGTATGTGTGTGTACACCACACCATACCTCTGCCCATGTGTTGCCATGTCGATGGCTCGTCGTACGGGCACAGGAGAGCCCCCCTCTGTGACACTCAGCACCTCCATAGACTTCCTCTCCGGCCTCCTCTTCCCATGGCGGTTCAACATGGGGGAGTCCACCCGCTTCCTGGGCGGGTCAGCTGAACAGGGGTCAGGGGTCAAATGTTAGGGGTCAGGGGAGAAGCAAGTGAAGCAAGAAAGAGAACTAGTTAACAAACAAACCAACTACAGGTGTGACAGAACATCTTATCTGAGTTATGGTGTAGCTACTGCAGGTTTTTATTCATACAAGGCATAGAAGGTTTGGACTAGTCTACTTCTCCTATTGTGTATGGGGTGATTTGGACAAGCCTACCTATCTCACTGCGCGGGGGGAGGTTCTGGTCCTCCTGACTGGGGTACCTCTCCTTCCGGTCCAGCAGCAGGAAGTAGATCATCTTCTCCTGGTTATCACTGGGGAGACAAGACAGCAAAGTCATCCTGTCGGATGTCCTTGAAGCACCTCAGAGCGGATGACTTCGCCGACACTTCCATTTCTCCCTCCATATCTCTCCATCCCTTTCTCCTTCCCTCTTGTCAGAGAGCAGGTCTTTCATCAGTTTGCTCTCATCTCTGACACAGCCCAGTGAGTGCATTATCTCCCTCCCGCCCTCCACAGAGAGAAAGTCTTTGGTGCGTTTGTTTTTGTCCCCAAAGCAGCACTGAGTGCACTTCTTTAGCCCTTCCATCCTTACAGTCCTCCCTCCCTCGCCCTCTTTACTCCCTCCCTCCCTCCCATCCCTCCCATCCCTCCCATCCCTCTATTACTCACTCGTCAGAGAGCAGGTCTTTGGTGAGTTTGCCCTTGTCTCTGAAGCAACCCAGAGAGTGCATGCTCTCCAGGACGTCCGGGTCTATCTCTTCAGTGCTCAGGGTTCTGATGGCCACCTTCCTGGGGACAGGCTGCTCCGGCTCTGGCTCGTTCTTCCCGGCTCTGACAGACAGGAAGAATGACAGGAATGACTGACAGATGTTTTTTTATATATACATTTTTGTTTTCACCAGGGAAGACATATTGAGACCTAGGTATTTTACAATGGCATCCAAAGGTTTAAGAGTAGTAGCAGCTGCACTTTGATAAATAACATCACCATAATCAAGAACAGAATAAAAAGGTTGACTAAATAATTTGCTTCTTACTGCTTTGAGACTGCTTTTTCTGTAGAAAAAGACAACTTTAAATTGTAGTTTCTTAACCAGCTCATCTAGATAGGCAATACAGTGGAGTAGAACACTAACGGCGGGAGATTTTCAATGTTACAATGTTAGCAATGACAAAAACACACTACAAAGCTATCAGAATCGTGAAACTACTTTACCGTTGAGAAAATTKATCCACCAAACATGACGAAGACACACTGAACACAAATATAAACGCATCATGCAACAATTTCAAAGAGTTTACTGAGTTACAGTTCATATAAGGAAATCAGTAAAGAAAAAAAAAATCATTAGGCCATAATCTATGGYTTTCACATGACTGGGAATACAGATATGCATATGTTGGTCACAGACACCTTAAAAAAAAGATATGGGTGTAGATCAGAAAACAAGTCAGTAGTGTGACCACTATTTGCCTCATGCGGCGCAATCATCTTGGAGTGGATCAGGATGTTGATGGTGGCCTGTGGAATGTTGTCCCACTCCTCTTCAATGGCTGTGCGAAGTTACTGGATATTGGTGGGAACTGGWKCATGCTGTCGTACACGTCGATTCAAAGSATCCCAAACATAATCAACGYGTGACATGTCTGGTGAGTATGCAGGCCATGGAAGAACTGGTTACATTTTCAGCTTCCAAGAACTGTGTACAGATCCTTGCAACATGGGTACGTGCACTTTCATGCTGAAACTTAAGATGATAGCGACGGATGAATGGCACGACAATGGGGCCTCAGGATCTCATCACAATATCTCTGTGCATTAAAATTGCTATCGATAAAATGCAATTGCGTTTATTGTCCGTAGCATATGCCTGGCCATACCAGAAATTCTGCAGTTGTGCAAATCCACAATTTCATCAGCTGTCCGGGTAGCTGGTCTCAGATGATCCCGCAGGTGAAGAAGCCAGACGTGGAGGTCCTGGGTTGGCGTGGTTACACATGGTCGGTGGTTMTYAGGCCGGTTGGACYTACTGCCAAATTCTCTAAAACGATGTTGGAGGCGGCTTATGGTAGAGATATGAACATTCAATTCCCTGGCAAGAGCTCTGGTGGACATTCCTGCAGTCAGCATGCCAATTGCACGCTCCCTCAAAACTTGAGACATCTGTGGCATTGTGTTGTGTGACAAAACTGCACATTTTAGAGTGGCCTTTTATCTTCCCCAGCAAAAGGTGGACCTGTGTAATGATCATGCTGTTTAATCAGCTTCTTCATAGGCCACACCTGTAAGGTGGATGAATTATCTTGACAAAGGAGAAATGATAACTAACAGGGATGTAAGCAAATTTGTTCCRYAAAATTTGAGCGAAATAAGCTTTTCGTGTGTATGAAAAATGTCTGGGATCTTTTATTTCAGTTCTTGAAACATGGGACCAACACTTTACATGTTGCGTGTAGATTTTTGTTCAGWATACAATATCGTAGATTGCTAAATAGCAATGATGAACTGACATAATGTAGTAATGAGCAACACACATTATTACATTGCTGAACAGTAGAACGGTCCTTGSCTCTTTTCTGAGAGGAGGTATCCTCTACAGGATCGGTTGAGCGAACATAGGCTAATGTGATTAGCATGAGGTTGTAAGTTACAAGAACATTTCCCAGAACATAGTCATATCTGATATTGACAGAAAGCTTAAATTCTTGTTAATCTAACTGCACTGTCCAATTTACAGTAGCTATTACAGTGAAATAATACAATGCTATTGTTTGACAGAGAGTGCACAGTTATGAACTTGAAAATGTATTCGTAAACCAATTAGGCACATTTGGGCAGTCTTGATACAACATTTTGAACGGAAATGCAATGGTTCATTGAATCAGTGTAAAACGTTGCACATACACTGCTGCCATCTAGTGGCCAAAATCGAAATTGTGCCTGGGCTGGAATAATACATTATAGCCTTTCTCTTGCATTGTACCAAGATGATGGTACAAAATTTAAATAAAAAMKMTTTTTTTCTTTGTATRATCTTTTACCAGATCTAATGTGTTATATTCTCCTACATCAATTCAACATTTCCACAAACGTCAAAGTGTTTCCTTTCAAATGGTATCAAGAATATGCATATCCTTGCTTCAGGTSKTGAGCTACAGGCAGTTAGATTTGGGTATGTCATTTTRGMCGAAAATTGAAAAAAAGGGGCAGATCCTTAAGCCTGCATTGTTAGGGCCAAGCCATTTAGGAGGAGAACAGAGTTCCATTAAAACTAAGAACATGATGGTATTTTATGTTCAGMTGGTGTGTAGGGCAACTACTAGAACCGCTCACATCTGTCCTAATGGACCTTCTCTTACTATAAAGGCTGCAATTTTTTAAACTTCAAATTCCATTAGTTCCCATTCATTAATTTAGCCTATGTAAGTGCAATACTTTTATCTACTGACCCTTTGTTTGAATATTTGCTACATTTTGTCAATTTAATTGAATTTCACAGGTAAAAGTGCATATATCTATTATATGCACAAAACAGCCAGTCGTATGCATGTACACGCACAAACACACACACACACACACACACACACAGAGAAAGGAGCTCTACTCACATGTACCAGTTGTGCTTCTGAATCTGCTCTAACTGCAGAGACACACAGGAAGAGGAAACAACATTGTGTTAATGACACAGCACGTGGAACAGGTGCTGTGACAGACAGACAGACAGACAGACAGACAGACAGACAGACAGACAGACAGACAGACAGACAGACAGACAGACAGACAGACAGATGAACACAGCAACATGCCTTATCCGTTCTTACTGTATGCATTATGACACACGTAAGGCTTCTAGTAACAACCCAGTCTTTATCTACTGTAGTGACAAAAAAATATAAAACACTCTATGTACAGAAGTATCCGGACACCCCATCAAATTAGTGGATTAGTCTATTTCAGCCACACCCATTGCTGACAGGTATATAAAATAGAGCACACTGCCATGCAATCTCCATATACAAACATTTTCAGTAGAATGACCTTACTGAAGAGCTCAGTGACTTTCAACGTGGCACCGTCAATGGAGGCCACCTTTCCAACAAGTCAGTTTGTCAAATTTATGCCCTGCTAGAGCTGCCCCGGTCAACTGTAAGTGCTGTTATTGTAAAGTGGAAATGTCTAGGAGCAACAACAGCTCATCCGCGAAGTGGTAGGCCACACAAGCTCACAGAACGGGACTGCCGTGTGCTGACGCGCATAACACGTAAAAATCTTCTGTCCTCGATTGCAACACTTATTACCAAGTTCCAAACTGACCCTGGAAGCAACGTCAGCATAAGAACTGTTCGTCTGGAGCTTCATGAATTGGGTTTCCATGGCCGAGCAGCCGCACACAAGCCTAAGATCCCCATGAACAATGCCAAGCATTGGTTGGGGTGGTATAAAGCTCATATTGGACTCTGGAGCAGTGGAAATGCTTTCTCTGGAGTGATGAATCACGCATCACCATCTGGCAGTCTGACGAACAAATCTGGGTTTGGCGGATGCCAGAAGGTTACCTGCCCGAATGTGCCAACTGTAAAGTTTGGTGGAGGAGGAATAATGGTCTGAGGCTAGGCCCCTTAGTTCCAGTGAAGAAAAATCTTAACGCTAGATGATCCTGTGCTTCCACCTTTGTGGCAACAGTTTGGGGAAGGCCCTTTCCTGTTTRAGCATGACAATGCCCCTGTGCACAAAGTGAGGTCCATACATAAATGGTTTGTCGAGATTGGTGTGGAAAAACTTGACTGGCCTGCACAGAGCCCTAACCTCAACCCCATCGAACACCTTTGTGATGAATTGGAATGCCGACAGCGTGCCAGGCCTAATCGCCCCACATCAGTGCCCAACCTCACTAATGCCCTTGTGGCTGAATGGAAGCAAGTCCCCGCAGCAATGTTGCAACATCTAGTGGAAAGCCTTCCAAAAGACTGGAGGCTGCTGTAGCAGAAAAGGGGGGGAACCAACTCCATATTAATGCCCATGATTTTGGAATGAGATGTTCGACGTGCAAGGGGTCCACGTGCTTTTGGTCATGTAGTGTATATTAATTTCTATGGGGCTTCCACTTACTTCAATGCATAAAAAATAAAAAAAACATTATAGCATTAATATTAATATTATTTGTTGAGTAGATTAAACAGATAGAAAACCAGCTTAGTGAGGGACACTTAKAACATTGGGCAACTGGGAAATAACCCTCTCCTTGACAGAAAACTCAATGCTAATTGATGTGAGTGAGAGTAATCTAGTTAACTGTTGGAGGTGTAATGAACACGATGGGAGACAGAGAGCTGGTTTCAAGCGCAGGGCGCAGCAGGTGTTTATTTGAAAAGGACCACAGGAGGAGGCAGGTAGCTGGGTCCAGGGCAGGCAGAAGGTCATACACAGGGTGTCCAAAAAGGCAACAGTACAGGCAGGGAAAAGGCTAGTAACGTCGTCCGGGAGATCAGGCCATAGGCTGATAACAGGAAATCCGATAGGCTAATGTACAGGCAGGGAAAAGGCAAAAGGCGTCGTTAGTGAGGCAGGACAAAACTATCATACACGGGAGGATTAAATTACAGGAAACCCAGCGCTCCAAATAGACACGTGTCACAAAACAAACAATACCTCACAATGAAGGGGTGCAGATAACTGAACTAAATAGTGTTTGATAATGACATACAGGTGTGTGAACAGGTGATCCGAATTCAGGTGATTGGGATCTGGAGAGTGAGCTGCGTTCAGGGGATCTACGTGTTTGAGAGTGTGAGTGGAAAGTGGGCTGGAAAGTGAGCTGCGTTCAGGGGATCTACGTGTTTGAGAGTGTGAGCTGGAAAGTGGGCTGGAAAGTGAGCTGCGTTCAGGGGATCTACGTGTTTGAGAGTGTGAGTTGGAAGCAGACGTTACGGCAGGAAGTCACACTGTAGCTGTGGGAGGGTTTGAAGTGCTGACTGTCTGTGTCTCAGATGGCTGAACCAAACAGCCAATGGGATTGCTGTCTAGAGCAGGGGTGGGCAAACTTCTAGGCTCYAGGACCACATCGGGATTTTGAAATTCGACGGAGGGACGCATTTTTTGGGGGGACCAATTGTTTGTTCAAAACTATTTGCAGGGGCCTCCCGAGTTGGGCAGCGGTCTAAGGCACTGCATCGCAGTGCTTGAGGCGTCACTACAGACCCGGGTTTGATCCCAGGCTGTGTCACAGCTGGCCGTGACTGGGAGACCCATGAGGTGGCGCACAATTGGCCCAGCGTCGTCTGGGTTAGGAGAGGGTTTGGCAGYCCGAAATGTCCTTGTCCCATCGCGCTCTAGCGACTCCTGTGGTGTGCCYCGCGCATGCATGCTGACACGGTTGCCAGGTGTACGGTGTTTCCTCTAACCCAGCCTTCCGGGTTAAGCGGGCATTGTGTCAAGAAGCAGTTCGGCTTGGCTGGGTCGTGTTTCGGCTCTCGACCTTCGCCTCTCCCGAGTCCGTATGGGAGTTGCAGCGATGGAACAAAACTATAACTACCAATAGGATTCCACGAAATTGGGGAGAAAAAGTGTAATATATATATATATATATATATATATACATATATATATATATATATCTAATTTTTTTTTTTTATGTATCCGGGCCGCGGGCCGTACTTTGCCTGCCCCTTGGTCTAGAGTCTAGAACCAGAGTGGAGGTTACCCGGACCCAGATTAAGCCTACTCCTGAACAAAAGGACATGCTAACTGTAGAAACGCCATTAAAAGTGATGTTCAGTCAAGGAATAGTCTTAATCTGAGCATGAGAAACTGCCCCCTGAGTGTCTTTAGTCTAAATCAAGGGAAGATGGCTCCCTTTCTCTGCAGTGATAAGTGATTTCTGCTTTACTAGTACTGTGAGTGAGAGCTTTACACTGTGGTAGTCAATATTTTGTGGTAATAAAGTGAGATGGAATTGTTTGTTACAAATCTGCTAGTCCCTTTTGAAGTTTCCCCCTGTATTGATTGAGYACCAATTTACATTTCACCTGAAAGTGAACAAATGTAGTATTTCAGCTGAAACAAGGGTGTTATGAACATACATCTGATCCTAGGCCTGATCTTAGTGGTAGATTTGGTGGGACATACCCACCTCTTAGGGGTGTAAACTGATCAGATAATAAGGGAATTGTCTACCCGAAATAAGGGGGTTATCAACATACATCTGATCCTAGAGCTGATCTTAGAGGAACGTACCGTGAGTCTCTTCGTGGCATCCACCTCGATCATGCCCCGAAGAAGGTTCTGACAGTCCGGGGGGATGAAGTGGGGCATGTGGAAAACACCCAATTTCACCTTCTCCAGCAGGTTCCTCAGGTTGTCATCGTCAAATGGCAGGGCACCCTGGAATGATACGATTCTATTCATAAATCCAGCCAGCCAAGTGGATACACTGCATTCAAAGCATCAAGGATAACTGCATTCAAAGCATCAAGGATAACACAAAAAAAGTGAATACATTTATTTCCACTGTGGTCCTCTGAACAACACAGAGAAGAGCATTAATACCAGAATGATGCTCAAGTTCCACCACAGATATTCTTAGGCTTGGTCTACAGGACCCACTTAAAGCCTAATCCTGGACGAAAAATAATATTCAACGGAGATTCCCATTACCCAATTGAAAGTGTTTCCTAGTCCAAGACTAGGCTTAATATGTGTCCGGGAAACTGGCCATATGTCATATCACTCAGTAAGTCGGCATTGGAAATCTAGAGTCATGCCAAAGTAGGAAACTTAGACTGCCAGGTGAGACTGTACTGTAAGCATCTGACACGGACAAACAACTGTTACGATGTGCGCTGAGAGTCGGGAAGCAAGTTCAGGGAGTGAGTGTTTTAATAAATAAATTAAAACATAATACWAAACAAGAAACGCAAAAAKCGSASAGACATGAAACTGAAACAATGAAGCCTGGGGAAGGAACCAAAAGGAGTGACATATAGGGCAGGTAATCAAGGAGGTGATGGAGTCCAGGTGAGTGTCATTATGAGCTTACGCGCGTAACAATGGTGACAGGTGTGCTCCATAACGAGCAGCCTGGTGACCTAGAGTTCGGAGAGGGAGCACACGTGACAGTACCTCCTCCCCGACGCGCGCTTTTGGCCTCAGGACGCCGACCAAGATGACGATCCCGGGGATCAGGAGGGGACGGGTCACATCTGCTAAGGCGCAGAAACCTGACGAATGGCAGCCTGGCGAGCCAGCTGAGGCACGGCAGCCTGTCGAGCCAGCTGAGGCACGGCAGCCTGTCGAGCCAGCTGCCAGCTGAGGCATGGAAACGCGTCGAGCCAGCTAAGGCAGGGGAACCCATCGAACCCGCCGAGGCATGGGAATCCGACATACTGGCTGATGCCTCCCAGGTAACTCCGGGAGTCAGAACCCGACATCACCTCCAACACAAAAAAAAAACGGATAATTCCCTTTGGTGAGGCGTTATTCTGTAATGATGTGCGCTGAGAGTCAGGAAGCAAGTTCAGAGAGTGAGTGTTTTAATAAATAAATTAAAACATAATACAAATAAAGAAACACGAAAAACGCACAGACATGAAACAATGACGCCTGGTGGAGGAACCAAAGAGAGCGACATAAACTCAGCAAAAGAAGAAACGTCCCTTTTTCAGGACGCTGTCTTTCAAAGATAATTTGTAAAAATCCAAATAACTTCACAGATCTTCAGTGTAAAGGGTTTAAACACTGTTTCCCATGCTTGTTCAATGAACCATAAACAATTAATGAACATGCACCTGTGGAACGGTCGTTAAGACACTAAAGCTTACAGACGGTAGACATTAAGGTCACAGTTATGAAACTTAGGACACTAAAGAGGCCTTTTACTGACTCTGAAAAACACCCAGGGTCCCTGATAATCTGCGTAAACGTGCCTTATGCATGCTGCAAGGAGGAATGAGGACTGCAGATGTGGCCAGGGCAATAAATTGCAATGTCCGTATTGTGAGACGCCTACGACAGCGCTACAGGGAGACAGGAACGGACAGCTGATCGTCCTCGCAGTGGCAGACCACGTGTAACACACCTGCACAGGATCGCTACATCCGAACATCACATCCGCGGGACAGGTACACAGGATGGCAACACAACAACTGCCAGAGTTACACGAGGAACGCACAATCCTCCACTGTGCTCAGACTGTCCGCATTAGGCTGAGAGAAGCTGGACTGAGGCCTTGTAGGCCTGTTGTAACGCAGGTTCTCACCAAACATCACCGGCAACAATGTCGCCTATGGGCACAAACCCACCGTCGCTGGACCAGACAGGACTGGCAAAAAGTGCTCTTCACTGACGAGTCGTGGTTTTGTCTCCAGGGTGATGGTCGGATTCGCATTTATTGTGGAAGGAATGAGCGTTCTCCGAGGCTCTACTCTGGAGGCGGGATCGATTTGGAGGTGAAGGGTCCGTCATGGTCTGGGGTGGTGTGTCACAGCATCATCGGACTGAGTTTGTCGTCATTGCAGCACTCTCAACGCTGTGCGTTACAGAGAAGACATCCTCCCCCCTCATGTGGTCCTTCCTGCAGGCTCATCCTAACATGACCCTCCAGCATGACAATGCCACCAGCCATACTGCTCGTTCTGTGCGTGATCTCCTGCAAGACAGGAATGTCAGTGTTCTGCATGGCCAGCGAAGAGCCAGATCTCAATCCCATTGAGCATGTCTGGGACCTGTTTGATCGGAGGTGAGGGCTAGGGCCATTCCCCCAGAAATGTCCGGGAACTTCCAGGTGCCTTGTTGAAAGAGTGGGGTAACGTCTCACAGCAAGAGTGGCAAATCGGTGTGCATTCGATGAGGAGGAGTTGCACTGCAGTACTTAATGCAGCTGGTGGCACACCACGATACTGACTGTTACTTTAAATTTGACCCCCCCCCTTTTGTTCAGGGACACAATATTCAATTTCTGTTAGTCACATGTCTGTGGAACTTGTTCAGTTTATGTCTCAGTTGTTGAATCTTGTTATGTTCATACACATATTTACACATGTTAAGTTTGCTGAAAATAAACGCAGCTGACAGTGAGATGACGTTTCTTTTTTTGCTGAGGGCAGGTAATGAAGGAGGTGATGGAGTCCAGATGAGTGTCATTTTGCACTGACGCGCGTAACGATGGTGACAGGTGTGCGCCATATCAAGCAGCCTGGTGACCTAGAGGCCGGAGAGGGAGCACACGTGACCAACAACAAGATTATTGTTGTTAGCCAAGGGACTACAGTGAACAACTTTACTCACGGCAGTCAATGTAGGTCTATCTGACAAAGTCACAGTTCTTCTTTTTTGATGTTAGCCAAAGCATAGCGCTAATCTAGCCAGCCTTCTTCAAAATCTCTAATACGAACGGGTTTCAAGAGACACTAGCCAAAGCAATACATGAGCATTACTCATGACAATCAGTGAAGGTCTATCTGACATTTGAAACAGGCAGAGTATTCATACTTCTACGGATGGAAGGTGTAGTTTATGACAGCATTACTGATCGAGTCTCTTCCCGTCTCAACACGCCTTCATCGGGGAGATAGAATAGAGGGCCATATTGACACAGCATTGAGAAACACACACACAGCCTATCATTTCCTTTGTTCTCGGCTCRCCACTTTGTCACTGTCTAATCAGAGTGGTGTGTGAATGCTGGTGACACATACTCTGATTAATGAGCATATGTGTGTCAGTACAAAGCTGACAGTCAAGCCAGCCCAGGAAATCCCTGCTCCAATCAGAAACATGATGAATCAACCAATCATATGGGGATGAAAGGGTGCCGATTTAATTTTCAGTCCTGATCCAATAARCTAATGTCGTCTTTCACTTACATTCTGTACAGACAAGAACTGGAATCACAGGCCATTGGCAAGAAGTTTGTTTTACCACATTTATTAAGTTATGTCTCCAAACCTTGTCCTGTCTCTTGCCTCGAATTCCTCCCCAGGGAATGTAAAAGTCACTGTAGACTTTTACAAAGCCAGTGAGTCACTGAGGTGCAGCTTCCCATGAAGACTTATTGTGTCACAGGCAAATACGTCCCCTGTGACTTTACCTCACATCAAACCACAACAATAACTCAACATATGCCTGAGGGACTCGCAGATGAACTTATCGCACTTCTTCCTATTTGTTCTCCCTATTCTCATTCCGGTTTAAAAGTTACGTAAGCACACAATAAGCACACGTAATTTAACAACTTGCTAGTATGTATTTGTCATTTTTGTTGGTGTTTGTTTACTGCTGCGGGTCAGAAGGAGAGAAGGAAGATGAGCATTAAAGGTCCATTGCAGGATGCCCGGGCACGTGTCAAGGTCATCGTCAGGGAAGCTGTCAATCACTCACCACTAAAAGTGCAAAGAGGATGACCCCACAGCTCCACACGTCTGCTTTCCTCCCGTCGTACTTCTCCCCCTGAGAAAGAGAGATACACAGAGAGAGGGAGAGAGAGGGTGAGGAAGGGTGAGGGAGTGAGACAGAGAGATAACGATAGACAAAAATAGAGTGAAAGAGAGTAATCAATAATGCATTTTGTTATGGAGGTGAGATACAAATTCCACATTATTTTTATGAACTGAAAACCTCTGATTAACCTTTAAATCCCTCACTTGGGTGAGTTAGTGCTGACAGTGCCTTCAGGAAGTATTAATACCCCCTGACATATTCCACGTTTTGTTACAGCCTTAATCAAAATGTATTAAATATTTTTTTTTTCTCACACATCTACATGCAATAGCCCATTAAGACAAACTGACAACAAATTTTTACAAATGTATCGAAAATTAAATACTAAAATATTGCATTTACATAAGTATTCACACCCCTGAGTCAATACTTTGTAGAAGCACCCTTGGCAGCGATTTCAGCTGTGAGTCTTTCTGGGTCAGTCTCTAAGAGCTTNCTCACACATCTACATGCAATAGCCCATTAAGACAAACTGACAACAAATTTTTACAAATGTATCGAAAATTAAATACTAAAATATTGCATTTACATAAGTATTCACACCCCTGAGTCAATACTTTGTAGAAGCACCCTTGGCAGCGATTTCAGCTGTGAGTCTTTCTGGGTCAGTCTCTAAGAGCTTTGCACAGGTGGATTGTACAATAGTTGCACGTTATTCTTAAATAATTATTCAAACTCTTTCAAGTTATTTGTTGGTCATTGCTAGACAGCCATTTTCAAGTCGATTTAAGTCAAAATTGCAGCTAGGCCACTCAGGAACATTCAATGTCGTCTTGGTAAGCAACTCCAGTGTAGATTTAGGCTTARGTTTTAGGTTATTGTCTCCCAGTGTCTGTTGAAAAGCAGACTGAACCAGGTTTTCCTCTAGGATTTTGGCTGTGCTTAGCTCTATTCTGTTTCTTTGTATCCTAAAAAATTCCCTTGTCCTTGCCGATGACAAGCATACCCATAACATGATGCAGCCACCACTATGCTTGAAAATATGAAGAGTGGTACTCAGTGATGTTTTGGATTTGCCACAAACATAATGCTTTGTATTAAGGACATAAAGTTAAATATATATATATATTTTTGCTGTTTTACTTTAGTGCCTTATTGTAAATAGGATGAATGTTTGGAATATTTGTATTCTGGACAAACGTCCTTCTTTTCACTCTGTCAATTAGGTCAGTATTGTGGAATAACTACAATCTTGTTGATCCATCCTTAGTTTTCTCCTATCAAAGCCATTAAACTCTGTAACTATTTTAAAGTCACCATTGGCCTCATGGTGAAATCCCCGAGCGGTTTCCTTCCACTCCGGAAACTGAGTTAGGAAGAACGCCTGTATCTTCGTAGTGACTGGGTGTATTGATACACCATCCAAAGCGTAATTAATAACTTCACCATGCTCAAAGGGATATTCAATGTCTGCTTCTTTTTTTCTTCAATAGGTGCCCTTCTTTGTGAGGCATTGGAAAACCTCCCTGGTCTTTGTGGTTGAAACTGTGTTAGAAATTCCCTGCTCAACTGAGGGACCTTACAGATAATTGTATGTGTGGGGTACAGAGATGAGGTAGTCATTTAAAAATCATAATTTTTAGTGTCATTTTAAATACTATTATTTTTCATGGAACTTATTATGTGATTTCTTAAAGAATTTTTTTGTTCTCCTTAATAACGTATTTAGGCTTGCCATAATAAAGGGGTTGAAGACTTATGGACTCAAGACACTTCAGCTTTTCATTAATTTGTTAAAAAAAATCTAAAACATAATTTCACTTTGACAGTATGAGGTATTGTATGCATGCCAGTGACACAAAATCAAAATGTTATCAATTTTAAATTCAGCCTGTGAATACTTTCTGAAGGCWCTGTAAGTAACCAACTACATGACAGCTGGCACACAGCAAAGTTTTTGTTTCAAGTTTTATTAGTTGTATGTATGGGTAAGACAAGGGGTGCGGTCTATGTAGATCTGTAAACAACAGCTGGTGCATGAAATCTAAGAAAGTTTCAAGGTGTTGCTCGCCTGAGGTAGAGTATCTCATGATAAGCTGTAGAACACTGTTTACCAAGAGAGTTTTAATCTATATTCTTCATAGCTGTCTATTTACCACCACACAACGATGCTGGCACTAAGACCGCACTCAATGAGCTGTATACGGCCATAAGCAAACAGGAAAATGCTCATCCAGAGGCGGCGCTCCTAGTGGCCGGGGACTGTAAGTGCAGGTGATAACTTAGAATCAGTTTACCTAATTACTACCAGCGATGTAAATGTGCAACCGGAGGGGGAAAAAAACTCGAGACCAGACTCTTTTACTCCAACCAGAAGACCGCGTACAAAACTCTCCTCGCCCTTATTTGGCAATCTGACCATAATTCTATCCTCCTATTATTGTTTCAAGCAAGACACTAAAGCAGGAAGGACCAGTGACTGGTCAATAAAAAATTGGTCAGATGAAGCAGATGCTAACTCCAGGACTGTTTTTGCTAGCACAGACTGGAATATGTTCTGGGATTCCTCCGATGGCATTGAGGAGTCACCACATCAGTCACTGGCTCCATCAATAAGTGCATCGATGACGTCGTCCCCACAGTCACTGTACGTACATACCCCAACAGAAGCCATGGATTACAGACAAACATCTGCAGAACTAAAGGGTAGAGCTGTCACTTTCAAGGAGTGGGACTCTAACCGGAAGCTTATAAGAAATCCTGCTATGCCCTCCGACGAACAGGCAAGCATCAATACAGGACTAAGATTGAATCGTGCTACACCGGCTCCGATGCTCTCGGATGTGGCAGGGCTTGCAAACTATTACAGACTCAAAGGGAAGCACAGCCGCGAGATGCCCAGTGACACGAGCCACCAGACAAGCTAAATTACTTCTATGCTCGCTTTGAGGCAAGTAAACACTGAAACATGGTTGAGAGCATCAGCTGTTCCGATAGACTGTGTGATCCCGCTCTCCGAGCCCGATGTGGGTAAAACCTTTAAACAGGTAACATTCACAAGGCCGCAGGGCCAGACGGACAACCAGGACGTGTACTCTGAGCATGTGCTGACCAACTGGCAAGTGTCTTCACTGCCATTTTCAACCTCGACTGTAATACACATGTTTCAAGCAGACCGCCAGAGTCCCTGTCCCAAGACAACTAAGGTAACCTGCCTAAATGACTACTGGACCCGTAGCACTCACATCTGTACCATGAAGTGCATTGAAAAGCTGGTCATGGCTCACCATTATCCAGATACCCTAGACCCACTCCAATTTGCATACCCCCCAAGTCGATCCAAGAAGAATCGCAATCTCTATTGCACTCCACACTGCCCTTTCCCACCTGGACAAAAGGAACACGTATGTGAGAATMCTATTCATTGACTACAGCTCAGCGTTCAACACCATAGTGCCCACGAAGCTCATCACTAYGCTAAGGACCCTGGGACTAAAAACCTCCCTCTGCAACTGGATCCTGAACTTCCTGATGGGCTGCCCCCAGGTGGTAAGGGTAGGTAACAACACATCCACCACGCTGATKCACAACACGGGGGCCCCTCAGTGGTGCATGCTCAGTTCCATCCTGTACTCCCTGTTCACTGATGACTGCACGGACAGGCACGACTCCAACACCATCATCAAGTTTGCCGACAACACAACAGTGGTAGGCCTGATCACTGACAACGATGAGACAGCCTATAGGGAGGAGGTCAGAGACCTGGCCATGTGGTGCCAGGACAACAACCTCTCCCTCAATGTGATCAAGACAAAGYAGATGATTGTGGACTACAGGAAAAGGAGGACCGAGCACACCTCCATTCTCAGCGACGGGGCTGCAGTGGAGCAGGTTGAGAGCTTCAAGATCCTTGGTGTCCACATCAGCAACAAACTATCATGGTCCAAACACACCAAGACAGTCGTGAAGAGGGCACGACACAGCCTATTCCCCCTCAGGAGACTGAAAAGTTATACAGTTGCACCATCGAGAGCATCCTGACCGGTTGCATCACTGCCTGATATGGCAACTGCTCTGCCTATGACCGCAAGGCACTACAGAGGGTAGTGCTTACAGCCCAGTACATCCCTGGGGCCAAGATTCCTGACATCCAGGACCTCTATACCAGGCGGTGTCAGAGGAAGGCCCTAGAAATTGTCAAAGACTCAAGCGATCCTAGTCAAGACTCAAGCCATCCTAGTCATAGACTGTCCTCTCTGCTACCGCACGGCAAGTCTACGTCCAAAAGACTTAACAGCTTGTACACCCAAGCCATAAGACTGCTGAACAGCTGAATGGGGACCCAGACTATTTCCATTGTCTACAGTATACATAGTCACTTTAACTCTACCTATATGTACATATTATCTCAATTACCTCTACTAACCTTTGCCACCACGCATTGACTCTGTACCGGTACCCCCTGTATATAGCCACACTATTGTTATTTTACTGCTGTTCTTTAATTATGTGTTACTTTTATTGGTCATTTTTTACTTATCTATTTTTTACTTAACACTTATTTGTCTTAAAAAGCGATTTTGTTGGTTAAGGGCTTGGAAGTAAGCATTTCACTGTAAGGTCTACCACACCTGTTGTATTCGGCGCATGTGACAAATAACATTTGATTTGATTTAATACACCTGGTATACACCGTCCAACAAAATCGTTACTTGCAGGATCCTTGTTGACAACGCAAGCACATATCCACATGGCGTACACCTGATTCACAGCTGCACTGCTCATATCGGACGACTTGTGATGACGTAACACGTGGCTGTGTAGCATTGCCACAGCCTGAGGGGCGAAGAGCTGAGAGACAGCTTATTGTATACAGAGCTGAGAGTAGAGCATTATAAAGTTTATTATTATGGTTAGAGGGCTAATGGGCTTGTTCTGCAATGCCATTATGGGAGGGAGAGAGAGAGAGAGAGAGAAAAGAGAGAGAAAAAGAGACAGAAAAGAGAGAGAAAAAGAGACAGAAAAGAGAGAGAAAAAGAGAGAAATACAGCACTGAGAAAGAGAGAAAGAGAGCGAGAGAGAGAGGTGGCGAGAGAGTGCACTTACCCTTATGACCTCAGGGCAGGCATAGTGAGGAGATCTGTAAAGAGAGATACGCACAACAGCTTTATACAAGGCAATGCACACACACCGTGTTGTATATACACAAACACACATCTAGTAAAACACAGTTACCAGAACACGTGCACACACATTACATGAACTCACAAACGCATACTCATACACACACTGTTCTGAACGAAAGGAGAGTTAGCTTAAAGAATCRGTGACTGCTGCAAATGTCCCCAATAGGTGGTAGGAATATACATACACTTAGGTTGCAGTCATTAAAACTAGTTTTTCAACCACTCGAAAAATTTCTTGTTAACTAACATACTATAGCTTTGTAAGTAATTTTTCCAACAATTGTTTACAGACAGATTATTTCACTTAGAATTCACTTTATCACAATTCCAGTGGGTCAGAAGTTTCCATACACCAAGTTGACTGTGGCTTTAAACAGCTTGGAAAATTCCAGAAAATTATGTCATGGCTTTAGAAGCTTCTGATAGGCTAARTGACATCGTTTGAGTCAATTGGAGGTGTACCTGTGGATGTATGTCAAGGCCTACCTTCACACTCAGTGCCTCTTTGCTTGACATCATGGGAAAATCTAAATAAAATCAGCCAAGACCRCAGAAAAAAATGTTACACCTCCACAKGTCTYGTTCATCCTTGGGAGCAATTTCCAAACGCCTGAAGGTACRACGTTCATCTGTACAAACAATAGTACACAAGTATAAACACCATGGGACCACGCAGCTGTCATAACGCTCAGGAAGGAGACACGTTCTGTCTCCTAGAGATGAATGTACATTGGTGTGAAACGTGCAAATCAATCCCAGAACAACAGCAAAGGACCTTGTGAAGATGCTGGAGGAAACAGGTACAAAGGTATCTATATCTACAGTTAAACGAGTCCTATATCGACATAACCTGAAAGGCCGCTCAGCAAGGAAGAAGCCACTGCTCCAAAACRACCATAAAAAAGCCAGACTACGGTTTGCAACCGCACATGGGGACAAAGATCATACTTTTTGGAGAAATGTCCTCTGGTCTGATGAAACAAAAATAGAACTGTTTGGCCATAATGACCATCGTTATGTTTGGAGGAAAAAAGGGGAGGCTTGCAAGCCAAAGAACACCATCCCAACCTTGAAGCACGGGGGTGGCAGCATCATGTTATGTGGGTGCTTTGCTGCAGGAGGGACTGGTGCACTTCACAAAATAGATGGCTTCATGAGGAAGGATAATTTTGTGGATATATTGAAGCAACATCTCAAGACATCAGTCAGGAAGTTAAAGCTTGGTCACAAATGGGTCTTTCAATGACCCCAAGCATACTTCCAAAGTTGTGGCAAAATGGCTTAAGGACAACACAGTCAAGGTATTGGAGTGGCCATCACAAAGCCCTGACCTCAATCCCATAGAACATTTGTGGGCAGAACTGAAAAAGCGTGTGCGAGCAAGGAGGCCTACAAACCTGACTCAGTTACACCAGCTCTGTCAGGAGGAAAGGGACAAAATTCACCCAACATATTATGGGAAGCTTGTGGAAGGCTACCCGAAACGTTTGACCCAAGTTAAAAATGTAAAGGCAATGCTACCAAATACTAATAGAGTGTATATAAACTTCTGACCCACTGGGAATGTGATGAATTAAATAAAAGCTGAAATAAATCATTCTCTCTACTATTATTCTGACATTTCGCATTCTTAAAATAAAGGGGTGATCCTAACTGACCTAAGACAGGGAATTTTTACTAGGATTAAATGTCAGAAATTGTGAAAAACCGAGTTTAAATATATTTGTCTAAGGTGTATGTAAACTTCCGACTTCAACTGTACTACCCTATTGTATCAGCTCTATGAGCAGATGCACACACTTAAACAGATTAAAAAACATCTTATGGAACAGCGGGGACTGTGAAGAGACACACGCACAGGTACAGACACACGCATACGCACACATGTGCTAGTACACACACTCTACACACATGTACATTGTAATATTGTTGTATGGTGGTATTATACATTTTCTATTGTTGATATGTAGTGTGGTAATAATATTATATGATGTACTGTTTTATCTTTTGTTTTATGTGTAATGTAAGTGACTTAATGTGTTTGGACTCCAGGAAGAATGCTGCTGCCCTAATAAGTACAAATACAAATACAAATGCACTATGATAAGTTCAGAAGTTCAGATAAGTTCAGTGTTTAGTCAGCTCTGCACTAAATATATTTCTGGACTTGCCCAAATGCATCTCTTGTGCTTGGATTGTGCTTGGATTTTCGAATGGCTARGATTTTATGTGCACACGCTGTGCTGAGCATACATTGTGTAAAAGATGAACCGACAATCTACTGAGTGTACTGAATTCTATGCAGGACCTATGCACCTTGTCATAATGTAATTGTCATGCGACTTAAATAACTGTCTTTTGAACATACTTTACTGTATATTTGCGTTTGCATTCTTAGTTAGTAGGAAGATCATTCACGAATAGGAAGATTACCTCATCCTTTAGAAGAGGTACGACGGGTGGTGTGATTGTACCAGTCTCAACACATGCCTGTGTGTTTAACTGGATTTACACTCCCCCCTTGTCCTTCCCTTCCTCTCACCCAGCTTATCATCTAACATACTCCTGTGTGTCTATTACGCGTGCAAGCAGCGTGTGTATTAAGTATCTGGTCCGTTTGTGTTCTGTGTACTGTGTTATTCATTAAATACAGGCACAGTTACTTTGACAAACTGACAGAGTGTTGCCGTGTATCTGCCTTCTTCTCAACGCAACACACAKGCAAGGAGACACACGCGCATGTACATTCTGTAAACACGAGCTTCCTGATTGCCAGAGTCAAATTGAATCATGGTAATATATGCAAAACCAGTCAATTTGCCCTCGTCAAACAGAGCGCTGTCAGAGCACGCAAACCTAAAAATAATTATAAACTAACACTTTTTTTTAACACATTGTTTAGAGGAACTTGTCCGTAGTTGTCTCTAAACGATATTTAATGTAATAATGTTTTTTTACATTAGGTACGTTATATTAAGGATTCCTCAATTTGTCCATGTAAAGTACAGTCATTTTATCTGATAAAGATAATATTTCATAATACGTTTATGAACGTTGGTCTGAGGGCAAAGGAGAGAAGAATCTATCACTCTGTAAGAGTGATATTATACCTCTATGAAGCAAGGATAAAAGTTTAGATGTTTCCATGCCACCTTTTAGGGTATGCAATCTTTATTTCTATATTCAGCTAATTATACACTGTACCGATAACTGCCKAAACAATGGAAACACTTGAGTAAATGAGGGATACAAAGTATATAATAAATAATGAATAATAATTTAGTGGGTGCTTATATTTGTCCTATTTTACACATGTACAAGTGTGTATTGTAAATGTACAAGTGTACATTAGAAATGTGTTTTTTTTGCATATCCCAACTCCCCCTGACCCACCCTCAGATGGTTGTTTTGAAGACCCGACACTAGGCAACACAGTGACTAGGGTCTGGTTTCAATGATGGACTATTTTGGCAAAGAGGAACTCAAGCAGATAGAGTAGTGACATATGGCAGTGACATAGTTCCTCTATGCCAAAAGAGTCCATGATTGAAACGAGACACGAGTCACTGTCTTGCCRAGGGTCTGTTTTTTAAAACTTCTCAGGAGAATGGGGTCATGGCCAGGTCAGCTATTACCAGCAGCGACCCTGGAGCAATTAAGGCTAAGTGCCTTGCTCAAGGGCACATCGYCAGGCTTTTCACCTTGTCCACTRGGGAATCGAACTAGCGACATTTCGGTTACTGGCCCAACACTCCAACCACCTGCTACCCACAAACGAACGCTAGGAGCTGAGATTGAACCCACGGTCTATGGAGCAGGAGCTCTCTGCTTAGACCACTGCGCCATCTGTCCATTGAAAGCAGGTGCTTTATTAAAAGTAGGGCACGAGTAGATGGGCATGAAGACGATGTAAACCATATGCCATGGCTGTCTTAGTCACCAGATCTCAACCCGATTGAAAGCTCATGGGAGATTCTGGAGCGGCGCCTGAGACAGCATTTTCCACCACCATCTACAAAATATGAAATMATGGAATTTCTRGTGGAAGAATGGTGTCGCATCCCTCCAATAGAGTTCCTAGACACTTGTAGRATCTATGCCAAGGTGCARTGAAGTTCTGGCTGGTGGTGGCCCKACYCCCCATTAAGACAATACTGTTGGCGTTTCCTGTATTTTGGCAGTTACCTGTATATGTACAGTGATTTGAGAGTAAACTATGCAAGAGTAAACTACCCTTGCATTTGGACCCATGTGACCCTGCAAAAGAAAACATGCATGAGTCACTGTGACAACAGGGCACAGGAAATGAAAAGGCATAATTATACAACCACAAATTGGGCCTTAAGGTCAGAGACGTGACATGGCCATCGCCTGAATTCAATGTCTTTGGAAAGGACACCTTGGAACACAAAGTCACACAGTGTCCAACGTGCTTGTCAGATGCACYACTTTGCCTGAGAAAACAAAGCAGACATGTTTTTTTTTACTGTTATTTGGCTGTTTATTTGTGTTGAGTCATGGCCTAGTTGTGTTTGTGCGTATGAAATGGAGACAAAAAGCTAAGCCCTCGGCAGAGTTCACCTGGGTTAGCATGTTAGCCTGTAATGCCAATTTCCTGCTCTTATCTCCTCTGTCACATTGTGCTGGGCCACACTGTCAGTCTTCCAGATGACGATGGATAGAGATTTAGCATTGCTACATGGCTAATCTGAAAAAATGCAGGGTAGGCTATACTGGCCCTGGTTATCTGGGCTGAAGATCTTACTGACCATGCACACACACACACACACACACACACACACACACGCTCTTATACACACACATGGTTTTAGGACTTTGTAGGGATTGGACACGCACGCAAACACTAGTGGTGCGCTGGTCAAGCTGTAGACRACAGTCAGAGACGGCAAAATTATTTTTTGACATGGGGTGCAATCTCAAAAGAGAAATCTCTTTTGCCTGATTTAGATATGTTTCTGCCTATAATTTCTGACATTTTGGTAGGCTATTTGTTAGTCAACTTGTCTATAATTATATACATGCAGCTTCCTTTCTCTCATTATATGTTGCCCTAAAAGACAACTATTTCAGCACCGTTTCACAATGCTCTGAGACAAGCATGGGGACTGGTCTTGATAAATCAATGAGATATTTATTTTCACTGAATCTCCATTTGGATATTGGTTYGACTACAATTAGGGTGTGGAAATGTTATGTTCTTAGTACTGTAACCTACTCCCGACCGTCACGTTGAACAGCGCCATATTTTCTGAGGGTTTTTCTTGGAATAGAACCACCATAATATTATTCAAATTAATTAAGCTACATTTCATAAAATCAATCCCATAAACTATTTTCTTACAAAAAAAGGTTACAAATTCTCTAGTACAGCCAATATTTAAGACTATCAAATGCTTCTCAAAGATGCCCTCTGGTGGTCAAACTAACACTAAATAGCATTAATGGTGTCACGCCCTGACCTTAGAGATCCTTTTTATGTCTCTATTTTGGTTTGGTCAGGGCGTYAGTTGGGGTGGGTATTCTATGTTCTCTGATTTGTATTTCTATGTTTTGGCCGGGTAGGGTTCTCAATCAGGAACAMCTGTCTATCGTTGTCTCTGATTGAGAACCATACTTAGGRWGCCCTTTTTTCCACCTGTCTTTGTGGGAAGTTGACTTTGTTTAGGGCACATAGCCTGTAGCTTTACGGTTTGTTTTGTAGTGTTTATTGTTTTGTTCGGKGTCTTTTTCTAATAAAGAGAAAATGTACGCTCACCACGCTGCACCTTGGTCCAGTTCTTTCGACGGCCGTGACAAATGGCAACAGTGACTGACAATTAAATAACGTGCAATACATGCTGACCACACCACTCGTGTAGCGTGCACGAGCATTGCAAAATAAATGTACACATACATGTTATTCAATCATAGCACCCACACTCCTCCCACGCGCCAACAAGCATCTGCATTGTCAGGCGTTAAAATAGAAGACAGTTCTATTTGTGATGCTGAACGCGGTGCAAGTCCTGCCTCTCCCATCTCTTCATTGGCTTATAGAAGCAGATAACCATCTGCTCATTGGTTATACCCACGCTTGTGATTGAAAGATGAACTTCGGTCGGTCGGTCGTGGTAAAACACCTTTTATTATGAAAGTTAGATGCCAATCGCTATATAAAGTCCAAAGAAGAAAAAGCCTGGAAGGAGGAGAGATGACTAGAAATTATTCGGTTGACCGTTTTATGCGTGGATTAATTTTCGGAGTAGAAGACCTTGTGCATTTCAGGAAAAATAACAACTCAACGTTTATATCCCAGTACAAATTCGCTAGCAACAGCAAGCTAGCTAACTAGGACGAATTAGCTAGCAACTGCAAGCTAGCTAAATTTCCAAAAATGTTTAATGCTTTTCGACCTGTCCTCAAATTAATATAATTGGTTGAGAGTTTGTTTTGATATTTCAAACTGCGTGTCGTGATCGCGTTTGGTGTGGGGGGACAAAATCAATTTGCACACGCACGCACCCGGTTTGGGTATGGTGATGGAAAGTGTGCTGCAGTATGATGCAACTTTTAAAGGAAGAACCACTGAACTCTATTTCTCCACTCCTGTTCACGAGTCAAAATGTTGCCTAAATTTGATGCAGCCTATAATTTTACTGCAAGAAATGCCTAATTCTGCAGGAGTTAATATTAAGGCTATGTGAGAGGTTAAAATGCTATAGTCATGTCCATATCTCAGTTTCCATTTAACTCATCTGAATAGTAGGCTAAAGTTCCCTTGACGTGCCACAGGCCTATTTGAAGTCCCCGTTTTGTGACTGTCGAATTTGTGTAGAGTCTTAACAATCATCACACACTGATCTCATCCTCTTTTACCATTTCACCAAATCTTTCCCAAACATGACTTTTCTGTCTCGTCCCTTCTCTTTATTTTCAACTCTCCATTTCGCAGCTTTAAAAAACAAACTCTGACACTGTCCCTTTTGCCTCCATGGATAACTTTTTCTGCCCGTCCCGAGTGTAGGCTATTTGGTGCGGATACAGTTCAGTTCGGCCCTAAAGCTAAGGCTTAAGCACTAATGCCAGATCGCCTAAAATAATGAAAGAAAAACCTCAATGTAGCCTATAGATGTAAATTGCACAAGAATGATACATTTAAGGTATTATTTTCTCTTTATTCAACCTGCCCGCCACCCACCCATTCACACAATATTTAATGATCCTAAAACCACCCGCCCCGCGGGGACTGCGGGTTATGAGTCAACCCGCACATCACTAGCACGCACACACACACACACACACACACACACACACACACACACACACACACACACACACACACACACACACACACACACACACACACACACACACACACACACACACACACACACACACACACACACACACACACACACACACACACACACACACACAGTTGACTCACCCGCAGCTGGTCTCCAGCAGACTATCCCCGACCTGCAGAGACGCCATGCCAAAGTCTGCTATCCTGATGTTGTTCTTCTCATCTAACAACAGGTTCTCTGGCTTCAGATCTCTGTGACTGTGGAGAGGAGGAGGGAAGGAGGGAAGGAGGGAGGGAGAGGGAGAGAAGGAAAGGGTAAGGGAGAGGGAAAGAGAGAGAGAAACATCATTTACACAAGTACCAAGCAGAGGTGAAAACAAGAAAACCTGACAATCTTACAGGACTGGAATTATGCATTTCCCAGGAATGTTGTCCAGGAAATCTATATGAAAATATATACATTATACTATCATTTCCTTTGATGAGACGCTAATGTTTCCGCTTTCCAATAGTCCAGTGTCAGGCTTGCTCTTTAGGGTCTAGGCAGGGATARTGTAAAAGCACTTTGTGATAACTGCTGATGTAAAAATGACTTTTATCAATGCATTTGATTGATTGATTGATTGACTCACCATATGGAGTGACTGTGGCAGAAGTCCAGAGCTGAGATGATCTGTCTGAAGAACTTCCTGGCCTCCTTGGGCGTTAACCGTCCCTTCTTGACCAGGTAGTCAAACAGCTCTCCGCCTGACACGTGCTCTAGCACCAGATACCTGGGGAGGGAGGGAACCACACACGTTAGATACACAGAATAGAYCTTTATATATCATATTATATATATTATATCATATCTCTATAGTATGTGTCCAGGCACGACTCCAATAACGTCATTAAGTTTGCCGACGACGCAACAGTGGTAGGCCTGATCACCGACAATGATGAGACAGCTTACAGAGAGGTCAGAGACCTGGCCGTGTGGTGCCAGGATAACAACCTCTCCCTCAATGTGATCAAGACAAAYGAGATGATTGTGGACTACAGGAAAAGGAGGACCCAGCATGCCCCCATTCTCATCGACGGGGCTGTAGTGGAGAAGGTTGAGAGCTTCAAGTTCCTTGGTGTCCACATCACCAACAAACTATCATGGTCCAAACACACCAAGACAGTTGTGAAGCGGGCACGACAAAGCCTATTCCCCCTCAGGAGATTGAAAAGACTTGGCATGGGTTTCAGATCCTCAAAAAGTATTACAGCTGCACCATCGAGAGCATTCTGACTGGTTGCATCACTGCCTGTGGTCGGAGGCCGAGCAGTTGCCATACCAGGCAGTGATGTAGAGCGTATGGCCCAGTACATCTATACTAGGCGGTGTCAGAGGAAGGCCCTAAAATTTGTCAAAGACTCCAGCCACCCTAGTCATAGATTGTTCTCTCTGCTACAGTACTGCATGGCAAGCGATACCGGAGCGCCAAGTCTAGGTCCAAAAGGCTTCTTAACAGCAACCTACATGTACATATAACCTCAATTACCTCGACTAACCTGTGCTCCGCACATTGACTCTGTACCCGTACCCCTTGTATACAGCCTCGCTACTGTTATTTTACTGCTGCTCTTTAACTATTTGTTATTTYTTATTTTTTACTTATCTATTTTTTACTCAACACTTATTTTTCTTAAAACGGCATTGTTGGTTAAGGGCTTGTAAGTAAGCATTTCACTGTATTCGGCGCATGTGACAAATACAATTGTATTTGATGTGTCTCTGGTTAGGTATTACAAAGATAGTTTACAAGATCCAGGACTGCTTGTAGTGAAAGGCCAGGAACAGCTAGCCTCAAGCTGGCACAAGCTGACTACACATTTACATTATATTGACATTTTAGTCATTTAACGAGGCACACCCAATCATTAATAAATGTTGATCCAGAAAGCACTGCTTTAAGTGCACCCTCAAGTGTTCATGTACATTTCTAACATTTGGAGTATTGGTCTTCCATCCATAGAAGMTCCTCTACTCTATAGTTGTATCTACAGCGGTTGCTACTGTGAGAGTATATGTGGTAACTCTTGTGATATTATCTGTGGTAGCTACTGTGCTAGAACTGTGAGAAAGCACTGAAGACACACTGTGGTATCCCTACTGTAGCAAGATACTCCACATTCCCACAACCCCCCTCTCACAACACTTCCTGATTTATTAGCAGATTAAGGGACCTGTCAACGCTAGTTAAATTAGGAACACATTCACACATGATTTGTGAGTGGGAAAATGTATCCGAGGCAAACACTTTGCGTCCGCGTCGGCGATTCGTCTGTGTCATCGGAATATTAGGAAAACAAATTCCCACACCAGTCGTCGCTGGCGACTTTAACAATTATTGAATAGTGCATTAAGCAGAGCCATTGGAGCAGGGACACAGGCGAGATTAATACATAAGATAACATATGGATCTACATTAAACCTACAGGCTTCTGAATAGGCAGCTAAAACTGAGGGAGACCCAATGAAACATTACATGCCAGTGTGAAAATGGCCCCGGAAAATACGTTTCTCAAGTGATTTTCAACTTGTATTTCTTGTTTGCTCAAGTGATTTTCAGCTTGCCTTGCTTGTTTGCTAACGTGTTGCTATGCACTGGTGCTTCTCCAAATATGCAATTTAACAGTGTAAGGGAAGCACATTTGTTACAGCGCTTCAGTGAACCAAATAGTTTTGGAAAGGACACTTACAAATATTTCTTGTTTTCGTAGACGTCGTGCAACTTTAAAACGTGAGGGTGCTCTATGAGTTTCAGAATGGCTATCTCTCGCTCCACCTGCAGAAAGAGAAAAAAAGAGGGGAAAGAGGAGAAATGAATAATATTAATGTGTGATTCAAAGTACTTATGGAATACTTTAATGGTCCTAAAAAAATWGTTTTTTAAACTGCATAGCTCACAGATGGATGTAATGTAAGTACTGACTATCCATGAGATCTTTAACATTGGAGCKCACTCAACAAAAACTATTTGGTGCTAGGGCCTGAATAATGAAGAGGAGAAAGCYCAGACACAAAGAGAGAGCATCGAGGAATGGAAAGGGAGAGTGCATGGGAGAAAAATAAAGACTGAGACAGCGAGAAGTGGCTGGGAATAAGAGACTGACTGACAGTGCCAGAGCCCATGTCTAGCCTGGCAGCTTGGGTCCATGCCAGGGCCTGCGGGAACAGAAACATGGCTACCACTTGTTAAGGGCCTGCTCCTGCCACAAAGCAACCACACACCAGCTAATTTCACACACTGATATCTGATATCACTCTATCGTAATACACCACGACACAGCAGATAGGGGGGGGGGGACATTTCAACTACCTGTTTACACACTCTGGAATGTGTGTGTGTGTGCGTGCGTGTGTCCCTAAACCATAAAGGTACAGAACCTCAGCACCTGATAACGCGGTAACATTTTCCAATGGACCTTGGGGCTAAACTTGAGGTAGGTTTATTGATGTGATAGAAAGGTACAGGACATATGTTCCTTGCATAGAACATTGGGTTATTTTGGCCACACACCACATGACTCACAAATACTGTGTGATCTGTACAGCTACTACCGACATTTGTGTCATGTTCTCTCACAAACAGTACGCCTACGTAGTCACAGAAAAAAACAGAACATAATGACAAGACACATTAGTGACCAATAATAAAAATGTCAACTGCGTTTTTCTAGCCTCCATACGTCCAGACAAAACAGCTACTCTTTGTGTACCATCTGTGTCATGAACCGTTACCCCGTACTGACATCATCATGAATGTCGTGTGGCAGCCTCCCTTTTGTGTGATACTGTCAAACTCAATAAAGCTTCATGATTCAAACCAATGTTACACTTCCTACTTTGAGATCTCACATTACAGGGGGTAATGGCAGCTCAGTGGGTAGGACACTTTATGCTTATGAGCATAGATCTACATTTGCCAACCATTAAATGACGTAAACAGTACATGAGTTCGATGAATATATTAATGTGTTGCAGTAGCTTCAGTATGACCAAATCTACCTACAAGATGCCAAGTGCAAACCTCAGGAGGATAGACATACACACACACATGCACACAGACACACATAACCCCCCCCCCCCCCCCCCACCAACAGCACCTACAGTCCAGAATGCTGAGTTGGATTTACAGAATGCCAGCTCAGTGAAAGAGTGTTGGCTAGTAACCGAAAGGTTGCAAGTTCAAATCCCCAGCTGATAAGGTACAAATCTGTCGTTCTACCCCTGAACAGGCAGTAACCCACTGTTCCTAGGCCATCATTGAAAGTAAATTTGTTCTTAACTGACTTGCCTAGTTAAATAAAGGTAAAATAATATTTTTATTTATTTTTTTATCTGTACTGAATGTCCTATTGACTGGTCTTCTCATTGGCTGATCATTAGTGCTGTTCCTGCATTATTAGGCTATGATGTTGGAACACACAAAGGTTATCTGATACGTTAGTGTAGCAGAGGTGGTTCAGTGAACTACACAATTGTGTGATTATTAACCCTGTCTGAGATCTGGAGACTTGTGTGTAGCTGCCAGAGTTGGATTTAACTCAATGGTTCTAAGAAAGTCTTAATCTTTTGAGGCACAGGGTTCAACACCCAGTAGGTCATACTAGCCTAGCATCAGAAGTATGAGAGTTGCTTGAGAGTTTGTGGAACATCTGGATGCACAGAGAGGACTAAACATTGCTGCCTATTGCACCATGACCCATGGCATATTGACCCAGTGAGCCAATTTAGCTAGCGTGGAATCATGGTGTTGATGCATGATTCTAAAGTTGGTTCTATGCAGATTTGGTGGCACACATACGCAACAGAGTAAAATGTTGTCATACTACACGTGAGGATCACAATGGGTCAGATCAGCTTGGCAATGGCTGACCAATCACCAGACCCTTCACCACCAGCAAAGGCGGGGAGAAGGGAACGGCAGGGGTTTTGACACCTCAACACCCGGTTGTAAATTAACTTCACTAGGGTAGGGGGCAGAATTGGGAATTTTGGATAGAAAACACTCTGAAGTTTCTAAAACTGTTTGAATGATGTCTGTGAGTATAACATAACTCATATGGTAGGCAAAAGCCTGAGAAAAAAATCCAACCAGGAAGTGGGAAATCTGAGGTTTGTAGTTTTTCAACTCTTTGCCTATCGAATACATATAGTGTCTATGGGGTCATATTGCACTTCCTAAGGCTTCCACTAGAGTCAACAGTCTTAGAACCTTGTTTGAGGCTTCTACTGTGAGTGTGGGGGCGAATGAGAGGGAATGTGAAGTGTGTCACGTTCTGACCATAGTTCTTGCTGTGTTGTGCTTGTTTAGTGTTTGGTCAGGACGTGAGCTGGGTGGGCATTCTATGTTGTGTGTCTTGTTTGTCGTTCTATGTTTGGCCTAATATGGTTCTCAATCAGAGGCAGATGTTTTGTGTTGTCTCTGATTGGGAATCATATATAGGTGGCTTGTTTTGTGTTGGGGATTGTGGGTGGTTGTTTCCTGTCTTTTTTTTCTCTGCACCAGATAGGGCTGTTTCGGTTTGCCACGTTTGTTATTTTGTATTTTGTAAGTGTTCACTGTTTATTKGTTTATTAAATATGTTGAGCACAAGCTACGCTGCGTCTTGGTCCGATCCCTGCTACACCTCCTCTTCAGACGAAGAGGAGGAAGGCTGCCGTTACAGAACCACCCACCAATCTCTGACCAAGCAGCGTAGCAACGGGCAGCAGCGACAGCAGCAGCAGCAGCGAGTTCAGGAGTGGACATGGGAGGATGAGATGGACGGAAAAGGACCCTGMGCAGAGCCAGAGGAATGTCGCCGCCCTAAAGCAGAGCTGGAGGCAGACGAAGACGAAGAGGAGGAAGGCTGCCTGTCACAAAGTGGGGGCGAATGAGAGGGGAATGTCTGCCAGAGAGCCCCGAGCTGGCCACGAGTGTTCACGTGATAGTTAGCTTGCACTCCATTGCAATTCTACAGACAAAGGAATTCTCCGGTTTGAACATTATTGAAGATTTATGTTAAAAACATCCTAAAGATTGATTCTGTACATTGTTTGACATGCTTCTACGGACTGTAACGGAACTTTTTGACTTTTCYTCTGCACCTAGTGATCGTGCCTCATGCATTTTGATTACTGGGCTAAACGAGCAAACAAAAAGGAGGTATTTGGACATAAATGATGGACATTATCAAACAAAACAAACATTTATTGTGGAGCTGGGATTCCTGGGTGTGCATTCTGATGAAGATCATCAAAGGTATGTGAAAAGTCCCCAATTGTCCTGAAATCCTCAAGTGAGCGTGCCATTGTCCTCCCCAAGTTGTATGTTTATCTTGCTCTGATATCTTGCAGTAGATCTCTCCCGTACTCTGTTTTCATACCCACTTTACCTTTCCTAATGGCAGCGTGCCATACCTCTACCCACATACCAACAAAGGGGCACTGACACACCCACAGGGAAAAGGGGGAAAGGGTAGAGGGGTGAAAGACAGACAAGACGAGAGGCGAGGGAAGAGGGTTAGGAACTAGGACAGTGAGGCACAGGGGACAGAAGCAACCAACAAAAACATAATTCTATTCCCATCAAAGCCCCCAATCTTCAAAGGTTCAGTCCCTGGGATCGGGGCTGGAGCCTTGGAGCAGGGGGAAATAAATAATGAAACCCTTTAAGCTTTGGCCCAGTGGCTGGCCTCACCAAGCCCTCTGCCATGCCAGCTTCCCCCTTTTTGCCTTCCTTCTCTCTGCCTTCTCTCACAGAGAGGGAATGAAGGAAGGAGGATGGGAGAGAGAGATTCAGAGAGAGAGAGCGAGATAGACAGAGGGAAGGAGAGAGAGGGACTGAGCAAGAGTTTCTTGGTTACAGCAGCACTCAAAACGAAAACGTTTCCCTTTCAATTTACTCCTGTCCCTTTCTCTGTCTGTCTCTCTCGAACTTGTCTCTTATTCTCTTATTTCTCTCTTTCTCTCTTTCACACTCTCTGGTTCTSGCTCAGATGTGCTATGCTATCGAGGCTTTAACAACAGGTATGCTAATGCTAGGTGATTGTAACGTTTAACTGTTTACAACCGGGATGCTAACAAAATTGCTATGTTTCGGCAGGGATTTGAATGCTAGGTGCTAGCATCAGCGACTAGGATACTAGGTACACCTGAAGCCACATAACCTCACACTTTCACACACTCTCTAATGTCCTTTGGAAATCAATCTTAAGGACGCATTTCCATACCATGAAGAAGTTCGCAAAAATGTGCAGCCATATATTCATAGAAAATATGTATTAGACACACATACAGTGGGGAGAACAAGTATTTGATACACTGCCGATTTGAAGGTTTTCCTACTTACAAAGCATGTAGAGGTCTGWAAATCTTTATCATAGGTACACTTCAACTGTGAGAGACGGAATCTAAAACCAAAATCCAGAAAATCACATTTTTAAGTAATACATTTGCATTTTATTGCATGACATAAGTATTTGATCACCTACCAACCAGTAAGAATTCCGGCTCTCACAGACCTGTTCGTTTTTCTTTAAGAAGCCCTCCTGTTCTCCACTCATTATCTGTATTAACTGCACCTGTCCACACACTCAATCAAACAGACTCCAACCTCTCCACAATGGCCAAAACCAGAGAGCTGTGTAAGGACATCAGGGATAAAAATTGTAGACCTGCACAAGGCTGGGATGGGCTACAGGACAATAGGCAAGCAGCTTGGTGAGAAGGCAACAACTGTTGGCGCAATTATTAGAAAATGAAGAAGTTCAAGATGCCGCGTCAATCACCCTCGGTCTGGGGCTCCATGAGCAATCTCACCTCGTGGGGCATCAATGATCATGAGGTGAGGTGAGGGATCAGCCCAGAAACTACACCGGCAGGACCTGGTCAATGACCTGAAGAGAGCTGGGACCATAGTCTCAAAGAAAACCATTAGTAACACACTACGCCGTCATGGATTAAAATCCTACAGCGCACGCAAGGTCCCCCTGCTCAAGCCAGATGATCAGAGGAGGAATGGGAGAAGGTCATGTGGTCTGATGAGACAAAAATAGAGATTTTGTCTAAACTCCACTCGCCGTGTTTGGAGGAAAGAAGAAGGATGAGTACAACCCCAAACACCATCCCAAACCATGAAAGCATGGAGGTGGAAACATCATTCTTTGGGGATGCTTTTCTGCAAAGGGGCAGGACGACTGCACACGTATTGAGGGGAGGATGGATGGGCCATGTATCGCGAGATCTTGGCCACCAACCTCCTTCCCTCAGTAAGAGCTATGAAGATGGGTCGTGGCTGGTTCTTCCAGCATGACAACGACCCGAAACACACACCCAGGGCAACTAAGGAAGCAACTAAGAAGCATCTCAAGGTCCCTGGAGTGGCCTAGCCAGTCTCCAGACCTGAACCAATAGAAAATCTTGGAGGGAGCTGAAAGTCCGTATTGCCCAGCGACAGCCCCGAAACCTGAAGGATCTGGAGAAGGTCTGTATGGAGGAGTGGGCCAAGTGTGTGCAAACCTGGTCAAGAACTACAGGAAACATATGATCTCTGTAATTGCAAACAAAGGTTTCTGTACCAAATATTAAGTTCTGCTTTTCTGATGTATCAAATACTTATGTCATGCCAATAAAATGCAAATGAATTACTTAAAAAATATACAATGTGATTTTCTGGATTTGTTTAAGATTCCGTCTCTCACAGTTTGAAGTGTACCTACGATAAAAATTAAAGACCTCTACATGCTTTGTAAGTAGGAAAACCTGCAAAATCGACAGTGTCCAAATACTTGTTCTCCCCAACTGTATATCAATATTGCATGCCACACCAGGTATGCACCACACGACACGCACACAGCACACACACACACACACACACACACACACACACACACACACACACACACACACACACACACACACACAACACACACACAACACACACACACACACACACACACACACAAAACTAATAAAGTGCATATGATCAGTACAATGAGAGATTATTCTTGGTCAGGTTGCCAGATTGAATGATTACCTACCAGCCAATCTCCCAGTAAACAGGACTGATTATCCAGACCATTTCCCGAGGGAAACCCACCCTGCCAAACCCCCCACTTTTCCCACTGACAGACTCAAGGTCAACTGACTTACTACTACCAATGACAGAAAATCATCCAAATTGCAGCTGTAATGGGTAGATTAACTTGGCTATTCATTAGTCAAGAAGGGCGGTTGCCAGATCATAAATGAAAATTCCAAAAATCGATTTAAAAGGCTTGTATGGAAGTATAGAGGACAATTAGGGGTTACAACATGAGAGAATTATAAATATAATTTCTAAATCTAGCACAGTGGTTTGAAATTGCTAATAAACAAACACGTAAACTGTAATTGTCTAAATTATATGCGGGGTTGGTATGGTTCTGAACACTCCTGTCAAGTCAATTATGGAAAACAAGGGACCGCGATCCGGAGATAAGCGCATGAAAGGACGGAAAGGAGTAGTGAAAGGGGAGAGAAGCATGGAGGTGCATCCTATTCCTTTGCTGTCATATCAAATAAGCCCACGTCCCCTCCCCCATCATCCACCCTCCCATCTCCTTGGATCAGTGACACACACACCCATGTACAAGGTAAACAACCACCCCCCCTACCCTATCATTGAGATGGAGAAAGACAACGCAATGTATTATGGTCAATTATTCCACATATGGTGTGTTAATGTGTGGTAATAAAGTGGTGAGACGTGGGGTGATGGGGGAAGAGACGGTCACACAACAGACCTTAGAGAAATTAGGTGAGACAACTTGTCAGGTCCACAGCTGCTCCTGTAGGCTCCTGAGAGAATGTGTGTGTGTGTGTTTGTGTCTTTGAATAAAACCAGACGTAGTATATTTCATACACCATGGTGCGTGTATAGTGTAACATCTGATGAATATGATAATGTATTTTCACTGTTCACTACCAAGACTAACTCCCTCAAGAAGATGTATTGTGCAGTAAGAAGCTTCTACCATTCAAATCTGATCAAATCAAATTTTATTGGTCACATACACATATTTAGCAGATGTAGCGAAATGCTTGTGTTCCTTGCTCCAAGAGCGCAGTAGAATCTAATAATTCATTACAATACACACAAATCTAAAAGTAAAAGAATGGAATTAAGAAATATATAAATATTAGGACGAGCTTCACCAGGGGTCTACGGGGGGCTCTGCTATTCCTGTCATTTTTGGGGGGTAAGTTAGAGGAGCCCCTTGTGGGGCTATGTCACGGTTGTCGTAAGAACGGGACCAAGGCGCAGCGGATATTGAGTTCCACATATTTATTTCAAAAGTGAAACTTAAGCCAAAACAATAAATCAAATCAATGAACAACGGAACGTGACTACGTGGTGCACGTGCACAAACACAAAATAATATCCCACAAACACAGGTGGGAAAAATTGCTACTTAAATATGATCCCCAATTAGAGACAACGAATACCAGCTGCCTCTAATTGGGAATCATACAAAACACCAACATAGAAAACATAAACTAGAACACAACATAGAAATATTAAACCAGAATACCCCCTAGTCACGCCCTGACCTCCTACACCATAGACAAACAAGGGCTCTCTATGTCAGGACGTGACATGCTAGGGTTGGGCTGAGGGCTCCGGCTCGAAATGGACAACACCCGTACACTTTGTTTTCCTGGAGCCAGGGTATTGGATTTATTAGAAATCATGCCCACCATCAAGAAACAGATTGCTTCTCTGAAAACAGTTATGTTGCATATTGGGTCTAATGATATTATGCGTGTGAAATCTGTAAAGCTAAGAGACAATTTTTACAGCTCTTGGAGAATGCTCAGAAATTAGCAGAACATATCATTGTCTCGGGCTCAATTCCATGTGTTTTAGCCATCTCTGGTCTCCTCAGCAGTGGTTAATGCGTCTGACCAAGGACTTGGGCATGTCCTTCGTCGACAATTCTGATTCCTTCTGGAATAGGCCTGGCTACTTTGTGGAAGACGGAATTCACCTAGGTGAAAATGGCTCCTGGCTGTTGTCATCAAACATTGGAAAGGTTCTTGGTCAACGAAATTGATGAGAGGACAATATTAGCATTACATGTAAGTCAGTTTTTACCATCTCCTCTTTGGTCACTGTAAGTGTTCCACATGTTGTATCTGAAAGTGGTGACTTGCCTAATGGCGCTAACCGGAGAAATGTAATTGCTATTCCTGTCACGCCTGCTCCCACTCTCCCTCCCTGGTGCTCAAAGGCGCCAGGCTCCCCAGCGTTACGCACTCCTGCCACCATCAGTACGCACGCCTGCCTTTCCCCGTCACGCGCATCAGCGTATTATMGGACTCAACTGGACTCAATCACCTGTTTATTACCTCCCCTATATTTGTCAGTTCCCCATCTCTGTTCCCTGCTGCTGCGTTGATGGTCATTTGACCTTGTATACCCGTGTGCTGACGCTGCTCCTGTCTTGTTCTGTCTATTTCTAATTAAATGTCAACTCGCCGTAACCTGCTTCTCAGCTCAGTGTTGGTCCTTACAATTCCTACTTTGTTTTCTTTTCCTACTAGGTATATTCCAATCTTTGAGTCTACTGTTTTACTGAAATCGCAAAAGTAATCTGACTTGTATTGAAACTGTGTGTGATTTTAAATGCAGAAAACGTTTGACATTTCTACATCTTAACATTCGTAGTTTATTACCTAAAATAGATCATGTCAAGATCTGGTTCTCTCAGTTAGACCGTGATGTTTTTGTTTTTAATCTGAAACCTGGTTAACTGATAAAACCCTGGACTCTGAGGTTGCTATGGATGGTTACAATGTGTTMAGGGCTGATAGGAAAGGCAAAGTGCTGGTGTTGCTATTTACACAAATAACCGTCTTTCTGTGTCTCTGGTAAAGGCTACCTCCAGTCCTAAACCATTTGAATTAAGTCTTCAGTTGGGCTCAAACTCAAAAATACCAGTCATAGGAATCTATCATCCACCCTCCGCCAAGAACGACCTCACTGATTTAATTGCCATTTTTACTACCCCAGAGGTGTTGATGGATGGAGATTTTAATCTTGCATGGGGAACGCAGGATGCTGACTGTTTAAAGGATTTTTGTACAAATCTAAATTTGACCCAGCTGATTACAAAGTCTACTCGTCCAAACTTAAAGGACCCGACGAAATCGACTTTGATTGACCTCATACTTACAAATAAAAATCAAATCAAATTTTATTGGACACATACACGTGTTTAGCGGATGTTATTGCGGATGTAGCGAAATGATTGTGTTTCTAGCTCCAACACTGCAGTAATATCTAACAAATAATATCTAACAATTTCACAACAATACACACACATATAAAGTAAAGGAATGGAATTAAGAATATATCAATATTTGGACGAGCAATGTCAAAGCGGCATAGACTAAGATACAGTA
The DNA here is from genome assembly GCF_002910315.2 of Salvelinus sp. IW2-2015. NCBI lineage: Eukaryota > Metazoa > Chordata > Actinopteri > Salmoniformes > Salmonidae > Salvelinus > Salvelinus sp. IW2-2015. The sequence goes on along the minus strand of NC_036850.1, from coordinate 5,284,274 downwards.
GAATAGAATACAGTATATACATATGAGATGAGTAATGCAAAATATGTAAAGTGACTAGTGTTCCATTGTTAAAGTGGCTTGTGATTTCAAGTCTATGTATATAGTAGAGGTCGACCGATTAATCGGAATGGCCGGTTAATTGGGGCCGATTTCAAGGTTTCATAACAATCGGAAATCGGTATTTTTGAACACCGATTTTTTTTACACCTTTATTTAACTAGGCAAGTCAGTTAAGAACACATTCTTATTTTCAATGAGGGCCTAGGAARGGTGGGTTAACTGCCTTGTTCAGGGGCAGAACGACATATTTTTYCCTTGTCAGCTCGGGGATTCGTTTTTGCAACCTTCCGGTTACTAGTCCAAAGCTCTAACCACCTGCCTTACATTGCACTCCACGAGGAGCCTGTGTGGCAGCCTGTGTGACCTGTTACGTGAGGGCAGCAAGAAGCCAAGGTAAGTTGCTAGCTAGCATTAAACTTATCTTCTAAAAAACAATCAATCTTAACATAATCACTAGTTAACTACACATGGTTYATGATATTACTAGTTTATCTAGCGTGTCCTGCATTGCATATAATCGATGTGGTGCCTGTTAATTTCTCATCGAATCACAGCCTACTTCGCCAAACGGGTGATGATTTAGCACTGTCGTTGCACCAAACCTAACCATAAACATCAATGCCTTTCTTTAAAATCAATACACAAGTATATATTTTTAAACCTGCATATTTAGTTAATATTGCCTGCTAACATGAATTTCTTATAATTAGGGTAATTGTGTCCCTTCTCTTGCGTTCCGTGCAAGCAGTCAGGGTATATGCAGCAGTTTGGGCCACCTGGCTCGTTGCGAACTGTGTGAAGTCCATTTATTCCTAACAAAGACCGTAATTAATTTGCCAGAATTGTACATAATTATGACATAACATTGAAGGTTGTACAATGTAACAGCAATATTTAGACTTAGGGATGCCACCCGTTAGATAAAATACGGAACGGTTCCGTATTTCACTGAAAGAATAAACGTTTTGTTTTCGAAATGATAGTTTCTGGATTCGACCATATCAATGACCAAAGGCTCGTATTTCTGTGTGTTATCATGTTATAATTAAGTCTATGATTTMATAGAGCAGTCTGACTGAGCAATGGTAGGCAGCAGCAGGCTCGTAAGAATTCATTCAAACAGCACTTTCGTGCGTTTGATAGCAGCTCTTCGCTGTGCTTCAAGCATTGAGCTGTTTATGACTTCAAGCCTATCAACTCCCGAGATTAGGCTGGTGTAACCGATGTGAAATGGCTAGCTAGTTAGCGGGGTGCGCGCTAATAGTGTTTCAATCGGTGACGTCACTCGCTCTGAGACTTGGAGTAGTTGTTCCGCAGCTTTTGTGGAGCGATGGGTAACGATGCTTCGAGGGTGGCTGTTGTCGATGTGTTCCTGGTTCGAGCCCAGGTAGGGGCGAGGAGAGGGACGGAAGCTATACTGTTACACTGGCAATACTGATGGCTATGTAATGTGCTAGTGATGGCTATTTCAGTCTCTCTGTCCCAGCTTTGATGCACCTGTACTAATCTCCCCTTCTGGATGATAGCGGGMTGAACAGGCAGTGGCTTGGGTGGTTGTTGGCCTTGATGATCGTTTTGGCCTTCCTGTGACATCGGTTGCTGTTGGTGTCCTGGAGGGCAGGCAGTGTGCTCCCGGAGATACGTTGGGCAGACCGCACCACCCTCTGGAGAGCCTTGCGGTTGCGGGTGGTGCAGTTGCCGTACCGTAAACACTACAGCCAGCTGGTCTACGCATGCTCTGAGGATGCAGCTAGGGATGCCGTCCGGGCCTGCAGCCTTGTGAGGGTTAACACGCATAAATGTCTTACTCACGTCGGCCACGGAGAGCGAGAGCCCACAGTCCTTGGSAGCGGGCCGCGTTGGGTGCACTGTGTTATCCTCAAAGCGAGAGAAGGTGTTGAGTTTGTCCCGTGAGCCGCGACGCGGCTGGTGTCCGCGACTTGGTTGGTTTTCTATTTGTAATCTGTGATTGTCTGTAGACCCTGCCACATACGTCTCATGTCTGAGCCATTGAATTGCAACTCCACTTTGTCTCTGTACTGACGTTTTGCCTGTTTGATTGTCTTATGGAGGGAATAACTACACTGTTTGCATTCGTCCATATTCCCAGTCACCTTGCCATGGTAAAATGTGGTGGTTTGCCCTTTCAGTTTTGCGCGAATGCTGCCATCTATCCACGGTTTCTGGTTTGAGTAGGTTTTAATAGTCACAGTGGAAACAACATCCCCTACACACTTCCTGATGAACTCAGTCACCGTGTCCATGTATATGTCAATGTTATTCTTTGAGGCTACCCGGAACATATCCTAGCCCACGTGATCAAAACAATCTTGAAGCATGGATTCCTGTTTGACTTTCTGCCTATAGGAAGGGAGGAGCAAAATTAAGTCGCGATCTGATTTGCCGAAGGGAGGGCGGGGGAGGGCCTTGTAGGCATCCCAGAAAGGGGAGTAAAAGTGGTCAACTATTTTTCGAGAGCGAGTACTACAGTCAACGTGTTGATAGAACTTCGGTAGCGTTTTCCTCAAATTTGCTTTGCTCAAATCCCCAGCTACAATAAATGCGGCCTCAAGATATGTGGTTTCCAGTTGCATAAAGTCCAGTGCCGTTCCTTCAGGGCTATCGTGGTATAGGCTTGAGGGGGAATATACACGGCTGTGACTAAAACTGAAGAGAATTCTCCTGGGAGGTATAATACGGCCGTTATTTTATTGTGAGGTATTCTAGGTCGGTTGAACAAAAGGACTTGTGTTTCTGTATGTTATCACAATCGCACCATGAGTAGTTAATCATGAAACATACCCCACCGTCTTTCTTCTTCCCGGAGAGTTCTTTATTCCTGTCTGCGCAATGTACTGAGAACCCAGCTGGATGTATGGATGGGGACAGTATATCCAGAGAGAGCCATGATGTCTCTCTGGAAGGAGATCCTCGCCTTACTTTATTGTCCAGAGATTGAACATTAGCGAGTAATATACTTGGAAGCAGTGGATGGTGTGCACGCCGCTCGAGTCGGACTAGAAGRCCACTCCGAATACCTCTTCTTCGCCGGCGGCATCTTGGAGCAGCCTCTGGGATAAGTTCAATTTCCCTGGGGGGTACGAACAAAGGATCCAATTCGGGAAAGTCATATTCCTGGTCGTAATGCTGGTGAGTTACTGCCTCTCTGACATCCAAAAGTTCTTTCTGCCTGTATGTAATAACACAAAAAACATTCTGGGCTAATAATGTAAGAAATAACACACAAAAAAAAAACAAATACTGCAAAGTTGCAGAAGAGCAGAGCTTCCATGTCTGTCCGGTACCATGTCTCTCACCATTATAATCAGTGTTATAAAACAATGTGCCACTCAGCTAATAAGATGTGATTGTGGACTATAGTAGGCCTAGTCCCAGTCCCAGCATCTCGGCTCTGATTGGTTAGACGGCCTGTGGATTCCAGAGGGAATTGTGGTAGTGTAGTTGCTGTGGATGAATGTAGTTCATGATTGGCTAATCAGTGCTAACGAGACAGAGCGCGTCAAAGGCGCAAGTGGCATCCCCCTGTGAGGAGTATGAGAGAGTGTGTGTCTGTGTGTGTGTGTGTGTGTGTGTGTGGTGTGTGTGTGTGTGTGTCTGTGTGTGTGTGTGTGTGTGTGTGTGTGTGTGGTGTGTGTGTGTGTGTGTGTGGTGTCATGCGTCATACCCATTTCTTTAGAGGAGCTGAAGGAGTGCAGATGTTCTCTCTTCCCCTCTCGCTGCATCCTTCCCTCTTCTTTCCCTATTCCCTCTATCCTTTGTCCCTTCTCTTTCCCTCTCTCTCTATCATTAGCCGAACAGACTTTAGTATTCAGTGAAAACAGAATCATCTAGAATCAGAGACAGCTTGAGAGTCATAAAAAATATATATATATATATATATATTATATATATTTGGATGATCTAAGTCCACAACAATGCTCAAACTGCATCAGGAGACCACTTTTGAGGTCTGGAAAAATTGTATGAAATTTTGATTTTGGGGTGTAGTTACCCTTTAATGCAGGTGGAACCAGCAAGAGACCGTTGGTTAGCGATGTTTCTGTAGCGCTCATGTAATTGCAAAGCTTTCAAAACAAAATGCCCACTGGATTGATGCAACTCATCATGATTTCATTCTGCCAGGTAGGCATAGGCTACCTGATCCTATTCAAAGATACTAGTCAAATCCCTGGTAATAAGGTGTTTAATAAAGCACTACTGTTTTTACAGTCACCTCATTACCACCAATGGTCTCACTTATCTCGTGATTTAGCTACTGTCTCTATGCATTAACTTGAGGGATTAACACATGTTCATTTTCACCAACACAAAGTCATTAAACTTCTTGTCAATAGGGGCGCTGTTTTCACTTTGGAAAAAATCGTGCCCAAATAAAACTGCCTAGTACTCTATTCTAGATCATACAATATGCATATTATTATTACATTGGATAGAAAACACTGTGAAGTTTCTAAAACTGTTTGAATTATATCTGTGAGTAAAACAGACCAATTTGGCAGCAAACTTCCATACAGGAAGTGAAAAATCTGAAAACGAGGCTCTGTTTCAGGGCCTGCCTATTCAACTGGCTTTTATTTATCGATATGCATGCACTTCATACGCTCTCCACTAGATGTCAACAGGCAGTGGAAGGTGGAATGGGGTGTCTAGCTTGATCTGAGGTCGAATAAGAGCTTTTTGAGTGACAGGTCCGGTATTTTCTTTGTCTTCGAAGGCGCGCGGGGAGCTCGACATTGTCTTCTGAAAAGCGTTCGGTATAAACGGCAATATCTCCGGCTCTGATTTTATTTGATACATATGATAATAACATCATAAAGTAGTTTTTTTCAACCGAGTTTTATTGGACTTTTGGAGTTTTCCATTCTTTGCCCCAGAGAGGATGGGAATGTTAGCAACCTTGGCTAGCATTGTGGCGCGAATTCGACAGAAGAAATGGACATTCTAAAACCAAACAACGTTTATTCTGGACCAAGGACTCCTTGTACAACATTCTGATGGAAGCTCAGCAAAAGTAGAAAAACATTTATGATGTTATTCGTATTTGTGTAAAATGTTGACTCCTATTCTCCGCCGTGTTGGTGAGTGCTGTCTCAAAATAACGCAAGCTGTATGTTATGGTAAAGTTATTTAAAAAAATCTAACACAGCGGTTGCATTAAGAACCAGTGTATCTTTCATTTGCCATACAACAAGTTTTTTATGTAAGTTTATGATGATTCTTTGGTCAGATTAGGTGAGTGTCCAAAATATCTCGGAGATTCTGGTGAATCGTTGCTACGTATTCACAATGTATAACCAGGATTTGTAGCTATAAATATGCAATTTCGAACAAAACATAAATGTATTTATAACATGATTTATAAGACTGTCATCTGATGAAGTTGTCCAAAGGTTAGTGATTAATTTTATATCTTTTCTTTTTGCGAAAGCTACACTTTGCGGTGAATAAATGCGTTTGTGTGTTTGGCTATTGTGGTAAGCTAATATAATGCTATATTGTGTTTTCGCTGTAAAACACTTAAAAATCGGAAATATTGCTGGATTCACAAGATGTTTATCTTTCATTTGCTGTACACCATGTATTTTTCATAAATGTTTTATGATGAGTATTTTTGTATTTCACGTTGCTCTCTGTAATTATTCTGGCTGCTTTGGTGCTATTTTTGATGTGGCTGCAATGTAAACTATAATTTATACCTCAAATATGCACATTTCGAACAAAACATAAATGTATGTATAACATGTTAGAGACTGTCATCTGATGAAGTTGTTTCTTGGTTAGTACTAATTTCTCTCTATTTTGTCGGTGTTGAAAGCTACCTATGCGGTGGAAACATGGTGAAAATATGCGGTTGTGTTTGGCTATTGTGGTTAGCTAATAGAAATACATATTGTGTTTTCGCTTGAAAACATTTTAAAATCAGAAATGATGGCTGGATTCACAAATCTTTATCTTTCATTTGCTGTATTGGACTTGTGATTTCATGAAAATTATATTATATTATATGATATCCCTGTCCCGTTAGGCTAGGCTATGCTAGTCAGCTTTTTTGATGAGGAGGATCCCGGATCCGGGAGAGAGAAGCGGTAGAGGTTATGAAAAAAATCCATATGCAAAACTAGACACAGATATGCAAAACCATTCACAATGCACTCTCATACACATCTAAACAATTAGATAGACGTGTATGAGAGTGCATTGTGAATGGTTTTGCATATCTGTGTCTAGTTTTGCATAACGGTACGCACAATGCAGATCTACACAAAACTCTCTCTCTCTCGCTCGCTCGCTCGCTCGCACGCACGCACGCACGCACGCACGCACGCACGCACGCACGCACGCACACACACACACACTGCAATCAGTGTCTCACATATGTTAATTGATTGGTAGGCTCTTCCTCTCTACCACTAGCAGTGCTCTGAGCACTGGGATCAATGGGAAATTCTTCCACAGGAAGTCTGTAATCTCCCTAACACAGCCCAACAACTCCCTATGCATGAAATGGGCATGTGCGCACGCACACACACATATACACACACACACACACACACACACAATAACCCGAGAGCACTGTATAGAGAGGTCTTCATCAATTGATGGCGCTGTGAGCGCCCCTGAGCGAAGCTCTGCTCACCCACCATCTCCACAGAGGGACTGGTGCTGAACAGCTGTGTGTCTGCTGCAGTATCAGTGTGTGTGTTTGTGTGTCTTCGTGCATGTGTGCTTGAGTGTGTGTGTGTGTGTGTGTGTGCGTGTGCGTGTGTATAAGTATGTGGTCAGAGGATATACAGAAAGCCCTGTAATAAAACTAGTGATCTCTAGAGATTAAAGATACACTGAGGACCAGTGAGGTGTTCATTAGTGGACCCCGAGGACTACTAACGATGTAGTATCAATTATGTTTGTGGGAAGAGAGAAAAGATGGATGATTGCAGAATAATTGAGATGTGGTGTCAACGGCCCTGCTCTTCAGAGAAGTCTTCTACAGTGTGATGGACAAAGACTAAGGTCGTACGTTGAAGAGTTCAAGGTGAGTCAATAACACTTTCACAGATCCTCCACGACACACATCATTGAATCAAACAGGCTGCTCCTCGGTCAACACAGTGTCAATGACCAGATAATCCGACAGGCTATCCTACGACAGAGGATTACACACACACTCACTCACTCACTCACACCCACTCTCTCGCGCGCACAAAGATGTCAGAGGAAGGCCAAACTGACCGACATTCATCTCCKCTGCATCCTCTGAAAGTTACTCTGGGGCAAACACACACAACACACAGGGGCGCGCGCACACACGGACCCATCCAATAATCACACCATCCTGCCTCTCCTGACAAATCAATGGCCTAGCTCTGCGTGGGCTGAGCATTCTTAATGAGTTATACGGATTGATTGGGGAGACGCTCGTTTGAAGCACTCCCAAATCCCACGTTAATTGAAATGCGATACGGAGCTGAGGGCCACGGAGAGGGAAGTCAATTGGAACATCCGCTCAGAAATCAAACCGCCATCTGTTGCTGTGATAACAAGGGCTGCGTCCGAAAACATAACTAACCTTCAAATCCTTGCTTCGCCAGTCCTTGTCTCCTCAATTTGTATCAAAGCACATTGGAGGAGAGGATCCCAAGGTCCCTCCCCCCTGGACCTCCTTCTCCAATGAGCTTTGAGAGGACAGCCTACTGTAAGAGTAGACAGAGAGAGAGAGGACGGGGCGTTTAGTTTTGAATGAGCCGAGGAGCTGAGGACTGCAATCCGAGTCACGCCGCGTTGGCGTGATGCGAGTTGGCTGGAGGACGCTCCAGGTAGACATTGGGAATAGTGGGTATTCGATGCACTCACGCACCACTCATTCAGATAGAAGACCACCGTAAGGATTGTCACAACATAGTGTCACGTCAAACAATCGCCGATAGGAGAGGAGAAATTTGATTTGAGGATTTGATTGAATTGAGTCCCTCGTTGAAAAGCTTTAGATTCTTTATTGCGGCTCGACTGGTATGTTTCCATCTGGTTTACAATCAAAGCGGCTCTATGCAAATACCGTATATGAAATAAAAAAGACTCATGGAGTTAGTCTGCACTCTGTAACTCCCAGGTCTCCTTGTGGTATGTAAATGATAACTAGCCAGGGCTGGGGAGAGAGAGCATATAAAGGCCTTTCATTCTCATATGAGAGTTCTGGAGGTGACAGGCTGAGAAATAGCTAGCTGAGCGTCTCCCCCGTTCCCAGCCGCAATGATGATGACTACATCACACAGAATACATTATAGCATAATCATACAGAGAGAGAGAGAGAGAAATAGAGAAAAGGGGGGGAGGGCGTTCAGAGAGATAGAGAAAGATTGCGAGATAGCACAAGAGAGAGAGATAGGGAAAGGGAGGGAGGGAGGGAAGGAGGGAGGGGAGGAGAGTTCCAAAGGAATAGAGACATTTTAAATGCTAAAATATGACATCTGAAATGTCTCTAGTCCTTTGGAACTTTTGTGTTTACTGTGATTTTTTATATGTTTATTTCACTTTTGTTTATTATCTATTTCATTTGCTTTGGCAACGTAAACATATGTTTCCCATTCCAATAAAGCCCTTTGAATTGAATTGAATTGAGGAAGAGAGAGAGAGAAAGAGAGAGAGGGGAGGGGAAGTGATGGTGCTGTCTTGGTGATGTCAGGGTAAGCAGATTAAGGTCAGTTGTGATTCATCAAGAAATGGCAGATGCTTTCTTCTGTGGTGGACAGACGGCTCTGTATTCTTTAATTTCATCCCCCTTTTTCCCTTTAGCCTCCTCACCCCGGTAACCCCCTCCATCAGCGCCATCTCTCTCAAGGGCTCAGACGTGTTAGGATTGGTGTTTATGGCACTATAACCAATGCTATATCACATGTGATATAATATTAGCAACTGTTAGCCTGGGCGCCTGGGTGTCTGTGTGTGTGTGCTGGAAGTAACAGTTAGCCCCAGATAAGRGTGCTGGGAAGCTGTGGTTAGCCTTGAGCGAGAACAGTGTGCTCTGTATGCAGGTGCAAATAGCGCAGACAATGTTGCAGAGCTGTCTGACCTCAGTCTCTGGGGTGAGGGAGCGTAATCTACACAGCAACAGCGCCGGGACACCAAAGAGCGCAAAGAGGCTGGGACTAGCCTGAGCGCCGGCGATAGGCTGAGCAAAGTTTAAACCACGCTCAGCCTCTACGGTGATAGGCCAACAGACACACACAACAAACATCACATACACACACACGATACAAACCCACTAAGCTGTAAATGCATATAAACAGTCAGACACGTACGCACACACAAACACACACACACACACATTGTGTAAAAAAAGCACTCAGTAGTGTCAACACAATTAACCAAGTATGGACACCATTAACTAAATCAGCCACACGTTGAGAGCAGTGATGACGCCGGCAGAGATGGTCGCCTCGCTTCTAGTCCTTAGGAAACTATGCAGTACTTCGTTTTTTTWATGTATTGTTTCTTACATTGTTAGCCCAGAAAATCTTAAGTGGTATTACATACAGCCGCGAAGAACTATTGGATATCAGAYCGAAGTCAACTTACCAACATTACGAACAGGAATACGACTTTCCCGAAGCGGATCCTTTGTTCGCACCACCACCCAGGGCATTGGATCTAATTCCAGAGGCCGACCCAAAACAACGTCGCCACAGAAGAGGTAGACGGAGCGGCCTCCTGGTCAGACTTCGTAGGCGTGCACACCGCCCACCGCTTCCAAGTACATTACTTGCCAATGTCCAGTCTCTAGGTAACAAGGTAGACGAAATTAGGGCAAGGGTCGCTTTCCAGAGAGACATCAGGGATTGTAACATTCTCTGTTTCACAGAAGGGATATGTTGTCGGAGTTGGAACAGCCACCGGGATTCTTTATGCGTCGTGCRGACAGGAATAAACATCTCTCTGGGAAGAAGACGGGCGGGGGTGTATGCTTCACGATTAACGACTCCTTGTGTAATTGTAAACAACATACAGGTACTCAAGTCCTTWTGTTCACCTGACCTAGAATTCCTCACAATCAAATGTCGACCATATTATCTGCCAAGAGAATTCTCGTTGGTTATTGTCACAGCCGTGTATATCCCTCCTCAAGCCGATACAACGACGGCCCTCAAGGAACTTCACTGGACTCTATGCAAACTGGAAACCATATAWCCCGAGGCTGCATTTATTGTAGCTGGGGATTTTAACAAAGCAAATTTGAGAAAAAGGCTACCTAAATATTATCAGCATATTGATTGTAGCACTGGTGCGGGCAGTACACCAGATCACTGGTACTCTAACTTCCGCGATGCATACAAGGCCCTCCCCCGCCCTACCTTCGGCAAATCTGACCACAACTCCATTTTGCTGCTACCATCCTATAGGCAGAAACTCAAACAGGATGTACCCGTGACGAGAAATATTCAACGCTCGTCTGACCAATCGGAATCCACGCTTCAAGATTGTTTTGATCACGCGGACTGGGAAATGTTCCGGGCAGCCTCAGAGAATAATATTGATTTACGCTGATTTTGTGAGTGAGTTTATAAGGAAGTGCATTGGCGATGTTGTACCCACTGTGGCTATTAAAACCTACCCTTACCAGAAACTGTGGATCGATGGCAGCATTCGCGCAAAACTGAAAGCGRGAACCACCGCGTTTAACCATGGAAAGGTGACTGGGAATATGGACGAATACAAACAGTGTAGTTATTCCCTCCGAAAGGCAATCAAAAAAGCAAAATGTCGGTACAGGAACAAAGTGGAGTCGCAATTCAACGGCTCAGACACGAGACGTATGTGGCAGGGTCTACAGACAATCATGGACTACCAAAAGAAAACCAGCCACATCACGGACACCAACATCTTGCTTCCAGACAAACTAAACACCTTCTTCGGCAACTTTGAGGATAATACAGTGCCACCGACGCGGGCCACTACCAAGGTCTGCGGGCCCCCCCTCTCCTTCTCCATGGCCGACTTGAGTAAGACATTTAAACGTGTTAACCCTCGCAAGGCTGCCGGCCCAGACGACATCCTAGCATCGTCCTCAGAGCATGCACAAATCAGCTGGCTGGTGTGTTAATTGACATATTCAATCTCTTAGGAAGTTAGGAAACAACATCTCCACTTCGCTGATCCTCAACACTGGGGATCCACAAGGTTGCGTGCTCAGCCCCCTCCTGTACTGCCTGTTCACCCACAACTGCATGGCCATGCACGCCTCCAACTCATCAAGTTTGCAGACAACACAACAGTAGTGGGCTTGATTACCAACAATGACGAGACAGCCTACAGGGAGGAGGTGTGGGCACTCGGAGTATGGTGTCAGGAAAACAACCTCTCACTCAACATCAACAGAACAAAGGAAATGATCAGGGAACAGCAGAGGGAGCACCACCCTATCCACATCGATGGGATAGCAGTGGAGAAGGTGGAACGTTTTAAGTTCCTTGGCGTACACATCAAGGACAAACTGAAATGGTCCACCCACGCAACAGCGCCTCCTCAACCTCAGGAGGCTGATGAAGAAATTTGGCTTGTCACCTAAAACCCTCACAAYCTTTTACAGATGCACAATTGAGAGCATCCTGTTGGGCTGTAAAACCGCCTGGTACGGCAACTGCACTGTCCACAACAGCAAGGCTCTCCAGAGGGTGGTGTGGTGGTGTGCCCAATGCATCACCGGGGGCAAACCAGCTGCCCTCTAGGACACCTACAGCACCCGATGTCACAGGAAGGTCAAAAAGATCATTAKGGACATCAACCACACAAGCCACGGCCTGTTCACCCCACTACCATCTAGAAGTCAAGGTCAGTATAGGTGCATCAAAGCTGGGACCGAGAGACTAAAAAACAGCTTCTATCTCAAGGTCATCAGACTCAAGAGAATCTCTACAGTGGCTTCTCCTATTATATATAAACACATACATCCCCCCTCTCTGTCTCACACAACCAATTTCCTGCTATCATGTCATATTATCCACATTTATCTGGTCTCACAAGGTGGTCCTCTAACAGCCCCTAGCCCCCCTCTCCTCATCCCTGCCACCATCCCTCCATTCTCCACACCCCATCCATCCCTACCACKTTGACTGTCTCCCTTACCCTCCCTCCCGTCTCCACCATCTTGCTGGCTTAGAAATGCGAGGACTTAAGTCTGCATGCCAGAGCGCTTGCTGGGACCAGGGACAACACACACTCACACACACACACACAGACACACACACACACTCACACTCCCACCGACTCACACCCACTCAGACATAAAATACAATTGACACTGTACAGTAAGTGTGTGTGCACGTCCGTGTGCCTGTGCCCACACCTGTGTGGAACATCAATGGACATCCACACCTCTGTGTATGTTCCAACCCCACAGCTTGTGTCACTGATGAAGTGAAGCATCATTATACAACAAGATTTGTCCAGGGGGGCAAGAATAAATATCTATGGGTGTTGTGAAAGTAGGTAAGGTTTAAGGTTTGGAAAAGGGTTCGAATGGAAATTTTACCCTAKATTTTCGGAGTCGTAGCTCGCGGTTTAAGCCCTTCCTCTATCCCAATCCACAATGGCCTAACGAGTGTCTACTAGATGGTAACAAGCACTCGCATTGCACCTAGCGGATGATATTGACATTTCGTGCACGAGACATCTCCCGAAGTCCTGGGGACCTGGAAAAATGTCTAATACCGCAGTGGATCTGGTGTGACCTGGCTGCAGTATAGTACCTCTATATCCATAGAGCAGAGTGGGAAGTTCTACTATGGAGTCAGATTAGATTATTCTAAATCTATAGAACAGTTATGAATATCTCACTCGATATTCTTAGTCTAAATGCCAGGGATGACATCATTATCTCTGAAGGGTGCTGGTGATGATGTTAGGTGGTGAACTCTGTCTCTGCAACATCTCATCTCCTCCGGTCTCTAAATGTCAAGTCTCTGGTGCTCAGACTGTCTTCAGCTGTTACACACACACCCTCAATCTAGGATCTCTCTCTCTCTCTCACTCACACACACACACACACACACACACAACACACAACCACACACAAACACACACACACACACCACACACACACACACACAACACACACCACACACACACATATGCAGAAAAACAACAATGTTCAATGCCATGCTAATGCTTGCTTTACACGTGGCCCACAGAGAAGCACCTAGATCTTCTGGCAAGATTCTGTCAACCTGGGCCCTGACAGTAAATCTCAGTAAGACAAAATAATGTGTTTCCAAAAAGGTCCGTATTGCCATGGAGCCACAAATTCCATCTTAGACACCATTGCCCTAGAGGACAAACACAAAAAACGATACAATACTCGGCACTAAACATCAGCACCACAGGTAAATTCCACAAAGCCTGTTGAACGATGCCTTGAAAGGACCAGCAAGCCAATGGGCCATTCTTTATGCATCGAAAAGAACATAATTTAACCATAAAGTTAGATTTGGCTAAAAAAATATTGAATCGTCTATAGAACCCATTGCCCCTTTTATGGTTTGTTGGGAGGTCCTGGGGGTTCCCCCGTTCACCAACAAGAAATTCACAAAATGGGAACAAAACAACAAACTGAAAACTCCTGCAATGCAAGAAATTATGGGCAAAATATCCCTGTGTCCCCAACGTAAAACAACAAATAATGCATGCAGAGCAGAATTAGGCCGATACCCGCTAATTATCAAAATCCAGAAAAAAAGCCGTTAAATTCCACAATTCCACAAAAGGAAGCGATTCCCAAACCTTCCATAACAAAGCCATCAGCTACAGAGAGATGACACTGGACAAGAGTCCCCTAAGCAAMCTGGTCCTGGGGCTCTGTTCACAAACACAAACAGATGCCACAGAGCACCAGGACAGCAACACAATTAAACCCAACCAAATCATGAGAAAACAAAAAGATAATTACTTGACACATTTAAATTAATTTACAAAAAACAGAGCAAACTAGAATGCTATTTGGCCCTTAATAGAGAGTACACAGTGGCAGAATACCTGATCACTGTGACTGACCCAAACTTAAGGAAAGCTTTGTCTATGTACAGACTCAGTGAGCATAGCCTTGCTATTGAGAAAAGCCACCGTAGGCAGACCTTTCTCTCAAGAGAAGACAGGCTATGTGCACACTGCCCACAAAATGAGGTGGAAACTGAGCTGTACTTTCTAACCTCCTGTCAAATGTATAACCATATTAGAGACACATTTCCCTCAGATCACACAGATCCACAAATAATTTGAAAACAAAACAATTTTGACAAACTCCCATATTGTTAAATCCGTTGTTGGAATGAGACCAAGGCGCAGTGTGGTAAGTGTACATCTTTATTTATTTTGATGAACACCAAAAAAAAAAAAAAAGATCAAAGACTGTAACATTCTGCAGGCTATACAGTAACTGTACAAAAACAAGATCCCACAAACTAAGGTGGGGAAAAAGGCTGCCTAAGTATGATCCCCAATCAGAGAKAACGATAGACAGCTGCCTCTGATTGGGAACCATATCCGGCTAACAAAGAAATAGACAAACTAGAATGCCCACCCAAATCACACCCTGACCTAAACAAATAGAGAAATAAAAAGGCTCTCTAAGGTCAGGGCGTGACAGTACCATCCCCCAAAGGTGCGGACTCCGGCCGCAAAACCTGACTCTATAGGGRTGGGCATCTATCCTCGGTGGCAGCTCCCATTTGGGACGTAGCCCCCGCTCCGCACGCTGATCCCTCCGCTTCCGTGGAACTGGACCATCGCCGGAGGAACCGGACCGTGGATCATCGCCGGAGGCTCTGGACTGGGAACCCCCGCTGGAGGCGCTGGACTGAAGACCGCCGCTGGAGGCTCTGGACTGACGACCGCCGCTGGAGGCTCTGGACTGACGACCGCCGCTGGAGGCTCTGGACTGACGACCGCCGCTGGAGGCTCTGGACTGACGACCGCTGCTGGAGGCTCTGGAATGCAGACCGTCGCTGGAGGCTCTGGAATGCAGACCGTCGCTGGAGGCTCTGGACTGCAGACCGTCGCTGGAGGCTATGGACTGCAGACCGTCGCTGGAGGCTCTGGCCTCCCTCGCTGCCTCCGCCTGCTCCCATGGAATGCGATCCCTTCCGGCCTGGATCTCCTCCCACGTCCAGGATCCCTTACCATCCAGGATATCCTCCCATGTCCAGGATGTCTGCTCCTCCTGGCCACGCTGCTTGGTCCGTTTGRGGTGGGATCTTCTGTTAAGTCCGTTGTTGGCATGAGACCAAGGCGCAGCGTGGTAAGCGTACATCTTTATTTTGATGAACACCAAAAAAACAACAAAAGATAAACGACTGTAACYTTCTCCAGGCTACACAGTAACTGTACAGAAACATATCTACTGGGTGAAATACCAGTGTGCCATCACAGCAGCAGTATTTGTGACCTGTTGCCACAAGAAAAGGGCAACCAGTGAAGAACAAACYCCATTGTAAATACAACCCATATTTATGTTTATTTATTTTCCCTTTTGTACTTTAACTATTTGCACATAATATGACATTTGAAATGTCTTAATTATTTTGGAACTTTTGTGAGTGTAATATTAACTGTTCATTTGTATTGTTTATTTAACTTTTGTTTATTATCTACTTCACTTGCTTGGGCAATGTTAAACATATGTTTCRCAAGCCAATAAAGCCCTTGAATTGAATTGAGATTAGAGACAAACAAAGAGGAAGGAGGGATGGAGAAGATTGTTAATCCCAACATGAGAGACAGCGGACGGGAAATAGGGAATGAAAGAAAATAAGTACATGTGAAGTAATGTATACGAGCCAGGGAAAAAGTATGATAAGTAGGTTAGAAATACATGTGCATGTTGTATCTATCACACACACACAGGGCACAACACCACACGACACACACAACAACACACACACACACAATTCCATATCACACGAACACTTAGTAGCACACCATATCCTCACACACACACACCACACGACAACGCAACACACAGAACACACACAACACACACATACAAAGGCAAACGTGAAAACCCGATGAATGAATCAGATGCAATATTGTGGTGTAAGACCTTCATTGGCCTGCAACCGCTGTCACTATATACTTAAAGGACCTAAAATAGTTACATAACACATTCAACAGGCATTCACGCGAGATAATTACACCTTGCGTTGATTAAATCACCGTCCGTTCTATGAAAATGCAAAGTAATATGAATGATATTTTTGAGGTGAGACATGGAT
>NC_036850.1:5262122-5267912 GCF_002910315.2 Salvelinus sp. IW2-2015 | reverse complement strand
GACGACCGCTGACTGTGGAGCTCGTGAGAATTCAGGACCGTCGCTGCGCTGTATTTATTAGATAGTTGCTCTGGAATGCGCAGACCGTTATCATTTCGCTTGTAGGGCTCGATGTGAATAGGAGAGGACTTGCCCCACAGCTGATCAGAGTTCGCCTTGTTCGTGGTCATTGGAGTGACCTTGATAGATAGAAGCTGGTTTTTTTGTTCTCTCTGGACTGCCAGGTCCCAGCTTTGACCGCTCGCTGGAGCTCGTGTGCCAGCCCTCCCATTACTGGGACTCGCCCCCTTTGCACCTCTCTAGGACTTCCTCGCGCGATGGAGATGCGATCCCTCCGGCCTGATTCATAGTGGCCTCCCGACTTTCCAGGATCCCTTACCATACCAGGATTATCCTCCCATGTCCAGGATGTGTCTGCTGCCTCGCTGGCCGCGCTGCTTGGTCCGTTGTGTTGCACAGGCCGGGCTTGTGCGTGTTGATTGTCCTTATATGTTCTTTTTGACCTTTCTGTTGACCATCGGGTGCTGTAAAGGGTGTCCTATCTGATCGGCAGCTGTTTTATAGTCCCCCCCTGTGATTGCTTGGCACACCAGCTTCCACGAATTGACCAAACCCTCTGAGAAGAGCCTGCTGTTGAGGACAAGGTGTGCGAACAGAGCTCAGTTTGCGGTAACCGGTTATCAACCCAAGTGCCTTGGTTTATACATGTTGAATGAACACCAAAAACAACAAAACACCTAAACCAAGCGAGCATGCTCTCGCGATAATGACTGCATTTCGCGTAACAAGAGTTGTGCTACGACTTAGGTGAACGAATACAACTAGTTTTCACTATGCAATCAAGCCCTATGCATGTACTGAGTGGAGTGAAGAGCCATTGGTGTCCATCACAGCAGAGTATTTGTGACCTGAGTTATGCCATGCAAGTGAGAGGAAGGGACGCGAGGCATACTCAGTTGTGACTTGATAGAGCTAATACACAAATGATACTATATCACAAAACGATTCTTACGTTACTTCCTATATCTGCCTCCATTCTGATTGTGGATAGTGGACTTGTGTGACTCCCTATCTGATCTTTCCATCATAGATTCTATTATCATCTCTATTTACATTGTTATGCGTGAAGATGATTTATTTTGTGAACCTTCTGAGTCCGCGTGACTCCTGATATGACCCTCACATTCTACCACTGTGTTCAGTGTGGCTTTGACTGCGTGTCTTTATATCGTATATCGATACCCTATATCACTTTACTGTTGGTTCGAGCGTGCTGTCCAAAACTTGGGCATAGTAGTTTGTAGAAGAGCCTATGTTCGCTCGAAAGCTCAGAGTAAAAGCCTGTGACAGTTGATTGAGATGTAGAGAAAACAAAGAGGAAGTGAGGGATGGAGAAGAATTTAAGCCCAACATGGTGAACAGCCCAAAGTATCAACAGCGGGGGACTGCAGGCAGCACCATAGCGCTTAATAGAATCACCAATAAGTTGAGTACAGTGTGAATCAGTAACGAGAGACGCTATGGGAGAGTGATGGAAAGTTAGTGTTTGCCTCAGTAAACTTTCTGTTGGAACGATGTTTGTTAAACATGCTCACCTAACAATCCACTACACACCACAAGACCCACCCACAGCACTCGACACATCTAGCATCAGACACATAGCATCCATCTACACACACAGAGCGACACACGACAAACTACAGCCATCAGCGACCAACACTCGTACCCGTTAGCACCGACCAGCGCGCCTCTACCCCACACACAGCACGGCACACACAGTCATAACACAAACGCATAATCTTGAAATGTCGAGGAATTTAAACATGCAAATGGCATATTGTTCGGGGCCCATGTGTGAGCCTTGACTAGCAAGGGGACGGCCTGTGTTCAGACACCAAGTTAAGGTATCAAGAGCACGCGGATTCCAGGGTCAGTACACTCTGCGTTTGGTAGAGCACTATAACCTTTTCTGATACATCAACCAAATATGTATGCGCGAAAATGAAATTGTTGTTAGTTTAGTTTGTGTGTGAAGACAGTGGCAAGGAAGTTAATGTTTGTGTTAGTACCATCAGAAGTGTTTGGGTGTCTCTTTGTATTTTTGGGTATGTCGATGATTGTTGTGACCCCTGGCCACCATAACGTCTCGTGTCTGAGCCGTTTGAAATTGCCGGGATCCACTTGTTCCCTGTAACCCGACCAATTTTGCTTTTTGTGGTGTGCTGTCTGGTGGATCTGCATGTCAGGGAAAGGACAGACGGCAATAGAACTCACCGCTGGGCAAACATGCTCATTTTCTCCCCTCCCTTTCCAAGCCAATTCACGTTCCTATGACAACAAGCCCCTCATGAAGTGAGAATGGGAGATGAGTGAGAGAGCAGAGAGATAGAGAGAGAGAGAAATATAGAGAGAGAGTGATGAAGAGAGAGAGAGCGTGAGAGAGTGAGTTGAAAGGAGCGTGAGTGAGACGAGATGAGAGCAGTGATGAGAGCGTGAGAGAGCGAGAGAGCGAGAGAGGAGGGAGAGCTGAGAGAGCGAGGAGAGAGAGAGAGAGAGAGAGAGAGAGAGAGAGAGAGAGAGAGAGAGAGAGAGAGAGAGAGAGAGAGAGAGAGAGAGAGATGGAAAACAAAGATTTGAACAAATTTGAAATATAAAATCTGATAGGATGAGGGAAAAAACAGAGACAAAAAAGGGAGATCCTCCATGTGTCATTCAACTCAAACTAACTTCAGACACACACACACACACACACACACCCTAATCCCATATGGCGGCGCACAATTGGCACAGCGTCATCCGGGTTAGGGGAGGGTTTGGCCGGGGTAGGACGTCATTGTAAAATGAGAATTTGTTCTTAACTGATTTGCTTAGTTAAATAAAAGTTTAATTAAGAAAATGAAAAATCTGAGTTAATGACCCACTTAACCAACTAAACCAAGGCCATGGAAATGAAGAGTGAGAGGGTTAAAGTGTTGAGTAGGCCTGATGGGTGGAGTAATGCTCCCCTCTTTTCTCACGTTCTCTCCATCCCACTCGTTCTCTCATTAGGCTGAAAGAACCACATCAGCAGGAAGGAGAGGCAGCAGCTCTGAAATGCCACTTTTGGCTGACTCCGCTGCCGCGCTGACTGCACACACATACTGTACACACACACACGCACCATATGAGTGGGCAAGAGTGTTTGTACGTTAACATATTATTACATATAACGGTGACTTCATTCAGACGAGGCTGCAATGTAAACAAATGGGGCTGTAGCGAAAGTGTTGCATCAAAATCCGGGGTGTGAATTAAGTTTCGATTCAGCGTTGACCGACATGGTAATGGARTAATAGTATTCGAGAAAAGATGAAAAAAAAAACGGACCCCTCTGACGCGGTACGTTACATCGTGACGTGTCTCGACGTAACGTACGGCACCCGTACAGCCTCTTTCCACCAGGGGWAYYKSMTCTCCCGCATATAAAAAACAACAAAGGGACAAGGTAAGGGGTGAGGGGGGATACCTGGTCAATTGTACAACTGAACGCATTCATTTTTTTGTGTCATCACCGCAAGCCATCATGACTCTCAAAAGCCGCGGCAGCCGCCGTTTACTTCGGAATATAACTTTAGCGCCGCTCTAAAATCCTGATTCAAATTTGACACAAACATTCAAATAGYTACGTAATGACACATTATATAAACTCTTTATAGTGTTTTATTTACATTTTAGACGTGATAAGTTGGACAGATCGGGTGAAAAATAGTTGTTTCCCCACACGACATATCTCCCCGTTTCATTATCACGCAATAGGTTTAGCTTCCCCACCCGCCATTTTTAAAAAGACCTGACAGTGCTCATTGCCTTCTTCAATCATTCAGGGACGGGCATCATGAAGGTCTCGTCATTCATTTTGCTGGAAAGGGGAGAAATTGTGCTTTACAATGGTATTGATATTACAGTTGACCTGGAAGAATTACGTTTTTTGGGCGCTAAAGTGAGGTCAATTGTATGGACCAGAGCGATGTACAAAAGTTAGTTAGTTACCGTTACCGTGGATAAATGGCAGCATCCGCGCAAAACTGGAAGCGCGAACCAACGCATTTAACCATGGCAAGTTGACTGGGAATATGGTCAAATACAAACAGTGCAGTTATTCCCTCCGTAAGGCAGAGACAAAGTGGAGCCGCAATTCAACGGCTCAGACATGAGACGTATGTGGCAGGGTCTACAGACAATCACGCACTACCAAAAGAAAACCAGCCACATCACGGACACCGACATCTTGCTCCCAGACAAGCTAAACACCTTCTTCGCCCACTTTGAGGATAACACAGTGCCACTAACGCGGCCCGCTCCATAGGACTGTGGGCTCTCGTTCTCCGTGGCCGCATGCTTCCAACTCAATCACCAAGTTTGCAGACGACACAACAGTAATAGGCCTGATTACCAACGATGGCGAAACAGCCTAGAGGGAGGAGGTGAGGGCCCTGGCAGAGTGGTGCCAGGAAAATAACCTCTCCCTCAACGTCAACAAAACAAAGAAGCTGATCGTGGACTTCAGGAAACAGTACGCCCCTATCCACATCGACGGGACCGCAGTGGAGAATGTGGAAAGCTTGAAGTTCCTCTGCGTAAACATCACTGACAATCTGAAATGGTCCACCCACACAGACAGTGTGGGGAAGAAAGGGCAACCTTCAACCTCAGGAGGCTGAAGAAATTCGMCTTGGCCCCTAAGACCCTCAAAAACTTTTACAGAAGCACAATTGAGAACATCCTGTAGGGCTGTATCACTGCCTGGTACGYAKACTGCACCACTCGCAACCGCAGGGCTCTCCAGAGGGTGGTGTGGTCTGCCGAAAACATCACCGGGGGRACACTGCTTGCCCTCTAGGACACCTACAGCAACTGATGTCACAGGAAGGCCAAAAAGATCATCAAGGACATCAATCACCCGAGCCACGGCCTGTTCACCCCGCTATCATCCAGAAGGGGAGGTCAGTACAAGTATATCAAAACTGGGACAGAGAGAAAAACAGCTTCTATCTCAAAGCCATCAGATTGTTAAATAGCCATCACTAGCTGGCTACCGCCCGGTTGCTCAGCCCTACACCTTAGAGGCTGCTGCTCTACATACATAGACATGGAATCACTGGCCACTTTAATAATGGYACAGAAGTCACTTTAATAGTGTTTACATACTGCTTTACTCATCTCATATGTAAACTCAGCAAAAAAAGAAACGTCCCTTTTTCAGGACCCTGTCTTTCAAAGATAATTKYTAAAAATCCTAATAACTTCACAGATCTTAATTGTAAAGTGTTTAAACACTGGTTCCCATGCTTGTTCAATGAACCACAGACAATTAATGAACATGCACCTGTGGAACGGTCGTTTAGATCGGCCGGAGTTGGTCAGGGCTTTGTTCCGTTGGGTCTCTCGGCTTAGCTTGCCCTTTGGTGCACGTAACATAAGCGGAGGAGATGCACTGCAGTCCTTAAATGCAGCTGGTGGCACACTAGTACTGCATGTTCATTTTTGCTTTTGCCCCTTTTGTTCAGGTACATTATTTTTTTCTGTTAGTCACACTGTCTGTGGAACTTGTTCGTTTTGTCTCAGTTGTGTGATATCTGCTCCATACAAAATCTTGTCCACTGTTCATTAGTATCTCACGTTGGGCACATACGCGGGTTTGCGACGTGGAAGGAGTTGTCTTTCTTTTGCCTGGGTTTATCTCTGTCTTCTATTCTCTTGGTTTTAGGTCATGTACATCACGATCATTGCTATCCACTCTTTAATATTTTT
>NC_036850.1:5259685-5262097 GCF_002910315.2 Salvelinus sp. IW2-2015 | reverse complement strand
AAACCTAACAGCTTACAGACGGTAGGCAATTAAGGTCACAGTTATGAAAACTTAGGACACTAAAGAGGCCTTTCTCACTGACTGAAAAACACCAAAAGAAAGTGGCCCAGGGTCCCTGCTCATCTGCGTGTACGTGCCTTAGGCATGCTGCAAGGAGGCATGAGGACTGCAGATGTGGCCAGGGCAATAAATGGCAATGTCCGTATTGTGAGACGCCTAAGACAGCGCTACAGGGAGACAGGACGGACAGCTGATCATCCTCGCAGTGGCACCCCATGTGTAACAACACTTGCACAGGATCGGTACATCCGAACATCACACCTGCGGGACAGGTAGAGGATGGCAACAACAACTGCCCGAGATACACCAGGAACGCACAATCCCTCCATCAGTGCTCAGACTGTCTGCATAGGCTGAGAGAACCTGGACTGAGGGCTTGTAGACTGTTGTAAGGCAGGTCCTCACCAGACATCATCGGAAACACATCGCCTATGGCACACAAACCCACCGTCACTGGACCAGACAGGACTGGCAAAAGTGCTCTTCACTGACAAGTCACGGTTTTGTCCCACCAGGGGTGATGGTCAGATTCCACGTTTATCGTCGAAGAGTGAGCGTTACACTGAGGCCTGTACTCTGGAGCAGGATCGATTTGGAGTTGGCGGGTCCGTCATGGTCTGGGGCGGTGTGTCACAGCATTATCGGACTGAGCTTGTCGTCATTGCAGGCAATCTCAACTCTGTGCGTTACAGGGAAGCATCCTCCTCCTTCATGTGGTACCCTTCCTGCAGGCTCATCCTGACATGACCCTCAGCATGACAATGCACCAGCCATACTGCTCGTTCTGTGCGTGATTTCCTGCAAGACAGGAATGTCAGTGTTCTGCCATGGCCAGCGAAGAGCCTGGATCTCAATCCCATTGAGCACATCTGGGACCTTGTTCGATCGGAGGGTGAGTTGTAGGAGCCTTGCTGGAGAGTGGGGTAACATCTCACAGCAAGAACTGACAAATCTGGTGCAGTACATAAGGAGGAGGAGATGCACTGCAGTACTTAATGCAGCTGGTGGCCACACTAGATACTGACTGTTACTTTTGATTTTGACCCCCCCCCCTTTGTTCAGGGATACATTATTCCATTTCTGTTAGTCACATGTCTGTGGAACTTGTTCAGTTTATGTCTCAGTTGTTGAATCTCGCTACATACAAATATTGTATATATTTCTTAATTCCATTCTTTTACTTTTAGATTTGTGTATTGTTGTGAATTGTTAAGATACAACTGCACTGTTGGAGCTCGGGAACACAAGCTGTCACTTATCCCTCCGGAACTTTCATTACGCACACCTGGCCCCTATTCCCAGTGATTAGTAATTGTATAAGGGTGCCCTTGGTTTACCATTGTTCTGTTGATTATTGTTACTAGGTTCGTTGGTGTGTGTGAGTATTTGTGCTGTGTATTTGGGCTTTCGTGCCCTTGTGGATTGCGCAGATGATTACAGTTCTCGTCCCGTGTGATAATCATTGTGCGCTGATGTTATTTATTCGAGGTACTCCTCGCTCTTTTGTTTGAGTTTCAACCCTGTGTTTTGTTATGTGTTTGTTTGCACACGGCACTACGTAATATGGGCTGAATAAAAAACTATATTATGCATTCCTGCGCCTGTCTCCCGATCCCTTCATACTGTACCAACGTGACAGAATAATCGACCATTAAATTCACTAGGGTAGGGGGCAGCATTCGGAATTTTGGATGAAATGCATTCCCAAATTTAACTGCCTGCTTCTCGGGCCCAGAAGATATGATATGCATATAACTGGTAGATTCGGATAGAAAACACTCTAAAGTTTCCAAAACTGTTAAAATAGTGTCTGTGAGTATAACAGAACTGATTTGGCAGGTGAAAACCTGAGAAAAATCCATTTAGGAAGTATTTTCTTTTTTGGTTTTGTAATTTTCTATTCAATGCCATTACAGTATCCATTGACTTAGGACTCAAATTGCAGTTTCTATGCCTTCCACTAGATGTCAATAGTCTTTAGAAATTGTTTCAGGCTTGTATTCTGAAAAATGAAGAAGTAAGAGCAGTCTGAATGAGTGGACCCTAAAGTGTCACAGAGCTTTTTCATGCGTGAGACCGAGAGAGTGCGTTTCTTGTTTACCTTTTAAAGTTATTGTCCGGTTGAAATATTATCGATTATTTAGGCTAAAAACAACCTGAGGTTTGAATATAAACATCGTTTGACATGTTTCTATGAACTTTACGGATACAATTTGGATTTTTTTGTCTTCCTCTTTTGACTGCGTTTGAGCCTGTGGATTACATAAAAAACACGCAAACAAAACTGAGATTTTTGGATATAAAGAGACTTTATCGAACAAAAGGAACATTTATTGACTAAATGAATGTCTG
>NC_036850.1:5251745-5253078 GCF_002910315.2 Salvelinus sp. IW2-2015 | reverse complement strand
CGAGAGCAACATATGAAATCATCAAAGGATTAGTAGGGATAATTTATTCTCATTTTCTGGAATGGAACGTTCTACTTGGCTGGCTACTGACATACAGTATGCTGTATGTATGCGCTGCACCCCATTCAAATTAAATCTGCCCACGATCCAATTACATCCCAATGAGATGCTTCAGTGTGATTTCCTGAGATAGAGAATATGCTGCATCCCATGAAAGGTCATTATACAAGACAGGATTAAGGCCTGCTCCATTTTCCTAACTCCAATGGTTTACTCCACCATAAGGGCTTATAATTGCAGAGAAGCAAAGTCTAGTCTAGCTATTGATGGGTACTGGTCTAATGAGGAAATGCAGAAGGGCTGCTTAACATACTTCGTCATTCATAGGCCCCAAAACTCACACACACACTGACACAAAGATAAAGAGCTTTGGAAGGTTAGGAAGGCATCTCTATTCATCTGTTTTATATAACAGCACTATCCCTGGAAGACCTCCTGTCATACTGTCAGACCCTGCAGCACAACCCTCTACACTCTCTACTACAGTGACAGGAAGGCCATGTTATATTACCCTCTTTTTCTAACAATAACAATAACAAAGGCCATATGGCTCTCCATTGCAACATCTGGTGTCAAGCCCCATGGTCTTACCTTCATGAGGACAGACTCGCTGAGTTTCTCTCTGTTGACGATCTTGATGGCCACTTTCTGACACGTGACACAGTGGATTCCCAGCTTCACCAGGCCTGAAACACACACGTTAGCAAATAGTGTGTCAAACACACACACACACACACAAATATACACAGTGAAGACCGTCAAACACATAATAAACGCACAGACACACACACAAAGCAAAGAGGGTCCAACGCACAATAGCCGAATGAGTAGGCCTGTCTTGTTCGAACCAGTTGTATCAGGTGTTTTTGTGCTGGGCTGAAACAAAACCCTGCGACAACACACAGTGACTCCGAGAACAGAGTTACCTTTGCCTCGTGTGTATCGAACAAAGTCCCACTGAAGGGAACCAGAGTAAATGTCAGTGAGGAGGGACTAAAGCCCTGGTCATCTCGCTCAGAGAAAGAACACACAAACATACAGATGAAAAGAGAGAGCATCGGTCAGCCCACAACAACTCCATAATAGAAAACATCCTTCATAAAGCTCCTCATAAAAAAAAACCACTGTACGAAACCTCACAGAGCCGCGCGAGGCCAACGTCTCCCATCTCGCCATTTTGCATCTCAAAGTAAATGTCAACTTCTACATGAACAGCAACATGAAAGAATCAATGCAGAGAAAGCAATAGCTTTATTTTATGACACACACACAC
>NC_036850.1:5245674-5248770 GCF_002910315.2 Salvelinus sp. IW2-2015 | reverse complement strand
TTATGTTCGGCAGTTAGAGCCGGAATGGCATCCTGTGGACAGACATTCACAACGTGCATTGATCTTGCTGTCAGCGGAGTCGGGGACTGCTGCTCGATTGCCTGGCCAACATGGGTTAGAAACCCGGCAACCACTTTACCCAGGTAATGAATATTTGATATTGATTGTAATTGGCCTCGAATAGATTGTGCGTCGTGTGGTGTGCGTGCGTGCGTGCGTGGTTGTCGCGTGACGACACCAAAAGGCAAAACAAGGAGTGTGAGTCATCAGTGAAAGAAACAGAAAAATAGGGAAATACGCTGAAAAGAGATTGAGATGAAAGGGGTGACGTGCGGCTCAGTGAAAGCGTGGTGGGCTTTAAAGACGAGGCGTGAGAAAGAGTATATCTCAATTGAATCGAGCCAGGCACATATTGTATTGTGACCAAGGCCCAGAGATGATACCGTTTGAAGTCAGAAGTTTACATAAAACCCTTAGCCAAAATACATTTGAAACTCAGTTGTTTCACAATTCCTGACATGTTAATCCAAGTAAAAAATTCCCTGACTTAGGCAGTATGGATCACCACTTTATTATTAGATAATGTGAATGTCAGAATAATAGTAGAGAGAATTATTTATTTAAGCTTTGCATGTCTTTCATCACATTCCCAGTGTGTTAGAAGTTTACATACACTCAATTAGTATTTGTAGCATTGCCTTTAATTGTTTAACTTGGGTTAAACATTTTGGATAGCCTTTCCCACAAGCTTTCCACAATAAGTTGGGGTGAATTTTGGCCCATTCCTCCTGACAGAGCTGGTGTAACTGAGTCAGGTTTTGTAGGCCTCCTTTGCTCGCCACACACATTTTCAGTTCTGCCCACACATTTTCTATAGGCATTGTGAGTCAGGGCTTCTTCTGTAACATCAATGATGTCGCTCTTGCTGCTGGTGATTCTCTGATCCACCTCTACGCAGACGGACACCATTCTGTATACCTCTGGCCCTTCTTTGGACACTGTGTTAACTAACTTCCAGACGAAGCTTCAATTGCCATACAACTCTCCATTCCGTGGCCTTCCAACTGCTCTTAAATGCAAGTAAAACTAAATGCATGCTATTCAAACCGATCGCTTCCCGGCACCTGCCTGCCCGCCCAGCATTCACTACTCATCACTAATATGTGGACAACTACAATACCTAGGTGTCTGGTTAGACTGTAAAACTCTCCTTCCAGACTCACATTAAGCATCTCCAATCCAAAAATTAAATCTAGAATTGGCTTCCTATTTCGCAACAAAGCATCCTTCACTCATGCTTGGCCCAAAGCATACCCTTCGTAAAACTGACCATCCTACCAATCCTCGACTTGCGATGTCATTTACAAAAATAGCACTCCAACACTCTACTCAACAAATTGGATGCAGTCTATCACAGTGACATCCATTTTGTCACCAAAGCCCCATATACTACCCACCACTGCGATCTGTACGCTCTCGTTAGTGGGCCCTCGCTTCATACTCGCCGCCAAACCCCACTGGCTCCTGGTCATCTTACAAGTCTCTGCTAGGTAAAGCCCCGCCTTATCTCAGCTCACTGGTCACCATAGCAGCACCCACCCGTAGGCACGCAGCTCCAGCAGTATATTCTCACTTCACCCCCAAAGCCAATTCTTCCTTTGGCCGCCTTTCCTTTCAGTTCTCTTGCTGCCAATGACTGGAACGAACTGCAAAAATCACTGAAGCTGGAGACTCATATCTCCCTCACTAGCTTTAAGCACCAGCTGTCAGAGCAGCTCATAGATCACTGCACTGTACATAGCCAATCTGTAAATAGCCCATCCAACTACCTCATCCCCATACTGTATTTATTTATATATCTTGCTCCTTTGCACCCCAGTATCTCTACTTGCACATTCGTCTTCTGCACATCAACCATTCCAGTGTTTAATTGTTATATTGTAATTACTTCGAAACCATGGCCTATTTATTACCTTACCTCCCTTATCCTACCTCATTTGCACACACTGTATATAGACCTTTTCTACTGTATTATTGACTGTATGTTTGTTTATTCCATGTGTAACTCTGTGCTGTTGTATGTGTCGAACTGCTTTGCTTTATCTTGGCCAGGTCGCAGTTGRAAATGAGAAATTGTTCTCAACTAGCCTACCTGGTTAAATAAAGGTGAAATAAATAAATAAATAAATGGCCATTCCAATACCTTGACTTTGTTGACAACATCATGCTGCCACCCCGGTGCTTCACGATTGGGATGGTGTTCTTCGGCTTTCAAGCGTCCCCCTTTTTTCTTCCAAACATAACGATGGTCATTATGGCCAAACAGCTCTATTGTTGTTTTATCAGATCAGAGGACATTTCTCCAAAAAGTACGATCTTTGTCCCCATGTGCAGTTGCAAACCGTAGTCTGTCTTTTTTATGGCAGTTTTGGCGCAGTGGCTTCTTCCTTGCTGAGCGGCCATTGCGGTTATGTCGATATAGGACTCGTTTTACTGTGGATATAGATACTTTTGTACCTGTTTCCTCCAGCATCTTCACAAGGTCCTTTCCTGTTGTTCTGGGATTGATTTGCACTTTTCGCACCAAAGTGCGTTAATKTCTAAGAGACAGAACGCTTCTCCTTCCTGATTGGTATGACGGCTGCGTGGTCCCATGGTGTTTATACCTGCGTACTATTGTTTATTCAGATGAACGTGGTACCTAAAGGCATTTGGAAATTGCTCTCAAGAATGAACCAGACTTTTGGAGGTCTAAAAATTAATTTCTGAGGTCTTGGCTGATTTCTTTTAATTTTCCCATGATGACATGCAAAGAGGCACTGAGTTTGAAGGTAGGCCTTGAAATACATCCACAGGTACACCTCAAATTGAATCAAATGATGTCAATTAGCCTATCAGAAGCTTCTAAAGTCATGACATAATCTTCTGGAATTTTCCAAGCTGTTTAAAGGTACAGTCAACTTAGTGTATGTAAACGTCTGACCCACTGGAATTGTGAAACAGTGAATTATAAGTGAAATAATCTGTCTGTAAACAATTGTTGGAAAAATGACTTGTGTCATGCACAAGGTAGATGTCCTAACCGACTTGCCAAAT
>NC_036850.1:5238107-5240060 GCF_002910315.2 Salvelinus sp. IW2-2015 | reverse complement strand
GCTTTAACAAGAAATTTGTGGAGTGGTTGAAAAACAAGTTTTAATGACAAGTTTTCACGCCAACGAGCGTCTGCGACGCCCAAGGGCTAAAATAGAACTCATTCCTATTTCTGACGCAGATCGCGCTGCAAGTCCTGCCTCTCCCATTCTCCTCATTTGGTTTATAGAAGCAGGTACCCACTTGCCATCTCCTCATTGGATTATACCTACGTGGTGTGATTTGAAATGACGAACTTTGTTCCCGGTTGTCGTGGTAATACAATGAAAGTTTAGATGCGATCACCATATAAGTTCAAAGATGAAAAAGCCTGGAAGGAGGAGAGATGACTAGAAACGATTCGGTTGGCCGTTTTATGTGTGGATTAATTGTCGGAGTAGAGGTCCTTGTGCATTTCAGGTAAAATAACAACTCAATGTTTATATCCCAGGATAAATTAACTAGCAACAGCAAGCTAGCTAAATAGGACAAATTAACGTTAGCTAGCAAGTGCAAGCTAACTAGCTAAATTGCCATACATGTTTAATGCTTTTCGATCTGTCCACAAATTAATYTCATTGGTTCAGTTTGTTTTGATATTTTAACCTGCGTGTTGTGATCGCGTTTGGTGTGGGGGGGCAAAACAAATGTATGCACGATAGCGCACGATGGCGCACCCTCGCAGCCGGTTTGGGTTCCGTGTAAGTCAACTCCCCAGATACTAAGCAAAGACTAAGACTAGAACACACAACACACACACAACACGCACACACACACAAACACATACACACGCAAACACACACACACATGTCTGACCAACATAAATGAATCAGCAGCGCATCCCCATTGATTTCTCCTCCCTCTATCCTTCCCTCTGACTCTCCATCCCTTCCCCCATCCCTCCTTTGCCTGTTAAGATCAATACAACCCAAAGCCCCTCCAGGACGATGTCATCAAAACTCTCAATGATGTCCAACCAGCCAAACCCAAAGGCTCTCCAGTCCCAGAGCTGGGGATAGAACCTGGCTTCTATRCAATAACTGATTCATCTTCTAGATTTATCTCACTGCTTTAACTTCAAACAAGACTAAACCCACATACATGTGGAGTGGGATACATATAAACAGGTGAAAGCTGAGGAGGCCCATCCATGCTACATGTCCAGCGTGTTAGTTAGGCTACTGCTGACATGGCAAAGTATGTTAGGTGTTCAATAGTTCCTGTGGGACAGGGTGTCTGGTTGCTGTGGATCTGTAAGCGTATTGTGTACTGTACATGCAGACACATGCACGCACACACACGTAGAGCGGTACAAATGTTTACACATGCATGTAAAGTGCACTCGGGAAAGCATTCAGACCCCTTGACTTTTTCCAACTTTTTGCTACGTTACAGCCTTATTCTAAAATGGATTAAATAACTTTTTTTCCTCATCAATTAATACAAAATACCCCATGATGACAAAGAAACAACAGGTTTTTAGAAATTTTTGCAAATGTATTAAAAATAGTTAACTGAAATATCACATTTAGTATTCAGACCCTTTACTCAGTACGTTGTTGAAGCACCTTTGGCAGCAATTACAGCCTTGAGTCTTCTTGGGTATGACGTTATAAGCTTGGTACACCTGTATATAGGGAGTTTCTCCCATTCTTCTCTGCAGATCCTCTCAAGCTCTATCAGGTTTGATGGGGAGTGTCGATGCACAGCTATTTTCAGGTCTTTCCAAAGATGTTAGATCCGGGCTCTGGCTGGGACACTCAAGGACATTCAGWGACTTGTCCCGAAGCCATTCCTGAGTTGTCTTGGCTGTGTGCTTAGGGTCGTTATCCTGTTGGAACGTGAACCGTCACCCCAGCCCGTGGTCCTGAGTGCTCTGGAGCAGGTTTTCATCAAGGTTCTCTCTGTACTTTGCTCCATTCATCTTTCCCCCGATCCTGACTAGTCTCCCAGTCCCTGTCACTAAGAAACATCCC
>NC_036850.1:5230579-5237532 GCF_002910315.2 Salvelinus sp. IW2-2015 | reverse complement strand
ATCCCAACAGAATGAGTGCTGCGATCACCTGATCTCACCGTAGGAAGGCTAGCGAGTTGTCCTCCAGACATGACGATGGCACTTCAGACCTATTAAGTTCAATCGTGGTTTCAATCAGACAGAGAATATTTGTTTCTCATGGTCCTGAGAGTCCTTTAGGTTACCTCTTGCAAACTCCAAGGCAGGCTGTCAATGTAGAATAAGGCTGTAACGTAACAAAATGTGGAGAAAAATCAAGAGGTCTGAATACTTTCCAAATGCACTGTATACACACACTGTAGGCACGCAAACTTGTAAACCCATAGAAACACACTCACACAGACACACGTACACACTCACACTTGTGAACACACACACACACACACACACAAACACGTCACTACCTGGAGTGATGATGCTCTACTGATCAATGGTGAGAGGTCATCTGTCAGGGAGGTCAAAAGGTCGGGTATGATCTGGTCATGACCTGTCACCTGACCTTTAACACTAACACATCTACATAACCAGCATGACCCATCTGACAAATCTCATTACCAACTCAAACCAGGGGTTGGAACCGGTTCAGGGAGAAGAACAGAAAACCGGAAAAATAACGACATTTTTAGAGGAACAGAATCAGAACCAGGAATGAAAGTGATCTATACTGTTCTGGAAGAAAACCGTTATTTTATAAGCATGGGAACCAGTTAATAATGTTCCTTTACGTTCCGGACTTCTTTTAAGTCCCACAAAAACGCAACAGAACCCTCATTCTGTCAATCAGAAACTTATTCCAGTGTCTGCCGGCCAGCTGAAAATCTTTGCCAGTGAGGGAATGTGTAGGCTACCTGCCCCATGTAGGCTACCTGTGTGTGTGTGTGTGTGTGTGTGTGTGTGTGTAGGCTGCTGTAGCCTACTGACTTCACAAGCATGATTCAGAAATTAGGGAGAGATTTCTAATAACAGAACGCTAGTTAATTGAGGATACTAGAAGTTATCACATCTCACGTTGGATTTATTAACTACAAAAAGGTAAGATTCGTTTTTAATTTTGGTGAAGCTCTGCACACACAAGCTTGTTAGCTAGCTAGCTCTGGTCCAACATTAAGCCAACTCTTTGAAATTCAAAAACATTCAAAGTTTCTCCATAGAAGCCGCTCCTCTGTAGATAAAACTCTGTGGGCCTAGCAAATTCAGATAATGCATGTCATAACAAGATACCCAGCACTTCAAGTGAAACCTCCTCCTCCACCCTCTCTAGCTCTCTCCCCAACCGCAAAATGTCTGAAGTATCTCGCCCCCTACACTTGTCTGTCCATCGCACATGTAACGAACTATAGCTTGCCCGTCCATAGCAATCTGCTCTATCCACATTGATTGGTGAAGTCATTTAATGTCGAGCTACAGTGCCTTCGGGAAGTATTCAGACCCCTTGACTTTTTCCACATTTTGTTCACTTGCTTGACACACTTTGGCATACCTTTGTTTGGTTGTAGTGTGTAATAGTCTTCGGCTTTCTCTTGATTGTGTCCAGTTGTCATGTCGTTCTTCAGCATTGGTGCTCCACAACAGCTGTGCAGGTGCCTTATTTTGCACAGAGGGAGGAAGCTCCCGTCTCACTTTGTTCATGGTGCCGGGCCAGACTTGTTTTCTTTGCAAGCAAATTGTTCGCCAATGACAGTGATGTGAAGAAATTGTCTATGGTGACATTGCTCCCCTTGCCAACACAAGGTTCCACAAGCCTCACCACCACATTCTCCAACACTCGCACCTGCTGCGTGATGTGGATATTTTCCCAGCGATTGAAAGCCATTCAGCATGTACAATTATCCACGCTCACTCTGTGTTGCCTACTCCAAGTAGGCCATAGTAAACTGATAAGACTGCTTTGAGTCGGTGAACTGATATAGGGTTAATATATAGGGTAAACATTCTGCCCCTGAACAAGGCAGTTAACCCGCTGTTCCTAGGCCGTCATTGAAAAAAAAAAAWAWWTKTTTAACTGACTTGCCTAGTTAAATAAAGGTAAAATAAATAAAATATCATTTTAAAATTAGGCCTATAATTAGAATGGATCAATAAAATTGAATGGCCCGCCCTGTTCTTCATTCACAATTGGTGATTACATAATTATGCTTCTTTCGCTTCCCCTCGCTCCTCAACTCACTCATTCTCCCCATCATACTTTGCTAAATTAATTGTATCTGTTGTCATATAAGTGAACATAGTTTTGGTATAGTTTAGGTTCAGTTTCAAGTCAATTGTCAGGGGGATTATCAACTGGGCACTGCACTTTCAACTGTCGGAAGAAAGAGCGGAGCAGGCCCTTCTGTTGGGAGAAGGAGGGGCAATGAGGGAAAACCATTCAAACAAATGACATGCCCTCCTAAAACTGGTTATAACTCCGGTTCTGTTTGTGATATTAAGATCCTAACAATGGCAGTGTGTTAAATAGACTTTATTTAGGAAAAGTCAAGGACAGAAGGGGGCATGAGTTAAAATAATGGCAGAGCAATATAAATAAAACAATTATGATCAGTCAAGATGTCACGGCCGTCAAAAGAAGTGGACCAAGGTGCAGCGTAGCGAGCGTACATTTCTCTTTTTATTTAAAATGTCGCCAACAAAACAACAAACGAAAAACAACCGTGAAGCTTACAGGGCAATAGTGCCACAAACAAAGTTAACTACCCACGACGAAAAGAGGGAAAAAGGGCTACCTAAGTATGATCCCCAATCAGAGACAACYATAGACAGCTGTCCCTGATTGAGAACCATACCCGGCGAAAACATAGAAATAAAGAAACATAGAAAAGAAGACATAGAATGCCCAGCCCAAATCACACCCTGACCAAACCAACTAGAGACATAAAAAGACACAAGATGACTGCTTTAGTGGTTCTAGTGTTAAAAAGGAACACGATATAAACCGGTTTGAGCGTGTTCAGAACTTTACTTTGCAGGTCGGAACAGTTGAACGGAACRCCKAAAAATAATGGTTCTGTTCAGAACTAAATGATTGGAAAATAACTTTGGTTCCAACCCCTGAATCAAACTGACACTAAAACACATTCATGGGTTCAATTGCATGCGTCATATCAAATCACACAAATCACTGCCTGTGGACTAGACTCAGGACGACAGTTTTTATTTTATCATTAAAAAAAACTTATCACATATATTTTCTCATATCCACTAACAAAGTCAGACAATGAAGATATGACTTTGACTATATGAAGGCATTCATAGCGAGTTTAAAGTTCAAAGCGATCGTATGCGGTTACAGTGAGTCAACGGAGTATTAACTAGAGCTATCATAACTATAGAGACATCACTTCTAACGACACAATGCCATGAGTCATCTCTTTACAGGCTCTGCTGTATTTTAGCCAAAGGGACTATTTTCAATCACGTATTGTTGTTGGAAGCCTATGGCCTAGAAGTGCAGTTAGCCACCCACACACACTCACACACTCTGTAGTGCATACTCGGTAGTGGAGTCCACAGTCGAGTGGCTACTCTTCTGCACCACTTCAGGCTGCTATTTTTAAACAGCAGTCGACAGAGTGCCAAGCCCAGTAAAGTGCAGCTGCACGGAAATGCCTTTGTGCCTCCTCCAGAACTTGGGTTGATGATTTACATCAATGCAGTTTGGGAGCTTTCTCATTGACTTTGACTCAATTTAGGAGAAACAAGGCAAGTTCTAACAAGCATGCAAACATGTGATCAAATATTTCAGATGTCAGGAGGATAGGACGTCACAACAACTGAGTGTGTGTGTGTTCATGTGCATACATGCGTGTGTGCGTGCATGTGTCTCTGAGTGTGTGTGTGTGTGTGTGTGTGCGTGCGTGCGTGTGTGTGTGTGTGTGTGTGTGTTGTGATGGAGTTTCCTCCAGAAGGGAAGCATCTGTAGCTGTCACAGGCTGATTGATGACAGCTCTGAATATCTGAAATATGCATTAGTCCTGCCACAGATGGAATCTGTATATTGGCCTATTTACATCCCATTATACAGACAAGGTGTTACACAAACATATCCAAACACACACACACACAAGACTTCTCTTATCACCACCCAGTTCCAATGTAACCTACAGTGCCTTCAGAAAGTATTCACAAACTCTTGACATTTTCCACATTTTGTTGTGTTACAAAGTGGGATTCAAATGGATTTAATTGTTGTTTTTGGTCAACGATCTGCACAAAATACTCTGTAATGTCAAAGTGGAAGAAAGATTCTGACATCTGTCAACCCCCTGAGTCAATACATGTTAGAATCCCCTTTGGCAGCGATTATAGTTGTAAGTCTTTCTTTCTGTGTCTCTAAGAGCGTTGCACACACACTTCATGTGTTGTGAAATCTGTTGTGAAGGTATTGTAATGTTTTTAAAATTGTATAACTGCCTTCATTTTGCTGGACAAACACAAATGTTGCTGGACAAACACAAATACACCTGGACTGTACAATATGTGCACATATTATTTTTTAAATCCTTCAAGCTCAAGTTGGTTGTCGATCATTGCTAAGCAGCCATTTTCAAGTCTCGCCATAGATTTTCAAGCCGATTCAAGTCAAAACTGTAACTAGGCCACTCAGGAACATTCAATGTTGTTTTGGTAAGCAACTGAAGTGTATATTTGGCCTTGTGTTTAAGGTTATTGCAAATTTGTCTCCCAGCGCCTGTTAGAAAACAGACTGAACCAGGTTTCCTTTTGGATTTTGCCT
This sequence comes from Salvelinus sp. IW2-2015, assembly GCF_002910315.2. Classification (NCBI taxonomy): domain Eukaryota; kingdom Metazoa; phylum Chordata; class Actinopteri; order Salmoniformes; family Salmonidae; genus Salvelinus; species Salvelinus sp. IW2-2015. Next base: position 5,232,824 of record NC_036850.1, on the reverse strand, counting down.
GTGCTTAGCTCTATTCTGTTTATTTTTATCATAAAAAAAAACCTCCCTAGTCCTTGTCGATGACAAGCACACCCATAACATGATGCAGCCACCACCATACTTGAAAATATGAAGAGTGGTAATCAGTGATGTGCTTTGTTGGATTTGCTCCAAACATAACACTTTTTATCATGCTTAAACTTCATTTCATTTGCCACATTTTTTTGCAGTTTTACTTTAGTGCCTTATTGCAAACAGGATGCATGTTTTGGAATATGTTTTATTCTGTACAGACTCAATTAGCAAATCCATGACCTCTCCGGCAACTGAGTTAGGAAGGACACCTGTATCTTTGTAGTGACTAGGTGTATTGATACACCATCCAAAGCGTAATTAATAACTTCACCATGCTCAAAGGGATATTCAATGTGTTTTTTTTACCCATCTACCTATAGGTGCACTTCTTTGCGAGGTATTGGAAAACCTCCCTGATCTTTATGGTTGATTCTGTGTTTGAAATTCACGACTCGACTGAGGGACCTTACAGATAATTGTATGTGTGGGGTACAGAGATGAGGTAGTCATTCGAACATCATTTTAAACACTATTATTTTACACAGAGTGAGTCCATGCAACTTATGACTTGTTAAGCACATTTGTGACCCCCCCACCTGGATTCGGTCTTATGTAGCAACATCAGATTTTCTGTTATTTACATTGGATAAAAGTAGAGACTCAGAGCTACAAAATGGTATATCATACACAGCATGTTTGAGGAATAATGGGAAAGTAATTCTACTTTGAAAGTTGATATACTTGCAGACTCACATTTGAACAAAAGGGCCTTTGAATGTTTTGGTACCTACTGGAGAGCTCTCCTTTTTCTATACCCATTCAGCATTATTCACACCCTCTTAAGCCAGCCCCAACCATCTCTTTAAAGATTCACATGAGGACTAAAAGTGGTAGTAGCCTACAATGTCATGTGAAAGAAATGCTATAACTCCCAGCCACATCCAGTGGTGGAAAAGGAATAAATTGTTTTACTTGAAAAAGGTATAAATAATTTCAAAGTCCTTATATTAAAACAGACGGCACAATTGTATTATAAAAAATATATGTTTTATTGACGGATAGCCAGGGGCACAATGTACTTAAGTATCAAAAGTAAAAATATAAACCATTTCAACTGCCTTATATTAAGCAAACCAGATGGCACAATTGTATTATTATGTATTGATGATAGCCAGGGGCACACTCAAACACTCAGACATAAGTAACAAACAAAGCATTTGTGTTTAGTGAGTCTGCCAGATCAGAAGCAGTATGGATGACCAGGGATGTTCTCTTGATAAGTGTTTGAATTTGACAGTTTTCCTGTCAAAAACTAACGGGTAATATCGGGTATCAAGGAAAATGTAAGGAGTAAAAATAATATTATTTTCTTTACGAATGTAGTGAAGTAAAAGTTGTCAAAAATATAAATAGTACAGTAATGTACAGACAACACAAAAAAATGACTTAAGTAGTACTTTAACGTATTTATACTTAAGTACTTTGCACCACTGCCCAAATATCTTCACACCATACATTAGCATACTTCATATACTGTTACACATAGCATACATAAGTTAAGGCCATGCAACCTGAGTTGAAATCTGAGTTGAAACCAGGTGCACATGTACAGTACATAAAAAGATGCATGCACCATATATTTAAGTGGTGGACACTAGACACGGTCACATTATATTGTTGTGGTATGTCACAAAATCATGTTACGACCACACATACCAATATTAATTTTATGTATCAATATTTTGACCCCTGTCACTGTGCTGTCCTTCACAAAACCAGCAATCTCAGACAAAGTATTCACTCTGGTCTTGTGAAGGATGGTTTTGTTCTCTTTTTAACAAAAATATATATTTTTTAGAAATAGGACATGTTAATCACAAAACATAGCGTGATTGCAGAAAAGCTGTTGATAATCTAGGGTGTCGAATGTGCTAACCACGAGGTTGAGACAAGATGGAAAATTCTCAGCTACACAACAAACACTTCCGGATATCTGGATCTTGTGTGCTGTGCGGCTGGGACCAGCTTAGGCACCACCGATAGGCTAGCAAGTTTAAACCACGCTAAGCCTCTACTGTGATAGGCCAACTCTGGAACTACCTCTGTCCCAGTATAAAAGAAAATGTCTGTACTATTCTAGTCAGTTCCCTGCTTTACCCTGTGTGGTGATACAGTGAACCTGTATATACGA
>NC_036850.1:5225109-5227754 GCF_002910315.2 Salvelinus sp. IW2-2015 | reverse complement strand
TGTGTGTTGTTGTGATGGAGTTTACTCCTGAAGCGAAGCAGCTGTAGCTTGTCACAGGCTGATTGATGACACCTCTGAATCTTCTTGAAAATATGCATTAGTTGGGTGTCTGCCAGATTGAACTGTATCTTGCTTATTACATCCCATTATTACATGAAAGGTGTTACACTAACACACACACAGCCACACACACACAACACACACACACACACACACACACACACGGTGGAGGCATACTTAGGCATGTTTAAACTTCTCTTATCACCACCCAGGTCCAATGTAACCTACAGTGCCTTCAGAATGTATTCACATCTCTTGACTCTTTTCCTCATTTTGTTGTGTTACAAAGCCGGATTAAAATGTATTTAATTGTAAAAAAAAAAAAAACAACGATCTTCAGAAAATACTCTGTAATGTCAAAGTGGAAGAAAAATTCTAATATTTGTCAAACCTCTGAGTCAATACATGTCAGAATCACCTTTGGCAGCGATTATAGTTGTCTTTCTGGGTAAGTCTCTAAGAGCTTTGCACACACACTTAATGTGTTGTGAAATCTGTTGTGAATATATTGTAATGTTTTTAAAATTGCCTTCATTTTGCTGGCACCCAGGAAGAGCAGCAGCTTGGCAGCAGCTAACGGGGATCCATAATAAATCCAAACACAAATACACCTGGATTGTCCAATATTTGCCAATAGTCTTTTTAAAATTCTTCATTCTCTGTCAAGTTGGTTGTTGATCATTGCTAAGCAGCCATTTTCAAGTCTCGCCATAGATTTTCAAACCGATTCAAGTATAAACTGTAACTAGGCCACTCAGGAACATTCAATGTCGTTTTGGTAAGCAACTCAAGTGTAAATTTGGCCTTGTGCTTTAGGTTACTGTGAATTTCTCTCCCTGTGTCTGTTGGGAAGCAGACTGAACCAGGTTTTCCTCTAGGAWTTTGCCTSTGCTTAGCTCTATTCCATTTATTTTTATCATAAAAAACTCCCTAGTCCTTGTCAATGACAAYCATACCCATAACATGATGCAGCCACCACAATGCTTGAAAATATGAAGAGTGTTTATCAGTGATGTGTTGTGTTGGATTTGCCCCAAACATAACCCTTTGTATTCAGGACATAATTTTGTGAAGTTTTACTTCAGTGCCTTTTTTCAAACAGGATGCATGTTTTGGAATATTTTTTATTCTGTACAGACTCAATTAGCTTAGTATTGTCGAATAACTACAACGTTGTCYATCCATCCTCACAGCCATTAAACTGTTTTAAYGTCATTATTGGCCTCATGGTGAAATCCCTGACCTCTCCGGCAACTGAGTTAGGAAGGACGCCCATCTACAAATAGGTGCCCTTCTTTGTGAGGCATTGGAAAACCTTCCTGATCTTTATGGTTGATTCTGTGTTTGAAATTCACTACTCGAATGAGGGACCGTACAGATAAWTGTATGTGTGGGGTACAGAGATGAGGTAGTCATTCAAAAATCATGTTAAACACTATTATCTTACACAGAGTGAGTCCATGCAARTTATTATTTTTATTTTTGTATTTTTTTTATTTCACAAGTTGAGAGTTCTCAATTACAACTGCGACCTGGCCAAGATAAAGCAAAGCAGTTCGACACATATAACAACACAGAGTTACACATGGAGTAAAACAAACATACAGTCAATAATARAGTAGAAAAATAAGTCTATATACAATGTGAGCAAATGAGGTGAGATAAGGGAGGTAAAGGCAATAAATAGGCCATGGTGGCGAAGTAAATACAATATAGCAATTAAAACACTGGAATGGTAGATTTGACAGTAGATTAGTGTGCAAAGTAGAAATACTGGGGTGCAAAGGAGCAAAATAAATAAATAAATACAGTAGGGGAAGAGGTAGTTGTTTGGGCTAATTATAGATGGGCTATGTATAGGTGCAGTGATCTGTGAGCTGCTCTGACAGCTGGTGCTTAAAGCTAGTGAGGGAGATAAGTGTTTCCAGTTTCAGAGATTTTTGTAGTTCGTTCCAGTCATTGGCAGCAGAGAACTGGAAGGAGAGGCGGCCAAAGGAGGAATTGGCTTTGGGGGTGACAAGTGAGATATACCTGCTGGAACGCGTGCTACGGGTGGGTGCAGCTATGGTGACCAGCGAGCAGAGATAAGGCGGGACTTTACCTAGCTGGGTCTTGTAGATGATTATGTGACTTGTTAAGCATATTTCTACTCTTGAACTTATTTAGGCTTGCCATAACAAAGGGGTTGAAAACTTATTGAGTCAAGAAATTTCAGCTTTTTATTTTAAATTAATTTGTTAAAATTTCTAAAAACATTATTCTACTTTGACATTATGAGGTATTGTGTGTAGGCCAGTGACAGAAAATCCCAATGTAATCCACTTTAAATTCAGGCTGTAACACAACAAAATGTGGAAAAAGTCAAGGGGTGTAAATACTTTCTGAATGCACTGTATATGAAAGGGAACCTGTGAGGTTCTACATTAAGACCAGTATTACAAGGTTTCTAGGGTGTCTTTATGCATATGCTATAATCACCGACAAATACCTCTGGGTACTCCAGCACTGTTTTGGCACTCCTGGTCTGCTGTATGCTAATGACCATGGCAGAGGATTTCTATTAGCTCCTATAGTGCCTTTCTGCA
>NC_036850.1:5198504-5220928 GCF_002910315.2 Salvelinus sp. IW2-2015 | reverse complement strand
CTGCCGATAACAAAGGGGTTGAATACTTATTGAGTCAAGAATTTCAGCTTTTTATTTTAAATAAATTTGTTAAAATTTCTAAAAACATTATTCTACTTTGACATTATGAGTATTGTTGTAGGCCAGTGACAAAAATCCCAATGTAATCACTTTAAATTCAGGCTGTAACACAACAAAATGTGGAAAAGTCAAGGGGTGTAAATACTTTCTGAAGCACTGTATATGAAAGGGAACCTGTGAGGTTCTACATTAAGACCAGTATTACAAGGTTTCTAGGGTGTCTTTATGCATATGCTATAATCACCGACAAATACCTCTGGGTACTCCAGCACTGTTTTGGCACTCCTGGTCTGCTGTATGCTAATGACCATGGCAGAGGATTTCTATTAGCTCCTATAGTGCCTTTCTGCAATACATCACATACAAGTGCCGAGCACATACACACTGGTGAGAGAGGAGAGAGAGACAACAGAGAGAGACACAAGAGAGAGAGAGAGAGAGAGAGAGAGAGAGAGAGAGAGAGAAGGAGAGAGAGAGAGAGAGAAGAGGAAGAGAGAAAGAAGGGAGAGAGAGAGAGAGCGAGAAGGAGAGAGAAGGAGAGAGAGACGAACGAGAGAGAGGAGAGACGAGAGAGAGAGACCAAAATGGCGCCGACAGAGCTTGTCGCCTCGCTTCGAGTTTTAGGAAACTATTGCAGTATTTTTTTATGTAATATATCTTACATTGTTACCCCAGGAAATCTTAAGTGTTATTACATACAGCCGGGAAAAACTATTGGATATAAGAGCAAAGTCAACTTACCAACATTACGACCAGGAATACGACTTTCCCGAAGCGGATCCTCTGTTCAGACCACCACCCAGGACAATAGATCTAATCCCAGTAACCGACCCAAAACAACAGCTGCAGAAGGGGCAGACGGAGCGGCCTCCTGTTCAGGCTCCGTAGACATGCACATCGCTCACAGCTCCCGAGTATACTACTCGCCAATGTCCAGTCTCTTGACAACAAGGTAGATAAAATTCGAGCAAGGGTTGCCTTCCAGAGAGACATCAGAGATTGTAACATTCTCTGGTTCACGGAAACATGGCTCTCTCGGGATATGTTGTCGGAATCGGTTCAGCCACCGGGCTTCTCCATGCATCGCGCAGACAGAGCTATACACCTCTCTGGGAAGAGGAAGGGCGGGGGTGATGCTTTATGATTAACGACTCATGGTGCAATCATAACAACATACAGGATCTCAAGTCCTTCTGCTCACCCGACCTAGAATTCCTTACAATCAAATGCCGGCCATTTTACCTACTTTACTCTTGACCACTGCTACTCTAACTTCCACGATGCATACAAAGCCCTCCCCCACCCTCCCTTCAGCAAATCCGACCATGACGCCATCTTCCTCGTACCGTCTAATAGGCAGAAACTCAAACAGGATGTACCAGTAATGAGAACCATTCAACGCTGGTCTGAACAATCGGATGCCACACTTCAAGATTGTTTTAATCATGCGGACTGGAATATGTTCCGGTCAGCCTCAGAGAGCAACATCGACCTATACGCTGACTCGTTGAATGAGTTTATAAAGAAGTGCATTGGAGATGTTGTACCCACTGTTACTATTAAAACCTACCCTAACCAGAAACCGTGGATGGATGGCGGTATTCGCGCAACACTGAAAGTGCGATCCACCGCATTTAACCATGGAAAGAAGTCTGCAAATATGGCTGAATATACACAGTGTAGTTATTCCCTCCACAAGGCAATCAAAGAAACAAAATGCCGTTACAGGGACAAGGTGGAGTCGCAATTCTATGGCTCAGACACAAGACNACAGTGTAGTTATTCCCTCCACAAGGCAATCAAAGAAACAAAATGCCGTTACAGGGACAAGGTGGAGTCGCAATTCTATGGCTCAGACACAAGACGTATGTGGCAGGGTCTACAGGAAATCACGGACTACAAAAATAAAAACAGCCACGTKARGCACACCGACATCACGCTTTCAGACAAACTAWACACCTTCTTTGCCCGRTTTGAGGATAYTACAGTGTCGCGGGATGCTAACAAGGACTGCCCCCCCTCTCCTTCTCRGTGMCRGACGTGAGTAAAACATTTAAACGTGTTAACCCTCGCAAGGCTGCTGGCCCAYACGGCATCCATAGCCGCGTCCTCAGAACACGCGCAYACCAGGTGGCTGGATTGTTTCCGGACATATTCAATCGCTCCCTATCCCAGTCTGTTGTCCCCACATGCTTCAAGATGGCTACCATTGMTCCTGTASCCAAGAAGGAAAAGATAACTGAACTAAATGACTACCYCCCCGTAGCACTCACTTCTGTCATCATGAAGTGCTTTGAGAGGCTAGTCAAGGATCATATCACCTCCACCTWACTGGCCACCCTAGACCCACTTCTATTTGCATACCYCCCCAACAGGTCCACAGTTGACGCAATCGCCATCGCACTGCACACTGCCCAATCCCATCTGGACAAAATTAATACCTATGTAAGAATGCTGTTCATTGACTACAGCTCAGCATTCAACACCATAGTACCCTCCAAGCTCATCATCAAGCTGGAGGCCCTGGGTCTCAACCCCGCCCTGTGCAATTGGGTCCTGGCCTTTCTGACGGGCCGCCTCCAGGTGGTGGTAGGATACAACGTCTCCACTTCGCTGTCCCTCAACACTAGGGCCCCACAAGGTTGGGTGCTCAGCCCTCTCCTGTACTCCCTGTTCACCCAAAACTGTGTGGCCATGCACGCCTCCAACTCAATAATCAAGTTTGCAGACAACACAACAGCAGTGGGCTTGATCACCAACAACGACGAGACAGCCTACAGCGAGGAGGTGAGGGCACTCGGAGTGTGGCGTCAGGAAAAAAACCTCTCACTCAACGTCAACAAAACCAAAGGAGATGATCGTGGACTTCAGGAAACAGCCGAGGGAGCACTCRCCTATCCATWTTGAAGGGACAGCTGTGGAGAAGGTTGAAAGTTTCAAGTTCCTTGGCGTACACATCAGAGACAAACTGAAATGGTAAGAGGTAAGAGCGCCTCTTCAACCTCAGGAAGCTGAAGAAATTTGGCTTTTCACCGAAAACCCTCACAAACTTTTACAGATGCACAATCAAGAGCATCCAACAGCAACTGCACCGCCCTCAACCGCAAGGCACTCCAGAGGGTGGTGCGGTCTGCCCAACGCATCACCGGGGMCAAATTACCTGCCTTCCAGGACACCTACAGCACCCGATGTCACAGGAAGGCCAAATAAATCATCAAGGACAACAACCACCCGAGCCACGGCCTGTTCACACCACTATCATCCAGAAGGCGAGGTCAGTACAGGTGCATCATAGCTGGGACGAGAGAATGAAAAACAGCTTCTATCTTAAGGCCATCAGACTGCTAAACAGCAATCACTAACTCAGAGAGGCTGCTGCCTACATTGAGACCCAATCACTGGACACTTTAGTAAATGGATCACTAGTCACTTTAAATAATGCCACTTTAATAATGTTTACATATCTTACATTACTCATATCACATGTACAGTTGAAGTCAGAAGTTTACATACACCTTAGCCAAATACATTTAAACTCAGTTTTTCACAATTCCTGACATTTGATTCTAGTAAAAACTCCCTGCCTTAGGTCAGTTCGGATCACCACTTTATTTTAAGAATGTGAAATGTCAGAATAATAGTATAGAGAATGATTTATTTCAGCTTTTATTTATTTCATCAAATTCCCAATGGGTCAGAAGTTTACATACACGCAATTAGTATTTGTTAGCATTGTCTTTAAATTGTTTAACTTGGGTCAAACGTTTCGGGTAGCCTTCCACAAGCTTCCCACAATAAGATGGGTGAATTTTGTCCCTTTCCTCCTGACAGAGCTGGTGTAACTGAGTCAGGTTTGTAGGCCTCCTTGCTCGCACACACATTTTCAGTTCTGCCCACAAATCTTCTATAGGGTTGAGGTCAGGGCTTTGTGATGACCACACCAATAGCTTGACTATGTTGTCCTTAACTTCTTATGGCTGCAGGGGCAGTATTGAGTAGCTTCGATGAAAGGTGCACAGAGGTGCCCATAGTAAACTGCCTGCTCCTTAGTCCCAGTTGCTAATATATGCATATTATTATTCTGTTTGGATAGAAAACACTCTGAAGTTTCTAAAGCTGTTTGAATGATGTCTGTGAGTATAACAGAACTCATATGGCAGGCAAAAACCTGAGAAAAAAATCTAAACAGGAAGTGGGAATTCTGGGGTTGGTCGATTTTCAACACAGCCCCTACAGAACACACAGTGGGATATGGATGAGTTTGCACATCCTACAGCTTCCACTAGATGTCAACAGTCTGTAGAACCTTGTCTGATGCCTCTACTGTGTAGTGGGGCCCAAGGACACAGGAAATAGTCAGGTCTACCATGACCTGGCCATGCTCTGACCAGCGCGTTCACATGAGAGGGAGCTCTGTTCCATCGCACATCTGAAGTCAATGTAATTCTCCGGTTGGAACGTTACTGAAGATTTATGTTGAATACATTCTAAAGATTGATTCAAAACATCGTTTGACATGTTTCTACTGACTGTTACGGAACTTTTTGACATTTCGTCAGCTTTTAGTGAACGCGCTTTCTGACTTTGGATTTGTTTACCAAACACACTACAAAAATAGCTATTTGGACATAAATGATGGGCATTACCGAACAAAACCAACATTTCTTGTGGAAGTGGGATTCCTGGGAGTGCATTCCGACGAAGATCAGCAAAGGTAAGTGAAGATTTATAATGCTTTTTATGAGTTTTGTTGACTGCACAATTTGGCGGGTAACTGTATGGCTTCCTTTTGTGGCTGAACGCTATTCTCAGACTATTTAATATTGTGCTTTTGCCGTAAAGCTTTTTGAAATCTGACACAGCGGTTGCATTAAAAACAAGTGTATCTTTAATTCTATGTAAAACATGTATCTTTCATCAAAGTTTATGATGAGTATTTATGTTATTTGACGGTGGCTCCTCTGCAATTTCTCCGGATATTTTGGAGGCATTTCTGACATGGCGCCAATGTAAACTGAGGTTTTGGATATAATATGAGCTTTATCGAACAAAACATATATGTATTGTGTAACATGAAGTCCTATGAGTGTCATCTGATGAAGATCATCAAAGGTTAGTGATTAATTTTATCTCTATTTCTGCTTTTTGTGACTCCTGTCTTTGCTGGAAAAATCACTGTGTTTTTCTGTGATTTTGCGGTGACCTAACATAATCGTTTGTGGTGCTTTCGCTGTAAAGAATATTTGAAATCGGACACTTTGGTGGGATTAACAACAAGATTACCTTTAAAATTCTATAAAATACATGTATGTTTGAGGAATTTTAATTATGAGATTTCTGTTGTTTGTATTTGGGCCCTGCACTTTCACTGGCTGTCGTCATATCTCCCGTTGACGGGATTGCAGCCATAAGAAGGTAAGCATTTTTGACACAACTTTGGAAGTATGCTTGGGGTCATTGTCCATTTGGAAGACCCATTTGCGACCAAGCTTTAACTTCCTGACTGATGTCTTGAGATGTTGCTTCAATATATCCACAAAATTATCCTTCCTCATGACGCCATCTATTTTGTGAAGTGCACCAGCCCCTCTTGCAGCAAAGCACCCCCACAACATGATGCTGCCACCCCGTGCTTCACGGTTGGGATGGTGTTCTTCGGCTTGCAAGCTTCCCCTTTTTTCCTCCAAACATAACGATGGTCATTATGGCCAAACAGTTCTATTTTTGTTTCATCAGACCAGAGGACATTTCTCCAAAAAAGTGTCTTTGTCCCCATGTGCAGTTGCAAACCGTAGTAGGTCTTTTTTATGGCGGTTTTGGACCAGTGGCTTCTTCCTTGCTGAGTGGCCTTTCAGGTTATGTCGATATAGGACTCGTTTTACTGTGGATATAGATACTTTTGTACCTGTTTCATCCAGCATCTTCACAAGGTCCTTTGCTGTTGTTCATCTCTAGGAGACAGAACGCTTCTCCTTCCGAGCGGTATGACGGCTGCGTGGTCCATGATGTTTATACCTGCGTACTATTGTTCGTACAGATGACGTGGTACTTCAGGCGTTTGGAAATTGCTCCCAAGAATGAACCAGACTTGTGGACGTCTACAATTTTTCTGAGGTCTTGGCTGATTTCTTTTGATTTTCCCATGATGTCAAGCAAAGAGGCACTGAGTTTGAAGGTAGGCTTGAAATTCATCCACAGGTACACCTCCAATTGACTCAAATGATGTCAATTAGCCATTCAGAAGCTTCTAAATCCATGACATCTTTTCTGGAATTTTCCAAGCTGTTTAAGGCACAGTCAACTTGTGATACAGTGAATTAAGTGAAATAATCTGTCTGTAAACAATTGTTGGAAAAATTACTTGTGTCATGCACAAAGTAGATGTCCTAACTGACTTGCCAAAACTCTAGTTGGTTAACAAGAAATTTGTGGAGTGGTTGAAAAACGAGTTTTAATGACTCCAACCTAAGTGTATGTAAATTTCTGACTTCAATAGTATATACTGTATTTATAACCATCTATTGCACCTTGCCTATGCCGCTCGGCCATCGTTAATCAATATACTTATATGTACATATTCTCATTCACCCTTTAGATGTGTGTGTATTAGGTAGTTGTTGGGATTTGTTAGATTACTTATTAGATATTACTGAACTGTCAGAACTAGAAGCACAAGCATTAACATCGGCTAAACATTTGTATGTGACCAATACAATTTGATTAGAGAGAGAGAGAGAGAAGAGACGGAGACGGAGACAGGAGAGACAGAGACAGAGACAGAGACAGAGACAGAGACAGAGACAGAGACAGAGACAGAGACAGAGACAGAGACAGAGACAGAGACAGAGACAGAGACAAGAGACAGAGACAGAGAGAGAGAGAGAGAAGAGAGAGAGAAGAGAGAGAGAGAAGAGAGAGAGAGAGACAGAGAGAGAGAGAGAGAAGTACTGCTAAGGCTGTGTGTCTTGGGGCTTTCAATGATGGAGTCAATGGCAGTGACATAAAGGGCTATTAAGACACCCACACACATACACACACGTTTACTCACACAGATGTTGGAGACACAACAAGACAGTAGTGTTTCAATATTCTCCCACACAAACACACTTCACTCTGTCCTCCAAGGGATCTCATCATCTACATATGGACGCACGCACGCACGCACGCACGCACGCACGCACGCACACACGCACACACACACACACACACCACACACACACCACACACACACACACACACACACACACACACACACACACACACAAACACACACAGAGAGTGAGTGGACACACACAACGTCTCTGTCAGCACAGTCCACCCGATGAGCCGACTGCCATCTTTAGAACTGAGACCTTTGAAACACACATATTTGACACGTTTGAACAGAAACGCACATACACACACACAGACAGACGCATATCTTATTATGCACATATTGTACACACAACGACCACCTACTTTTAGAGACCTCACAGCTGTACTCCATGCTACATCTTAATGCCATATACTCATTTAAATCAAAAAGATAACGACAGCTACACTGTTGCAGTTCTGAAAAGGCACAATGCACCTTCACTCATTTGATGGCTACCTCCTTTGCCCTCATCCAATCAAATCACGCATTGGTTCTTGGCTGCCTGGTGCATTGTGATATTGATTACCTGCCTGTGTGGGTTTTCCAGTGAGACCATGACATGCGCACTCGCACGTGCGAACGCACCAAACACACACGAAGACACACACCCAACCCCTCCGCCACACACACACACCACGCGTTCGAATACACTGGGGAGTCATTCTCATTGTCATGTTGCTCACTACGGAAGGTTAATGAGACAGAATAGACTCAAATGGACTTGAACATTGATTTCATACCATGGATTAAACATCCTATTCTATTCACTAGTCACCACTTTCGTTCCAGCCCAGCGGTGAAATATCTGATTCAACCAATCAAGGGCCTGGTGAGCGGTTGATTAAGTGTGTTAGTGCTGGGCCAGAACAAAAGCTTCCACGCCTACACGCACTGAGGCCCCAAAAGACCAGATTGGGGATCACGTAAAATGTATGGCACAAGAATGGATTGCAATAAAGTCTTAATTTTTTAAAATCTTTGGTAAGTAACATATACGTAATATGGCTACACAGAATCAGTTCTTACATGTTGTTGAACCATTGAATAAAGAGCAGCAGCAGCATGCAGAAAAGGGGAGGGAGAGAGACAGAGATAGAGTCCAATGATTAGCTTTTAATTCCAGAACAGGACAATCATTCAGATCTTTTTTTCTCTCTCGCTATTAACCATGTTTCAAATTGTCTCGGTTGACAAAATGCATAGGACTTTAAAATAAATGGATCAGTTTACTTCCCGATCTTATATAATCCACTGTTCACATTTTCAGACCACTTTGGATTTTAACAGTGGTCCATGGGTTAGCTGACAACGTCACGAAAATGATGTGCACTCTTCAATGGGGCAGAAGGCTGAGTTGTTGGGATTCTGGGTGGCCAGATAACTACCAACAATGACAACAAACTGCCATATGGGTAATCGCAAGTGACACATTTTTGCTAGTTTCATCTTTGTTTTTCATAAATGGTCTTGTTTTGAGGTGTTTTGGCTGATTTCATGTCAATGCTAATATGGCTAAAGTTCGCTAGCTAGCTAACCAACAACTGTAACAATGTATTTGAGAAACAACAAGTCCCTCATAGTGCAAATGTATTTCTGTTTTTCAATAAACACTGGAGATGAAACATAGTTTACATGTTGTCAACAATCTACGCCAACCCCGTCTGTTTCGACCCATACTTGTGCACACGTCGGTTTTGTTGCTAAACAACCCGCCCGTCTATAGGCTGCACGATGCTCGAAGCAACAATCTATTTTGCCACTCATCACAACTGTGGCATGAACTGATTTCTCTACCCAGAGGATGAACATTTTCTACCCAGAGGTTGATTTGCATTTGTAGGCCTATATTCTGTGTAGGTTGAAGGTAATCTATGTCAAGGTTGGGATATTCTTCCTTCCACATGCCCCTCCCCCTCGATACCTCATGGGGGCTGATCACACAATAGGCTACCCCTAACCACTTCTCCTCTCATACACAGCCAATAGCAAGCCTCCATCCTTCATTAATGAGGTAATTAATAAAAATCACATTCACTCCGTCTCTCTCTCCCTTTTTTCTCTCGCTCTTCATCTCTGCATGGGAAAGGGGGAGGAGGAAGGCCAAGAAAGCAGGTCGAGCCTCGGGAGAGAGTGAGTTCGAGACAGAGGGTGGAGCAGAGTGAGAAAGCGATAAAGAAAGAAAAGATYATGAGAGAGAGACAGAAAGAGAGAGAAAGATGCGTATAAATACAGAGAGAATGCAAGCATATCTTGAGGTGCTGTTCGAAGGTACATCCTTTTCTGCACTAGAAGTAGGGTTGGGCGGTATCCAGTTTCTCATATCGTCATACCGTTCTTCTCTCATACCGGGTTATATTTCGTATCACCAGCTTAGTACACAAGGGGGCGCCAAAAATGAAAACAGCAAAAAAGCCCATTGGGCATCTATAACAAGAAAGGTAACAACATGTGCACAAGTAACAGCTAATTTCAATGGAAGCTAGTTAAATATGCTAACCAACGCAAACGAAAATAAACAAATTGCAAAGACAGGCATTCTAGCTCCAAATGTCATTTTTGTTTGGACATTTACAAGCGAACGTGAACGGGAGACATTGTGCAAATGACCAAAGTTTTGAAGCATGCTTGTCTGGAGGAAGAACAGTACTGGCTCTGGAGCTMCATGTGTAGGCTACACGCTGTGTCTGTGTGGAGTCTGGAGTCACTAGAGCAACAGGCCTGCCTGCTCTGCTCCTAGAAGAGAAGACGGCCGAGAATGGGGATTAACAACAAGATTACCTTTAAAATGGTATAAGAAACATGTATGTTTAAGGAATTTTAATTATGAGATTTCTGTTGTTTTGGCGCCCTGCACTTTCACTGGCTGTTGTCATATCGATCCCGTTAACGGGATTGCAGCCATAAAAAAAGCAAGGTTTTGTTTGCAAAAACGACATGTAGTCAGCTATATTTCCTAATGTTTTGCTTGAGGTTAATATTTTATTTTACCGGAGAAAAGTAGGCTGGCTACACAGAGAAAAGTACCAAAGAAAAGTAGCTCCACATCAGTCACAGTCTGTCTGCTGATAGAATTCCCGTTTGTGAATTCTCATCTGACTGAGATTTATGTTTATGTTTAAGATTGTTTAAGACTTATGTTTTCCTTGGGAGATCCTCATTGATTGTGTTGGAGTGTTTGAGTTGAAAGGAATCCCTCAATAGAGAACTTTGTTCAATTAAGAAAACTTACTCCTGACTCGTTTATTCCACCTTTCCGCTTCAGAGTAACACCAAATTACTTGGTCAGCTCACAGAAAGTTCTGGAGGGATCCGTGACACCATCCCATCTGGTTTGTGTTTAGTGGGACTATAATTTGTTTTTCAACAGGACAATGACCCAACACATCTTCAGGCTGTATTAAACCTATTTGCCCAAGAAGGAGAGTGGTGGAGTGCTGCATCAGATGACCTGGCCTCCACAATCACCCGACCTCAACCCAACTGAGATGGTTTGGGATGAGTTGGACTGCAGAGTGAAGGAAAAGCAGCCAACAAGTGCTCAGCATAAGTGGGAACTCCTTCAAGAGTGTTAGAAAAGCATTCCAGGTGAAGCTAGTTGAGAGAATGCCAAGAGTGCGCAAAGCTGTCATCAAGGCAAAGGGAGCTACTTCAAAGAATCTCAAACATAACATTTGATTTGTTTAACAATTTTTTGGTTACTACATGATTCCATATGTGTTATTTATGAGTAGGTTTGRTCAAACTTTTGACTCGTACTGTATACATTTTCTTTATACTCCGGACTCCGAAATTGCTTGTTCTAATATTATATATTTCTTAATTCCATTCTTGTACTTTTAGATTTCTGTGTTTTGTTGTCAATTGTTAGATATTACTGCACTTTTGGAGCTAGAAACACAAGCATTTCGCTAACCTCACAATAACATCTGCTAAATATGTGTATGCGACCAATAAAATTTGATTGTATTTTTCCTTGGTGTCCACATCACCAACAAACTATCATGATCCAAACACACTAAGACAGTTGTGAAGAGGGCACGACAAAACCTATTCCCCCTCAGGAGACTGAAAAGATTTGGCATGGGTCCTCAGATCCTCAAAAGGTTCTGCAGCTGCACCATCGAGAGCATCCTGACTGGTTGCATCACTGCCTGGTATGGCAACTGCTCGGCCTCTGATCGCAAGGCACTACAGAGGGTAGTGCGTACAGCCCAGTACATCACCGGGGCCAAGCTTCCTGCCATCCAGGACCTCTATGCCAGGCAGTGTCAGAGGAAGGTCCTAAACATTGTTAAAGACTCCAGCCACCCTAGTCATAGACTGATTTCTCTGCTACTGCACGGCAAGTGGTACCGGAGCGCCAAGTCTAGGACCAAAAGGCTCCTTAATAACAGCTTCTACCCCCAAGCCATAAGACTCCTGAACAGCTAATCAGAGGGCTACCCAGACCCCTCTTTTACACTGCAGCTACTCTCTTTATTATTTAATTTTTAATTTTCTATTTTTTACTTAACACTTATGTTTCTCAACTTCTTAAAGCATTGTTGGTTAAGGGCTTGTAAGCATTGCACTGTAAGGTGTTGTATTCGGTGCATGTGACAAATAAAAATGTATTTGAATTTATTTGATTTGATTCTATCATTCAGCCTACAGTAGCAGCCAATGTGTGGTGTTCCATGTAGGCCTTTGAAAAAACATGCAGGGCTTGATATGAACCTGTTTATACACTTGTCCGTCAGACGAGGTGACTGAAAAATGCAAGAAAGTTTGATGCAAGAAAACACTTTCCAAATGAAATGCATTATTAGTCCCATACCATTATTTCAAAGAATCAGACAAATTATACTACCCTCTGCCTATTGGCTACTTAGCTTATTCAAGACCGTCTCAAAATACAACACTGCCCCTTTAAGACAAAAAAAGCTCTTTACCTGACTGGCACATGTACATGTCTAGAAATGTACATGTGTTGTGCTCTTTTAGGAAGAAATAACTCCCCTTTTGCTGACTACAAATGATCTATAACTGAGCTAATAACTCACTAATTAGCAAAGGATATGAACAAAATGTTCACACGTGGCTACATGCAGCTCTCGCTTTGATCTCAAAACAAGCGCATCTACTCACAACCGCTCATCCAGTTCAAAGTAAATGGCACAGATCCATATATGGCAATGGTCTATTTGCACATAGGGGCGGTAGCTGGCCTAGTGGTTAGAGTGTTGGGCCAATAAGCGAGCCGGATCGAATCCCCGAGCTGACAAGGTAAAAAAAAATCTGTCGTTCTGCCCCTGAACAAGGCACTGTTCCCCGGGAGGCCATCATTGTAAATAAGAATTTGTTCTTAACTGACTTGCCAAGTTATATAAATGTTTAAAAAAATATATGTATATATATAGGCTATGATTGGTTATGCCGCACCGGTCTGTGTACTCAGATGTGTTCTCTTGCACAGTTATGTAGTTATGTTCAGGTTTGGGTTGGTGACTTTCTAAATGTAATCCGTTACAGTTACTAGTTACCTGTCCAAAATTGTAATCAGTAATGTAACTTTTGGATTACCCAAATTCGGGTAACGTAATCTGATTACATTCAGTTCATTTTGGATTATTTCCCCTTAATAGGCATTAGAAGAAGACAAAAATGTATATCACCAATTGAGGATATTGCAGGATAAATCAATGATAAAGTTTACATAGCTGGCCATACATGGATGTTAAATTGTACTGTATGGGTTGGTTATGTAGGCTTCTTCTAACCCGTCGCTTTCTACTACATATAGTAATACGATTAAATTGTATCTTTACCTTAATATATATAATTTTCAAGTCCAAAAATGGATGTAGCAACTACAGATTGCCCTTTAAGTCTTATCAAAAGTGTGCAAGTTTGAGCATGTGTCCATTAGGCCTATGGGTGTATTTTTTATCAGCCTGAATTGGATTGAGCAATAAAAACCATACTTTTATTCCATAGGCTGGGATCCGCATATATGCAGCTGTTGCAAGAGCGCATTTCTCACTGGCTGTCCACTGGTTTAAAAAACAATGATTGATAGGCAGCTTCAACATCTTGAATTCAACCATTATTGGGTTCAGATATACATTTAGATTTGTGAACAGCCATCCACAACAACCACAATCCGTAAGGCGCAAATAGCTGAATGAGAGAGCAGCAGTGAGGTTCACATCAATCCGCTATGTAGAGATCAATAATAAGTGATATCCGTATCGTTGTAGACTACACCACTGCTGTCATCCTTACCTCCAAGTGTTTATTCAAGTCGGATTATCTTTGAATGCCGACAGCAGTCGCACCATTGGAAGACATAGCTCGAACTAAAAGCATATTTCTGCTCTGCTCTTTTCCAGCAATCCATCAAACACATTTGGTACGTCATTATAGTGGTCTCTGACTTGTGGTCAGACTCGCTCAGGTGGAACAAACTTAAACTTGGAGCCTTTTTTCAATGCTGATTTGAATGTCATTCAGAAAACAGAGTAGTGTCAATGATTTTATTCGCAAACATCCTCTTCTGAATTTAAAAGTAAACCTCAAAGTAATCATCTAGTTTTTCAAAAGTATCTGTCATCTGAGTACAATATTTTTGCTTGTAACGTAACAGATTACAGTTACTGTTTTTTTTGTATTCCATTACATGTAATGGATTATGTTGCATTGAAAGGGTATGTGTAACGGATTTCCTCTTCGTCTGAGGAGGAGTAGCAAGGATCGGACCAATGTGCAGCGTGGTAAGTGTCCATAATGAGATATTTAATAAATCAACAGAACACTTAACAAAATAACAAAAGTACAAACAAACAACCGAAACAGTCCCGTATGGTGCAAACACTAACACAGGAAACAAACACCCACAAAACACAATAGAAAACAGGCTACCTAAATATGGCTCCAATCAGAGACAACGACTGACACCTGCCTCTGATTGAGAACCATACTAGGCCAAACACATAGAAATATAACAACAGAACAAAACATAGAAAATCAACATAGAATGCCCACCCCAACTCACACCCTGACCAACTAAAATAAAGACATAAAAAAGGAACTAAGGTCAGAACATGACAGTATGTTGCATTGAAAATATTAATAATAATATTAATAGGCTAATAATAGGCTAATATTGCATTGATTCGATCACAATTGCCACAGGAATGGGATACYTTGATAGTGTTAACGAGGGAAGTTCAATCTCGTGCATCTCTCTGTGGGCTGATAATTCTACTGTGTGGCAGTCAAAGCGAGCTGCACGGCAGCCTTGGGCTACTGCGCACCCGGGCATGCGCGCAGCTTAGAGGGAACATTGATTGATGGCATTGAATCCCGTGGCTATTTCCAAATACCCCTGTATATGTTAAACTCAACAAAAAAAGAAATGTCCCTTTTTCAGGACCCTGTCTTTCAAAGGGAATTAGTAAAAATCCAAATAACTTCACAGATCTTCATTGTAAAGGGTTTAAACACTGTTTCCCATGCCTGTTCAAAGAAACATAAACAATTAATGAACATGCACCTGTGGAACGGTCGTTAAGACACTAACAGTTTACAGACGGTAGGCAATTAAGGTCACAGTTATGAAAACTTAGGACACTAAAGAGGCCTTTCTACTGACTCTGAAAAACACCAAAAGAAAGATGCCCAGGGTCCCTGCTCATCTGCGTGAACGTGCCTTAGGCATGCTGCAAGGAGGAATGAGGACTGCAGATGTGGCCAGGGCAATATATTGCAATGTCCGTATTGTGAGACGCCTAAGACAGCACTACAGGGAGACAGGATGAACAGCTGATCGTCCTCTCAGTGGCAGACCACGTGTAACAACACCTGCACAGGATCGGTACATCCGAACATCACACCTGCGGGACAGGTACAGGATGGCGACAACAACTGCCCGAGTTACACCAGGAATGCACAATCCCTCCATCAGTGCTCAGACTGTCCGCAATAGGCTGAGAGAGGCTGGACTGAGGGCTTGTAAACCTGTTGTAAGGCAGGTCCTCACCAGCATACCGGGCAATAACATCGCCTGTGGGCACAAACCCACCGTCGCGGACCAGACAGGATTGGCAAAAAGTGCTCTTCACTGGACAAGTCCGCGGTTTTGTCTCACCAGGGGTGATGGTCAGATTCACGTTTATCGTCGAAGGAATGAGCATTACACCGAGGCCTGTACTCGGAGCGGGATCGATTTGGAGGTGGAGGGTCCGTCATGGTCTTGGGCGGTGTGTCACAGCATCATCGGACTGAGCTTGTTGTCATTGCAGGCAATCTCAACGCTGTGCGTTTCAGGGAAGACATCCCTCCTCCTTCCTGCAGGCTCATCCTGACATGACCCTCCAGCATGACAATGCCACAGCCATAATGCTTGTTCTGTGCGTGATTTCCTGCAAGACAGGAATGTCAGTGTTCTGCCATGGCCAGCGAAGAGCCCGGATCTCAATCCCATTGAGCACGTCTGGGACCGGTTGGATCGGAGCGTGAGGGCTAGGGCCATTCCCCCCAGAAATATACCGAAACTTGCAGGTGCCTTGGTGGAAGAGTGGGGTAACATCTCACAGCAACGAAGTGAAAATCTGGTGCAGTCCATGAGGAGGAGATGCACTGCAGTACTTAATGCCGCTGGTGGCCACACCAGATACTGACTGTTACTTTTGATTTTGACCCCCCCCTTTGTTCTGGGACACATTATTCCATTTCTGTTAGTCACATGTCTGTGGAACTTGTTCAGTTCATGTCTCAGTAGTTGAATCTTGCTATGTTCATACAAATATTTACACGTGTTAAGTTTGCTGAAAATAAACGCAGTTGGCAGTGGGAGGACGTTTCTCTTTTCGCTGAGTTTACATATGGGTATACCACCAAGCCTAACGAGAAGCCTAGTAACTGCATTCGACCAGCCAGCACAGTCTACAAAACAGTGTGCTTTTAAAGGCTCTCATTGGCCGGACCAGCTCAGCAATAAAACATGTAGATGACAAAGATGAATGTGAATGGCGGTGTGATGTGTAAATGGGTTCATAGCCTGCTGTGGACATGGTTAGAGTCCAGCAGAGCAGCATGTTAACAAGCCCAGGGCTGGATGGACAACAGCAACATACACACATACATACTACTACTGCTTTATTAGGGTGCTGCTGCTACTCGCTAAAGTCTATAAGGGGATGCTGAGTTCCCTTCAGCTCTGATTACAGTATGGACATGGATATATAAACAGATACACACACACACACAAGAAGCGCATACACGCAATCACGCGCAGCGCACACACACACACACAACACACGCCTATTTATAATAGTCTACATTATGGGACAATACCAGTTTGAGTTTTCCTCCCATCGGCTGATCATTAGCCATAATAGGCCTTCTTAGTACATCCCATGTCATCATTACGACAGCATCACGCAGTCCTTACAAGGCCTTATAACAGCTCATAACACACGCACACTGCTCTTAATAATGCTCATAACTTTTACTGCTGTGGACCTAGCAATATAAAGCAAGTTGGCCGTTCAGAGAGATGTCAACTCCACATGTTCCTTTCAATGACAGGGGTTTTACATAACACACAGCATTCAGCCAGACAGCATGTTAACTCAAAGACAGCAGAGAGAGAGAGAGAGAGAGAGAATGAGGGAGAGAAATATGGAAAGAGTTCTCTGTCACATGATGAAAGGATGAGAGAGAGAGAGTGAAGAAGAGTCCTCGGGCCCCATTATGATGACACGAAAAAGTGGCATGCCGGTGTCATGAGAGACCATGTTAGTCACTATAACTTGTGTCATAATGCATTTCAAAACTGCTTGTAATATGTCGGTCATGTTTTCAGCACTTTTACCATTATGATAAAGGGGAGCAGACACTTAGTCAAATCTTGTTGAGATATTTAACTTTTCCACGGTATCTACTGTGTCATTACTTTTTGGGGTTTTGCTTACGGGGCAGTTGGGAGTTTGGTCGGTGAGATAGAGATAGAGAGATAGAGAGTGTCCTTTTCCCCTTCGTAATTACTTTTGAATTCAGCCGAGTCAGACGTCCTCAGTATTCTCATGGTAAAATAGAGACATCAACACGCATGGCTAACAGAGCACGCTAACTTAACTAGCCTAACCCTAGAATGGAGGTGTGCTGGTGTTTGGTGCCATCCCATGTCATCATTTACGTTGTCTTCCTATTCCCATTCACTCTTAATCTTGTTTAAGCAATTCATTCATTCAACTATTCATCCTACAGGCACAAGTCAATCAAGACAAGATGTATGTTTTATATTTGAGCTAGTATGACAGTTCAAAATATTTATAACTATATGACTATTTATAACTATTGGCTGGCAGGTGACTATATTTACAATGACTCATTGATCCTGCTAAATGGTATAGCCCTCCTGTCTGCTCTCATCTATCGCACTCTGTCTCTCCCACTCACCCACCCACATGCACACGCGTCTATCCTGGAAACATGGTATGCAATATAGTAGTCGGTGAGTACTGAGTAGGTGCTGAGGCTGCAGACCTGAGTCTACATAGAAGTATTACATTACTCTGTCAAGCATTCATGATCGAAAATAAACCGAATTTGTATTGGAAACAGCCAGGAATGCCAGATCTGCCTCTGCCTGTGTTCGGGATTGCCAGATCAGCCTTAGTATGTGTTTAGGGTTGCTAGATCAACCTCGGTATGTGTTCAGGGTTGCCAGATCTTCTTCAGTATGTGTTCAGGGTTGCCAGATCTTCCTTAGTATGTGTTCAGAGTTGCCAGATCTGCCTCAGTGTAAGTGTTCAGGGTTACCAGATCTTCCACAGACTGTGTTCAGGGTTGCCAGATCTGCCACAGACTGTGTTCGGGGTTGCCAGATCTGCCACAGACTGTGTTCGGGGTTTCCAGATCTACCTCAGTATGTGTTCACCTCTCATAGTATCCACTACTATTTGTTGGATCATGTAGTTACAGTGTAGCATAACACTGCACAATGTCGACGAGCTAGAACAGCTCCGCCACGAAGCTTACAGTCACAGAATACCAGAGAGAGAAACTAGGAACTTTATGGTTGATGAATTTCAACACATAAACACAACATCCCGCAGCCCCAAACTCAGTCTTCAGTAACTCGCTGTGATTTAGCTTAGTGACACTAGCAATTTTCTCAACATAATATCCCAGCTCAGTCTCACTAGGCCAGATCACATGCAAACTAAAGGCACACAATTATTATTAGGATACTTATTTCACACACTTTTCGCACGAGTGACCATGTCCTGAAGACTGAGTTTGAAGAGGAAATGTAAATGTTATATAAACACCTGTCTCGGATTTCATCTTCAAACTAAGGGCAACCATTGGCTCCATGACAGAGAGGGAGAAGCGTCCATCGCAGGTATATCGGGTAAAATAGTCAGCTAGTACATTTTCAGATATTTAAACACGTTTCTAATTTTCTGTCAGAAAGTCCATTTTCATTTGAAGTTAAAGTGTACTGTTAGCCTAGCTAATGTTTAGCTGGATGGTAGATAGAGCTAACTTTATGTGTATGATCTACTCTTAGTAAATATTACTTCGTGATCTCAGACCTTTGCCATTGCTCATTATAGCCTAAGTAGCTGCTATTCCTGTTATTAGCTCTCCAGCTCATCATTACTACTCAAGAGCTTGTTATCTTATTAACCTTGGTACTCTTAAGCCCAGCATGTAGTCCCCATACCCACATGCGTCCCACAGTCTCGTCCAGAACAGCCATATAATAACGCACTTCAGTTACGCGTGCTCCCTCCCCGTTACTTGACACATTACAATTCACACACCTGTCACGCCCACTCAAGCTCCGCCGCACTCCCCTGTTTTAAGTTTCTTATTTTTATGTTATCTGTTTCTGATCCATTAATCACTTCGTGTTCTATTATATCTTTAATACTTTTTCTCCACCTGTTTTGGATATTGTTTTGTGTTGGTGCTGTGCACGCTCACGAGTTCAATGGATGCTTCGGTTTGTCTTACTTATGCTTTGGCATCCTTGATTTTTTTTGCGATTTTTGTTAAAGATTTCAGAAGCTTTTGGTGAATCCACCGGATGTGAACTCTCACTCATGACTCTCACCGCTTGGCCTTTGGTCAAATTGGTTACGAACGTGCACCTTTGGATGGGGTTGGTCGAAACCGTTGAAAACAATAACTCATTAACATTGTTGCCAGCAGCACAGTTTCAGTCACAACGCTTGGATGACATAAAAACAGCCTACACTCTGCAGGTGAGTAAAATGATCAGAGTGACTGTTCACTCATTGTGTCTGAGAAGTAGCTAGCAAGCTACCCAGTAGCCGGGTGTTTGAACTGCTGTTGTGATCGATACGCTTGGAACTATCCGGGCAGTTTCGTGTGGCCGAAGCCCTGGAGAAGCGGAACGTCTGAATTTCCAAATTGCAACTGACAAACTCTGTTCCAGCGAGGGACTCTGGCATCAAGATTATTCGCACCATAGTATAACAAGTTACTTTGAAATCTTTGGTTGTTTAGTATAGCCCGCATTGAATCTTTAAGCGATGGGTGGGGCTAAAGCTAAGAGGTGTACATGCTGATGTTAGAAAGAAGCTTCCAGTGCTGTCAAAATATTAAGGACATTTTCTCAAATAAAGTTTATCAACTTTCAAAGCAGAATGCCTTTCCCATTGTTATCAACTGTAGTGTGATAACCATTTCTGCTCTGAGTCTACTTTCACCAATGGTAAAACACAATTTAAGATGTTGCTACTAATACCGATCGACCCGGTCGGTCACAAATTACAACAGTATTTGGTTGTGGGAGGTTGATTACCTCTTTGGTAGTAGTTGACGGCCTAGGTCAATTCCTGTTTAGAGTTAAGAAGTGAGAGAGAACAAGCAACTGAGAGTTTTTGGATTCAAAGTAGAAAAATGATGAGACCGAGTAGGAGCACAGGGGGGAAGGAGAGGGAGTCGTTATGTAGATGTGCGGATGTACTATAATTAGAGTTCCTCTGGCACCTTTCCTGCTCGTTTGCCAGCAATACTCTGCAGAAAGTGTGTGTGTGTGAGAGCAGAGACAGGTGTCTCAAAAGGTCGCCTTCTTCCGTTTTTGCAGCAGCTAGAGGAAACGAGGTTATGATATCTCTCTATTCGTCTTAATTACATGTAATGACTGACCAACATATAGGAGGAAATATAAATAAAACACAGAATATGAGTCTGTATATTTTAAACAGCTTAAACAATAAGTTACATGGGATTGAATTTAACACAATGTTTTTGTTACAGTGTTTTTCGGTCAGATGACACTACAAAACTCATGTTTGCTGAGCCCTGCTTCTCTCTGGGGCGAACCTGGGGTTAGCGTGGTAGAGAGCAGGAAAGTACTACTCTTTGGTTCTGCACAAAGTCACTTTGTTCAGGTTTCAAAATCCTATGTCGCAAGTCTCTCTACCGGGTGACAGCTACGAACTGCTTTCATTAGACATGGTCCTATCCCTCTTACTTCTCAATAATTCACATATATGATTAGATCTTCGGCAACTAACGCTATGTTTTCATTGTATTATTCATTTCCCCGTGATTTACCAGTTGTCTTTCTCAAGCAAACCCGCTTCCCATATAACCCTTCAGCCTTCCTGTTTGCCGCTTTGAGCATACACACTGTCACCCGCCAGTTCAGGTCCCTGCACTTTTTTGAATAAACGTTTTGAATGCAAAAAACCACTTAGTAATCTCCAATAGACGCCTGCGTACTTGGTCTCGGTGCCGTGTCCCGGATCTTCGCCTGTGATCCCCGGTCCTTTATCGTGTCTTATGATTTCGGCTGGTACTACTCCAGACTCACTTTATCGGCCCTTCTGCCATCTTGCTCGTCCATAGCACACTCTGGTTCTGTTGTCTATTCTCCGTTTTGCATGTCTGACATGTCCCATTACGCATTATTCACAATTTGTTACGTGTTTTTGAGGTAGGGCGGGTTGATTTGAGGCGCTCTCGGCCTCTGAATTGTTCCTCTACCTTGGCCCGTCCTACACCGTCTGCGTCGCTGCGACAGTGTTCATAGCAATAACGTAGGGCAACTCGGGCTAATTATCCCCTTTCTGCCCTCCTTTCTCTCCTTTCCCGGTTCTTCTGTCGCCTTTCATCTTTTCTGTCCAATGTTACCTTTTCATCGGCGCCTGAGCGTAAAACACCGGGTTAGTGAGAGCAGGCTCCCAGCGAGCAGGGAGTACAGCGGCTATTGCATGCAGAGCACGGACCAGCGAGCAGAACGAGAGAAGAGAAGACGAGAGGATTGACGGAGATGGGAATTCTGTTCCTTCCGCTCTTGTTCCTCTTCCACCTTACCTTTTTCCTTAGTCTTATGCCTTCGCGGTCCATCAATCTCCATCTGGTAAATGGTTCTGAACTTAAAACGCAGTAAGGGGTCATGAACGCTTGTCAACACAGCAATTTCCGCCTCGGTCTTACCTGTGACCTCCAATGATCTGGACTTGCTTAGGAGGCTCAAGCGCATGGGAAGACCGGTCCCTTTGAGGCTGCCCACTACATTCCTCGTCCCTTTCGCGTCGTCGCGTTGCTATAGGGGCTAGTAGGACCACTAACTAAATGAAAAAACACAGCGCGCACACCATAACTCCTCATTTCACACACCACGCACAAAACAGACACACACACACACGCAAAAACTCAGTGTGCTCAGGATAGATTGTGTGAATGAATGTCATCCCGGCACGCCCACGCAAACACGTCAATGAGACAACGGAAGTGTACAACCACACACACACACACACTATGAAACACACATTCAACCGAGGATATAGAAAGGATGGATGAACCAAATAGGATATCGTGCCGAGTTGGGTTCTTCAGTGTGTGTACTATTTTGATTCTTGTTTTCTTTTCGGGTAGATCATCACTGAACACTTTGCCTAGCGAGCATCCTGCCAGTGTGACCCAAATACAGGGCTGCTGCTGGCTGATTGGCTAACAGAGAGGATGGGGTGAAGCAGAGGCAGTCTCTCCTACACACACACACAACCGTCATATGCCAGATAATTACATCCAGCAGGTAGACCTCCAGCACATTGTGTGTGTGTGTGTGTGTGTGTGTGTGTGTGTGTGGTGTGTGTGTGTGTGTGTGTGTGTGTGTGTGTGTGTGTGTGTGTGGTGTGTGTGTGTGTGTGTGTGTGTGTGTGTGTGTGTGTGTGTGTGTGTGTGTGTGTGTGTGTAC
>NC_036850.1:5142258-5198479 GCF_002910315.2 Salvelinus sp. IW2-2015 | reverse complement strand
TTACGGATGGCATCACAGTCACATTCTCTTTTCATTCCATTTAGCCTATAGAGCACTGATACTATAAATGCTTTTTCTTTACACTCTTCGCTCTCACCCTCACATACTCATCTATCTGCTGTCGTTCTCTTGTGGGATTAAGTCTAGTGGATTTAGTGTCTGATGTTGAATGTCGAAGTCAAGTAAGGAGTTGTCTGGGAAGCTAACTGTTCTGGTGGTGGTTGCTGTTTGTCTAGATCCACAGTGCCTAGAAGCTAGTGCCTAGAAGTTAACACCACTCAGTGACTCTCTCTCTCTCTCTCTCTCTCTCTTCTCTCTCTTCTCTCTCCTCTCTCTCTCTCTCTCTCTCTCTCTCTCCTCTCTCTCTCTCTTTCTCTCTCTTCTTCTTCTCTCTCATCTCTCCTCTCTTCTTCTCTCTCTCTCTCTCTCTCTCGTCCTTCTCTCTCTCTCTCTCTCTCTCTCTCTCTCTCTCTTCTCTCTCTCTCTCTCTCTCTTCTCTCTCTCTCTCTCTTCTCTCGTTCGTGCAGTGTCCACTTTAAAATACTGTGTTTATTTTTTACACTCTCTCTCTCAGTCCCACTAACAGCCTACATTATTTAGTTAGTTGAGCTCTTACCGGCCCTAACCCAAGCTCAGCCTTATATTGTACTTTAGCATTAGTCCCATACCACAGCCCAAGCTCCAAGACAGCCAAAAGCACACAGTTACCGTCTTAGCCTATTATCCACCAACAGCTGTCTCCATGCTGCTCTTAATGCCCCAAAAATACACAGCACAAATATAGGCTATAACCACACAGAATATGCGTCTGTCTATTTTACAAGCACAATATTACATGGATTGAATTACACAATGTGTTCCATTCTACACAAACTATGTAGGCTAGGCCTATGTTACTTAGGACAGAAAGTATTTTGTCTGCAAAGTACTTTGTTATTAAAATCCTATGAATCTCTGCATCACTTTAGACATGCATTTAATTCCATATATATGATTAGATCTTCGCAACTCAACGCTATGTTTTTCATTGTATTATTCATTTCCCCGTGATTTTACCAGTTGTCTCTCAAGCAAACCCGCTTTCCCATATAACCTTCAGCTCCTGTTTGTTTTGAAAAACACGTTTTTTTGATAAAGTTGAAGTGAAACCACAGTACATTTCCAATAGAGCTGCACTTGTCGTGTGCGAGTGTGCACTGTGATGATCCTCATCAGAACATCCCTCCATTCCAGCACATGACAGTCAATTAACATTTCAATGACCCCTGATGCTAACACTACAGCATACAACAATACATGTAATTATCTCCCTTTCTCTCTCTTCCCTCTCTTTTCAGTGAGTGCTTCATTCAATCATTCAGTAGTGCTTGGAAAGCACAGGATAAGAATGAGGGAGTAAGGAGTAGCGGGAGCTGTGATATCAATGGTTAGTAGGGAGATGGGGTAGGGTTGCTGCTGGGTCAGAGTTGTGCTTGTGCTGTTGTGCCTCGGGGAAGACAGCGGGGGAGCACTAGAGGAATCCTGTAGGCCTATATTGAGGTTAACCCTGAGCCATCTTATCTCAGTGTATTTTGCCACAACCCAGGCCCTGCGGCACCAGAGCATCACAGACACCCGCACAGGCACGCCCACACACACACACACACACACACTCCAGACCTGCTTGGATCCACTGTCAGCCAGCACTGCCAACCCCACACGGACCTGAGGCAGGGGCATGCTGGGAAAAACAGCTGCTAGGAGCCCCACAGCCCCCTGACACAGGCATACTGCACATGAGGATGTGTCTGCCACTTAACATTTAACCCTGAGTGGAATATCACCCCCCTCCTTCGTCTCTCCTTCCAGTCTCTCCTAGACACACAGAGAAATTCTAGTTTTTATGAACAACATTCATATCTGGACACAGTAAAAAAAAGAATATGCGAGCGAAAGAGTGTGTGAGAGAGAGAGAGGATCAAGTCGGTGTATTTATGGAGAAAATCTGTACATCACAGACAGAGGGGCGGGCGAAAAAGAGAGACAGACACACACACAAACGGAGCACGTTTGTTCTGAACCCAAACATCTTGGCCACAGTGCGAAAACCAAAGAGAGATAATCGATCCGACACACAGTGGCTCAAACCAAGCTGGCTCACACACAAACACACACACACACGCACACGAAGGAGTGCAGATCGATACGACACCCGGTGGCTCAATCCAAATGCGTTGAGAGAGAGGATCCGCTTACAACGTGTCTCTACTCTACTCTCAGTCTGAAGCGAGGGAGTGAATGAGAAGGTGATGGAGTGAGGGACTGAGGGAGGGAGGCATTTTAACCTACGCGGTTTTAAAAGAAGACCCTCAGAACCCTGGGAAAGACCCCCTGAACAGGAGAAACAAATTGGATCCATTGTCAGTTGTAGCCGCAGGGTGGTTTATTATGGAGAATGAACATTGTTTCATCAGATACATTCCAGTACTCCTACCTCTCTTTCTTCTATCCCCTTAGTTTCTCTGTGTGTCTCTCTCTCTCTGTGTGTCTCTCTCTCTCTCTGTGTGTCTCTCTCTCTCTCTGTGTGTCTCTCTCTCTCTCTGTGTGTCTCTCTCTCTCTCTGTGTGTCTCTCTCTCTCTCTCTCCTCTCTCTGTGTCTTCTCTTCTTCTTTTTCTTGGGCGTGGGGGTTGTCTCTCTTTCTCTCTCTTCTGTGGTCTCTCTCTCTCTTCTTCTCTGTTCTCTTTCTCTCTGTGTGTCTCTCTCTCTTCTGTGTGGTCTCTTCTCTCTCTCTTGTCCTCTCTGTGTGTCTTCTCTCTCTCTCTGTGTGTCTTCTCTCTCTCTCTGTGTGTTCTCTCTCTCTCTCTCTGTGTGTCTCTCTCCTCTCTCTCTCTCTCTCTTTCTCTCTCTCTCCTCTCTTGTCTCTTCTCTCTCTGTTCTCTCTCTCTGTTCTTTCTCTCTCTCTTTTTCTTTTTCTTTTTCTTTCTTCTGTCTCTCTCTCTTTTCTTCCTTCTAATTCAAATCATTTGTTTTATTGGCATGACGTAACAATGTACATATGCCAAAGCTTACTTTGGATATTTACAATATTAAAATAATAAGATCAAAATGATCAACAGGCTACAGTAAAAACAATAACAAGGGTCAACAATAACCATTTGAACATTAGCAATAAGCATACAGTAGAGGACATGTGCAGGTTGATTGGTCTGTCAGACACTGTCCCTCTCTTATGGCAGGCAGCAATGTAGTGCGCTGGCCAACCCATAGCTCTCTGCGTCCTCCCCAACAGGATGGGTTAGCCTATTCTCATCAGAAAGGTCGTTGAAACCTTGAATAAGGGTTTTCAAATTTGTGGAAATGACACTCTCTAATTGTTTATATTTTTGACATTTTGTCAGGAAATGCAGCTCCGTCTCAGGTTCTGCTGTTGTGCAGTGGTTGGCACAGCCTTTCCTCTACAGGGAGACAGGTTTTCCTGTGTCTACCCTTCTCAATGGCAAGGTCTTCTCTCTTTTTTCTTCTCTCTCTCTCTCTCTCCCTCTTCCCTCCCTCTCTCTCTCTCCTCTCTCCTCTCTCTCTCTCTCCTCTCTCTCTCTCTCTCTCTCTCCCTCTCTCTCTCTCCCTCTCTCTCTCCTCTCTCTCTTTTTCTCTCTCTCTCCCTCTCTCTCTCTTCTCTCTCTCTTCCTCTTTCTCTCCCTCCCTCTCCCTCCCTCCCTCCCTCCCTCCCTCCTCCCTCTCCCTTGAGAGAGTGACAGGGGAATCAAACAGCAGTCTAAAGTGTTTGACTCCTCATCATCTCATGTGAGAGTAGCTAGCTATACCTTCTGAACCCACACAGATAACACCCCTGGGGAAATGGAAATTGCTACACACACACACACACACCGTACTGTTCACACACGCTCACGCACACTCACAGACTTCGACACATAGGCTTCACATGTGCTTGACTGACAAATTGAACTGACAAACACACACACACACACACACACACACACTGCAGCATGTGTCTCTGTGCCTGAGGCTACAGAGGTGATTCCTTACAAGCCTCAATGATGGTCTGTGGAGACACTAAGCTATTTTTAGCTCTCTCACACTCTCCCCTCCCCTCTCACACTCCCACTCTCCCTTCCATTGATAGAGTGCACTCCCCCTCTCCCTTCTTTTTATACACTGCAGCTTTTTTTATTCAAAGCCTTTCCACCTCTATCCTTTTCTTTCACATTTCTCCATCCCTATTTCTCWCCGTCCAGCTTTTTTTCCCTCCACAACAACCCCTCTCTTTTCACACACAAGGTTAAGTTTAGCCATTAACTCCAAAATCTTAAGGTTAGGCATTCATTCCGAATGGTTAAGGTAAGGGGTTAAGGTTTGAAATAGGCTTAAAACAAGCTAGCTTGATTGGAACATGCAACCTTTGGTACCAGYGGCAGATGCTTACGGCCAGCCGCAATCCCACGTCGTACACACACCCTGGCACACACACTGAAGATCTACCGCCCGTAGCCAGACTCCAAGGCCATGGACTTCTCCCAGATGTGCGTATAGCAGTACTGAGTGAGTAAGTCAAGTGAGTGAGTAAGTCAAGTGAGTGAGTAAGTCAAGTGAGTGAGTAAGTCAAGTGAGTGAGTAAGTCAAGTGAGTGAGTGAGTGAGTGATGAGTTGAGTGAGTGAGATGAGTGAGTGAGTGAGTGAGACTAGTAGTGAGTGAGTGAGTGAGTGAGCTGAGTGAGTGGTGAGTGAGGAGTGTGAGTGAGTGAGTGAGTGACTAGTGATGAGTGAGTGAGTGAGTATGCGCGTGTTCACTGCGATTCGGAAACTGGGAAAGTCAAAAATTCACCGTAGAAAGATTATACCTGAGTTTCACCACTGGGAAAGTATTCAGAAATCAATCCCAATAGGAAAGCTTCTACAGCAAACACCACCTCTAGAATTTGTAACCGTGAACCACTGCGACTTACTCTCACATTAGTTAGATGTATGTACCCCGCAGTTGAAGTCAGGAAGTTTACAAGTACCCATTACAAGCCAAAATACATTACAACTCAAGTTTTTCACAATTCACGACTTCTTCCTTACGTTAAAAAATAAACTGTACTGAGGTCCGATTAGGCACATACACCACTTAATATTCTAAGAATAGTGAACATGATCCAGCCGAATAATAGCTCAGCAGACACATGATTTATTATCAGCATCTTATTTCATTCATCACATTACCAGTTGGGATACAGAAGTTGCATACACTCAATGTAATATTTGGTAGCATTGCCTTTCAATATGGTTTAACTTGGGTCAAATTGTTCGGGTAGCTTATCCAACTATACGCTTCCCACCAATAAGTTGATGGTACTTTCTAGGCCAATATCCTCCATGACAGCAGCTGGCGTACATGACGTCTCAGGTTTGTACGGCCTCCTTCGCTCGCACCACACTTTTTCCCAGTTCTGCCCACACTCTTCACACTATTACGGGGACTTTGAGGTCCAGGGCTTTTGACCGTACAACTGCGACACACCCAATCCTTGCACTTTTGCTGTTCCTTAAGCCCATTATGCCGACAAACTTGCGACCCATCGTTCGGCGGCTCATTCTGCAAAATTCATCTTGGAAGCAACCAACGACTCTTAACTTCACAGGACTGAGTCTTGAGATGTTTGCTTCCAATATATCAAAATAATTTTCTACCTCATGATGCCATCTATTTTGTGAAGTGCACCAGTCCCTCCTGCAGCAAAGCACCCCCACAACATGATGCCCCACCCCCATGCTTCACGTTAGGATGGTGTTTCTTCAGCTTGGCCAAACAGATTCTATTTTTGTTTCATCAAACCAGATGGCGCCATTCTCTCCAAGAGAATTGATTCTTCCTCCCCATGCTGCACGTTGCCAAAACCGTAGGTCTAGCTTTTTTTATGGCAGGTTTGGAGCTGGCTTCTTCCTTCTGAGCGGCCTTTCAGGTTATTGCTCGATATAGACTCGTTTTACTGTGGATATAGATTATTTGTTACCTGTGTTCTCCAGCTCTCACAAGGTCTGCTGTTGTTCCTATGGATTGATTTGCACTTTTCGCACCAAAAGTATGTTTATCTTCTAGAAGACAGAAATGCGTTCTTCCTTCCTGAGCGGTATGGACGGCTGCGTGGTCCCATGGTGTTTATACTTGCGTTACTATTGTTTATGACAAGATGAACGTGGTACCTTTCAAGCGTTTGAAATTGCTCCAAGGATGAACCAGACTTGTGGAGGTCTACAATTTGGAGGTCCTGGTGGATTTCTTTTGATTTTTCACATGATGTCAAAGCAAAGAGGCACTGGTTTGAGGTTCGGCCTTTCTGAAAATACATTCACAGCTTAACTTCCAATGTGACTCAAATGATGTCAATTAGAAGCTTCTAAAGCCATTATATAATTTTCTGGAATTTTCCGAGCTGTTTAAAGGCACAGTCAACTTAGTGTATGTAAACTTCTGACCCACTGAAATTGTGATACAGTGAATTATAAGTGAAATAATCTGTCTGTAAACAATTGTTGGAAAAATGACTTGTGTCATGCACAAAGTAGATGTCCTAACTGACTTGCCAAAACTCTAGTTGGTTAACAAGAAATTGAAAAACAAATTTTAATGACTCCAACCTAAGTGTATGTAAATGTCATGCTCTGACCTTAGATATTTATGTTTTCTTTATATTTTGGTCTGGTCAGGGTGTGACGAGGGTGGGTATGCTAGTTTTTGTATTGTCTAGGGTTTTTGTAGTTCTAGAGGTTTTGTAGGTCTAGGTAATTTCTATGTCTATGGTGGCCTGATATGGTTCCCAATCAGAGGCAGCTGTTTATCGTTGTCTCTGATTGGGGATCATACTTAGGTAGCCATTRMCCCTTTTATGTTCGTGGGTTCTTGTTCTATGTTTAGTTGCCTGTCTGTACTAGTCATATAGCTTCACGTTTCGTTTTGTTAGTTTGTTCACTGTTCATTCTTTAAATAAATAGAATGTACGCATACAATGCTGCGCCTTGGTCTCATTCGTCTGACGAACGTGACAGTAAACTTCCGACTTCAACTGTAGATACCAAGCCTCTCTGAGTGTCCTAGTCTTAGTGATGTTTATGGATGTGTCTCAAATGGCATCCTATTCCCTACATAAAGCACTCCTTTTGACCAGAGACCTATAGGCCCTGCTCAAAAGTAGTGCACAATATAGGGAATAGGTGTCATTTCAGACGCAGCCTGTGTGGCTGTCTGGCTGAGTGGATGTATTAGTAAGAGAGTATGTTACTTAGTGGTCTGTGAGAGTTTGTCAGTGAGCTCATGGTGTGTCAGTGATGTGTACTAGCAGGCAGGTTAGTGACAGTAGTGACAGGGTCAGTTGGTGCCAGACATATGGTGTCACTCCCGGCAGTGTCCCTGCAGTGGCAGAGCTGGGCAACACCTGGTGCCACCTAACAGGGCCTGGCAGCATCTGGGTCACACACACACATGGGCGCTCGATACGCACACACACACACACACACACACACAAGGGCACAAAGCCATACACGGGCACAAAGCCATACACACACAGCCAGAGGTGACCTGATGCGGCTACACATTGACGGAAGAAGTGGGAGATCGAGATGGAGAGTGAGAGAGAGAGAAGGCAAGAGAGGGTTAATGCATATATCACTCAACATTTATCCCTTATGTAAAGGAATATGAAAGGGTCAGAGTAAGGGCAGCAGTGAGTAGCGAGCTTAAACAGTCATTGGTAGTGACTGTGGGTGCACCCATCTCCTTGTCGTCTCAGGAAGGTGAGCCATGCGCGAGTGTGGGCGTCCATTCCTTGACAACAGCCACACACAAAGACACCATTGTCGCCAAGGACCATACACTTTCAACAAGACTCCAGCGCCACACTAGATTTAGAATCACTAGAATATCCATGGAAGAGTCCATTGTTTTTTGGGGCAGAATACACATAGGTACATCCAATTTGGCCGCACAATGGAAATCTCCATTGCTACATGAAAGAACAAAGAGAAAGAGATAACATTCTGATAATGACACATAACACTGATTGATTAGATCATCCAAATGGTGCAGCAAATTTAGCCACCATATTGGATGAGGCATTCGATACGCGTCGCCGTTCTAGTCATTCTAACGCTATGACGCCAGTTCTGTCAATGGGAGTGTCCGTTCTAGTCATTCCAACTCTATGACGCCAGTTCTGTCAATGGGAGTGGCCGTTCTAGTCATTCTAACTATATGACACCAGCTCTGTCAATGGGAGTGTCCGTTCTAGTCATTCTAACTCTATGACACCAGCTCTATCAATGGGAGTGTCCGTTCTAGTCATTCTAACTCTATGACACCAGCCCTATCAATGGGAGTGTCCGTTCTAGTCATTCTAACTCTATGACACCAGCTCTGTCAATGGGAGTGTTCATTCTAGTCATTCTAACTCTACGGCGCCAGCATCTATCAATGGGAGGGTCCTATCTAGTCATTCTAATTCTATGGCGCCAGCTATTGTCGCCAAGGGCTGAGCACGCAGGCAGGCTAATTGGTCTGTCTTACGTAACATTGTGCTGGGTCACTTAACGAGGAGGAGACAGGCCAGAGACTAATGAGCTCTGAACATCAGTCACATGATATCACCTCGCCACTGGAATAAAGACATGGAGGAGAGGAGAGAGAGGGTGATGGGGAGAGAGAAAGAGAGAGAGAAAGACATAGGCTAGGCTAGATGGAAATTGAGAGGGAGAGAGAGGAACAAGAAGACAGATAACGCTAGAGAAAGGTGCAGGGAGACAGAGAGAGAGTGTGTGTCTGCGTGCGTGCGTGCGTGCGTGCGTGTGTTGTGTAAGAGGAGAGAGAGAGAGAGAGA
Source organism: Salvelinus sp. IW2-2015 (assembly GCF_002910315.2). Lineage (NCBI taxonomy): Eukaryota > Metazoa > Chordata > Actinopteri > Salmoniformes > Salmonidae > Salvelinus > Salvelinus sp. IW2-2015. The sequence continues at coordinate 5,189,632 of NC_036850.1, read as the reverse complement.
GAGAGAGTAAAAAGTAAAGAAGTGCGAAAAGAAGAGAAGAGGAAGAAGAGGACGACAGACAGGGATGGAGGGAGGGGAGGAGGGAGGAGAGGGAGGGAGGAGGGAGGGAGGGAGGGAGGGAGGGAGGAGGAGGGAGGGAGGGAGGGAGGGAGGAGGGAGGGAGGGAGGGAGGGATAGATCAGTACATTCTCTACCATGGCCATCTCGAGAAGTCTGATCAATGATAATCCTATTGCCTCGCCACTCGAGAGGAGGATGGGAGAGAATGAGATGTGAAGGGGAGAAGTGTCAGATTAAGTGGTATAACCTGATCTAACTGAAGAAAAGAGAAGAGAGACACACAGAGAGAGCGAAAGAGAGACAAGCAGAGAGAGTGAATGGCATGAGGAAGTCACAGTGCCAGTATAACTGTATAACTGAAATTCTCGCAAGCCTAACAACTCCTGATCTGGCTCTTATTGAGAGACTAACTAATACTGAGACAAAGTGAGGGTGAGAGAGCGAGAGATATGGAAATGTGATGGTACGGGTATTTGTTCAGTATCACTTGTGGATAACTTTGAGACATAAAGAACATTAGTGTAAGTGAAGTTCTGGAGCAACACCTGCAGTACAAATAAAGTTTCAGTACAGTACAGACCAGGACAGACCAGACCAGTACAGTAGCAGAACAACCTGTGTTATTCAGTACCATCTGATCACAATTGATCCAATATTTAGTCAAGAGTAAGAGACCTGCTGAAAACTTATGAGATGGAATGTTAAAGGAGAGACTGAATAGAAAGGGGCTTCTACTGAAACTAGATTCAGAAAGTGGAGCAATCTTCATCAGAAGTGAATTAGAATGAGAGAGAGAGAGAGGAGAGAGAGAGGAGGAGAGATGAGAGAGAAGAGAGAGAGAGAGAGGAGAGAGAGAGAGAGAGAGAGAGAGAGAGAGAGAGAGAGAGAGAGAGAATGGCTGCTGAGGCTGCAGTAGTTCTGGTGGGCTGGTTTAATCCCACAGACTGATAGAATGAGTCCAAATAACATGTACAGTGGAGAGAATAGGAGAGGACTATTACTATGCTGCCATTTTTATCTGAATATCATATAATTTCTGSGTAACAATTAAATACCTTACTGTGATTCTTTTGAATGAAAATGGTCAAAAAGAAACAAAAACAGCTTCTTAGCAAAGAGTATTTTCTCAAGCAAGAATTTTGCTATGGCTATATGGGAGTGGTCTGAGTTGGGAGGGGAAAACTGAAGACAACCTTTCTTATTGGACTACTGATATCACCAGCCGGGCCAGAACTCCATCCCACCAGAACAGGCTGAATTTCAGGCAGACTTTTCAAACAGCTCGTACTCGAAAAGGGCATTATCATCATTACCACAATTTCACGGTATTATATAAAGGGAGAGAGTTGTTTCTTCGTTATACAATATTGCTATTTCATTAAATAATAGAACATGCTGAAAGAGAGGGATGAGAAAGAGCGTGAAGGGAGGAAAGGAGGGGAGCGAGGAAGGAGGGAGTCACACTTCTCTCCAATGAATACAACTTAATTACCACATCCCCCTCTCATTTCCCCTCCYCTCCCAGAGGAGGACGAGAGAAGAGGAAGATGAAACAGAGAGGGGAACGGGACGGAGAGAAGGGGCAGAGAGGAGAAAACGAGTGTAGAGCAGAGCAGAGAGAAAGAGCGTAAAGAGAAACAGAGACAGAGAGACAGAGAGACAGAGAGAGAGAGAGACATAGGAGAGTAGAAAGAGAGATAGAAAAAAAGATAGAGGAGAGCATAGAGACAGAGAGAGAGAGAGGCTGAGAGAGAAAGACAGAGAGGAGAGGAAGGAAGACAACAAGACCTAGAGGACTGTATAGCGTCCATCTTTCATTCAGGGTCTTTGTAAATGGAAAGTGGCCGAACAGTCGGAGTGATCTTTCGGATTCACCAGCTCCAGCACAAATAGCTGCCATATTAACCCACTCAGGCTGAAGAAGAGAGAAGAGGAGAGAGAKGAGAGGAGATGAGAATGAAGCGAGAGGAGGAAAGGCACAAGAGGAGAAAGGGATTTGAGTAAAAAAAAATGGAAGGGGAGAGGAGAGGGTGTAGAAGAGAAAGGCGAGGAGAGAAGATTAGAGTTGAAATGGGGGGAGAAAGTACAGAGTGCTAGTTCCCTCTTCATTATCAAGACTAGAGAGGATTTGGGGGTTTGCATTGCTGAGGGGAACTGGGCCTTAAGAGCGCCATGGGATTCTACTCACTGAGAAATGAGGACAAAGTGCTCGCTCGCTCAGTTTTTCTACCTCTGCACACACACATACATTCATGCAAACATACCCCCCCCCCCCCCCCCCCCCCACAAACACTCACTCATAGAAACACACACACACACATCCCCACACACCACACACACACACATGGCACTGTCTTGAAACCTGACTGTGCTCATTTGAGTGACACCTGCATGTCATTCACGTGGGCCAATTAGAGTAAAGCAGCAGCTAGCGTCCGCAGCAGATCTCTCCCCTTCAGGGAGACAATAGAGGAACGTCTGGAGCCATGACATCATTCTAGGCTATGGCAGAACACGCAGAACAGGAGAGGAAAGGTAATTATGTGGCGACGCCTCAAGAGACGCCCTTTAGAGGTGTGTGTGTGTGATGTGTGTGTGTTGTGTGTGTGTGTGTGTGTGTTGTGTTGTGTGTGTGTGTGTGTGTTGTGTGTGTGTGGTGTGTGTGTGTGTGTGTGTGTGTGTGTGTGTGTGTACGTGGTTCTGTTCATGCATGTGTGCATGCGTTTTCTTCAATAACCTCCAGTTCATTGACAAGTACTATGTAATTACCATATGCCAGTGACATCCTTCCCATGTACATCCTTTTGGCATAGGTATAAAAATTGAATAGGGGACGATAAGGACTAATGCCTTGCCGGAGTGGGTCGGAGATAGACGGTTTTGATAAACACAAATCATTTGTCTTTGGCCCTGTAATTCTAGTAAATGTAATTCTGGGGGAAAGGTGAACGTAATTRTAGTGAATCGGGGAGAGGTGATTGCCTACTGCCGTACACTTAAATGGCTGATTTTCTTGAGACTCAACACTCCTGACGTGTAATTTCGCTTGCTGCATGTGTAGTGAATGTATGAAACCAGCTAGCGATGTGGCTAATGCTACATCACCTCTGCTATCCCCCGGGGCACCAATCAGTATATCGCAGGAGGAGGGAGAGCGGGGGGAGAGGGGGGGCGACGACATTGATTTCATATTTCATATATGAAATAGTATTTGCAGGAAGGGTATTAAGATAACAATCTCTCCATTACGGCTTGGTGCGTATTGTGTGTGTGCGCGCGCCCGCTTGCATGCCTGTGCTTGAGCGAATGTGTGTGTACTTGCGTGTCCTTGAACGTGTAAGCAATTGGGTGTGTACCGAAAAAACTCTTTTTGAAGGGGATACATCTCCAAAAGGTCAGTGAGTTATTTTCCCCTGTTCCCTTAAATGTCTCAATCAAATGTAATCTCACCACTGAGTCTGCGACTACCCTGCGCTCTCTGCGCTGTGAGCCTGACATTTAACTACCATGTAGAACATTTCTACAGTTGAGCTTGCCGCAATGCATTCACGTGCCTCACAGTTTAGATACTATTGCAAACTAATGAAGACAAGTATCTGTGAGATTCAGGGAAGATTAGAATAAGCCATGTGATTCCTGGTTATTGCCTTCACACTGATGTGGAATAAAATTCCTGTAAGCAAAATGAGACAAAAAAAAAGTCACGTAGTTTTACGCATCGAAGCTTTCACGCACGCACAGTAACACGTCACAGAAGGAATTTAGGAATCAAGGTCTGTCATTTTACATCAAGGAGGAGTGTTTTTTTAATGTGCTATTTAACCTACATGCATTTTCATATACAGCCCTTTCTCCTCCCTACCTCTGTAACGAGCTAGATGTTGCCTTGCATCGTTGTTATTGGCTYAACATGGTTCTGTCTGAATGGGATTGATTGAGTGCTGCCTCAGCCCTGGCCTGTCCTCCACCTGTGCCCAAGTGAACGATGAAGGGTATTCTGGGGGATGCAGTTCCACAGGGTGATTCACAGAAGATTAACTAGAGCTTTTCTCCCCCTCTCTCTAGTACAGTGGTTCCCAAACTTATCATCGTCCCGTACCCCTTCAAACATTCAACTTCCAGCTTCGTATCCCTCGAGCACCAGGGTCAGCACACTCTCAAATGTTGTTTCTTGCCATCATTGTAAGCCTGCCACACACACACACTATACGATACATTTATTAAACATAAGAATGAGTGCGAGTTTTTGTCACAGCCCGGCTCGTGGAAAGTGACAAAGAGCTCTTATAGGACCAGGGCACAAATTATAATATAATAATAATCAATCATTTTGCTCTTTATTTAACCATCTTACATATAAAACCTTATTTGTTCAATTGAAAAATGGTGAATAACTCACCACAGGTTAATGAGAAGGGTGTGCTTGAAAGGATGCACATAACTCTGCAATGTTGGGTTGTATTGGAGAGAGTCAGTCTTACATCATTTTCCACACACAGTCTGTGCCTGTAATTAGTTTTCATGCTAGTGAGGGCCGAGAATCTACTCTCACATAGGTACGTGGTTGCAAAGGGCATCAGTGTCTTAACAGCGCGATTTACCAAGGCAGGATACTCTGAGCGCAGCCCAATCCAGAAATCTGGCAGTGGCTTCTGATTAAATTCAATTTTCACAGAACCGCTTGTTGCAATTTTGATGAGGCTCTCTTGTTCAGATATCGGTAAGTGGACTGGAGGCAGGGCATGGAAGGGATAACGAATCCAGCTGTTTGTGTCATCCGTTTCGGGAAAGTACCTGCGTAATTGCGCACCCAACTCACTCAGGTGCTTCGCTATATCACATTTGACATTGTCCGTAAGCTTGAGTTCATTTTCACACAAAACAATCATACAATGATGGAAAGACCTGTGTGTTGTCCTTGTTAATGCAGACWGAGAAGAGCTCCAACTTCTTAATCATAGCCTCAATTTTGTCCCGCATATTGAATATAGTTGCAGAGAGTCCCTGTAATCCTAGATTCAGATCATTCAGGCGAGAAAAAACATCACCCAGATAGGCCAGTCGTGTGAGAAACTCGTCATCATGCAAGCGGTCAGACAAGTGAGAATTATGGTCAGTAAAGAAAACTTTAAACTCGTCTCTCAATTCAAAAAAACGTGTCAATACTTTGCCCCTTGATAACCAGCGCACTTCTGTATGTTGTAAAAGCGTTACATGGTCGCTGCCCATATCATTGCATAGGGCAGGGGCCTTGCTTTAACAATGTTAACCATTTTCACTGTAGAGTCCAAAACGTCTTTCAAGCTGTCAGGCATTCCCTTGGCAGCAAGAGCCTCTCGGTGGATGGTGCAGTGTACCCAAGTGGCGTCGGGAGCAACTGCTTGCAAGCGCGTTACCACTCCACTATGTCTTCCTGTCATGGCTTTTGCACCATCAGTACAGATACCAACATGAGCAGCAGCTACGTTTGGCTACATACGGACCGTTAGTGGAATTCCAGCGAGAGGGTAACGGTTAATGTGATTGGATGTTAATTATTCGACTCGGCTACCTGTATTTGACATTGTGTTGTTATTTCGCTGAACACTAGATGGTTTAATTTAATTTTTGGCAGTGGAACGAGGCTACTCAGGCGAGAGAAAAAAACTCACCCAAATGTATAGCTCCGTTGGAAAATATAAATGGACTGTTTGAAAAAGTGAAGAAAAAAAAATGATTTGGTGTATCCCCCGACAGCATTGCGCGTATCCCCTGCTCTAGTACAATGACACCTTAGCATGCCTCTGCTCACATCCCAGTTCCACTTAGCAACAGAGAGGAGAAGGGGGAACGCCACAGTCTAACACACCTCCCGTTCTCGGCCCTCAAAGCCTCTCCACCAGCCTCTCATATCCACTGCACCCGCCACCACCCCTGACCAACCCTCCTTCACTCCCTTCATCCTCCCATTCCTCCATCCATCCCTCTCCCCTTGCCATCCCGCTGACTCTGGCTTTGAAACAACCTCCATTCCAATCATGGGGAGCTAATGGTGCTTGTATTGGTCTCAGATCGACAGCATTCATCTTAACCTACTTTCCTGCAATAATCTACATGAACTCCCCAATCTCCAAGGAGTGGCATGGCAGAAGACAAATTACAGCCCCAGGGTAAAGAGTGGATAAGAGTAAGTGAGTGTGTGTGTGTGTGTTTGTGTTTATGTGTGTGCTGTGTGTCTGCATGTTTATGTGCGATTAGATTGGTCGTGTACAAGTGTGTGTGTGTGTGTGTGTCTTTATGCATGTGTGTGTGTGTGTGTGCGTGCGTGCGTGCGTATGCGCGTGTGTGTGTGCGAGGCCTACACTCCCAGGCCCAGCAGAGCTTGTGGGATCTAGCGGACACAACAAGAGCCTTGGCACCACGAGACATCAGCACATTCTGACAGCCCAGCTAGCATCAGTGGCATATCACACACAAATACACACACCTCAGGGTCTTTGTTCAGTAAAATTGGAATGAATTTCCACTTCGCCTTTGCTCTTAACTTTGAACTGAACACGCTCTCTACTCAGTCTCCTGGGGACCAGTCTATGTCAGTTAAACTGGCTAAAAGTAAGTGTCAACCATAGCTTATATGACTCAAATGATTTGAGGTATTGCAGAACGCCTCTGAAGGGAGGACTAAAGGATTTTACACCGACACCCAATCATTTCACATCGAGAACAAGACTGTAAAGGCATGAAATTGTGTTACTATAGTGAAAATTGAAGCAAATTCAACCTGTGTCTTTTCAGCCATGGTTGCATGTAGGCATTGTCTGCAGGGCGAGGGAGTTGTTACATTTCACACCAATGTGTACAAAGGCTGACGGAGATATTGTACACAACCACGCTGTTTCAGTCACTTTTATCCCTTCCTTAGCTCATATACTCTCTCATATACTCTCAATGTGGCGTTCTTTGTAATGTAATGGTTAGATAAGTAGTAAGTGGATAAAAGGGCACACGCTCGCATCCACGTGCATGCGCTCGCTCGCTCGCTCGTGCGCGCGCACACACACACACACACACAAACAGAACGCTGCAGCTCTGCTGTCTGTATTCTGTCTGTATTCTGCTTGTTCAGCACCAAGGACAGCTCCACCTCTCCTTCACTCTGCCTGCACTGCTCTTCCTATTCAACTCACAGGTATAACTTTAAATAGCACTTGTCTTCTAACATTTCCATAATGTTCAAGACCTGAGTGTAGCAGCTACACTGTCACAGACATGCACAAACACACCGACAGTGTTTCCCCTATGTTAACTTAGCAGCAGTGGCCCACCACTGCTAAATTGTTGCCACCACTGCAAAAAAATACGATGTATTTTTTATATATACAGTACCAGTCAAACGTTTGGACACGCCTACCCATTCCAAGGTTTTCCTTTATTTGGACTATTTTCAACATTGTAGAATAATAGTGAAGACATCAAAACTGCTCAGGAGAGTACCCGTCTGCTCTCCGAAATGGTCTACATCCCTCATCCCAAACCCTGCCGCTCGCAACGCTGAGCACCAAGACTGAGCACCAAGGATACGACGTCACTACGCATGTATCAAATCACTCAGGTGGAACAGATCCCATTTCAGGCAATCACACTTGATCTCATACATGAGTCCCACACGCTAACACACACACACACACACACAACATAGCAACACTCACATACAGACATAAGCACACACACACAATACACAGACACACACACACAAGCAAAGGTGTGTGCGCGCACACACACGCCTCCTCCTCCCCCCCACGCAATTTCAATATAATTGCCACAAGTGCAAGAGACAAACTGCAATCTGAAACCCCAGGCTTGTTCATATTGAGAGTGTCAGTATTTGTTTTCTTGTTGACGCTAAATCTATTGTGACCCGAATGGAATAACACACAGATTCACACACACATCCACATATGAAGTGTTAGAATGGGTTTCTGGCTCCCTACAAGGTTTTAGGTTGATGCGCTAGCTGAGTTGTTAGTCGCTCTGCTCTCTCTTCCCTAGCTGAGTGTGTCTCTCTGTGGGGCAGGCCCGTCTCTCTGCATTGCTCTATGCTGGTATCAAAGGCCTCCCCGAGGCAACACTAATGACTGTACAGGCCTGCCACGCTACAGACCAGACTACTGAATGTTAATGACTGGACTGGATCAGTCTCAGCTGGACTACACAACAGACAACCACACATCAACAAGCCTTGAACTCCAAACATTGATGTTAACGAGATGGAATTGGAGCCAGAGTTAGACAAGTAGGGGAGAAAATGTCACTCTACTGTAATTGTATTCTATTGTAGTTCTATTGTGCTCTTCACTCACTACGAAATATGGATATCACTATTAACAAATATTAATTTGATAACCTGCAATGGTGCAGAGTTTGTAGTTACAACTTTTACCCCATAATTCTAAAATGAGATCATGCCACCTAAACATATTTTCATTTGGGTCTATGGGCTAGTATTCATATATTATTCAACACTTTTCTCCTTCCCCAGATCATACTTTACAGTATAAGGCTACCAGCTCACAGCAGACACAAAGGGATCCCCCAAAGTGGAACGCACTGCTGATCAAAACAGAATAGGAACTCATCCACAGACAGAAGGGTTAGGGGGGTAGGGTGTAGGGGGTTCTTGCGGTAGAAGGGGGTTAAACCCTCATTGCTCTACATACCACAGCTACTGCACTGTAACGGATGAGGGGGGTAAGTGGGGTGGGGGGGGGTGAGATGAGGTGAAAGAGTAGGAGAAGGGGGGCTTGTCTTGGCTTGATCCAACTCCAATCCGTTCTGCACACACGGATACCATATAGCAAATCCCCTTCACAAACAGCAAATCCGCACCCCCCCCCCACTTCACTCTTCTCCCTTCCCGGCGTTCTTGTTTTCCCTGCCCCCCATCCCACTTCCCATCCACACTGCTGTGCACTTCCCAAATGTGTCCCCCAAGATGGCCGTTTCAGTACTGGTGGGTAATCCCAGGAAAGCTGGCTCGGCTGCTGTCGATCGCGGGGAGAAATTACTTTGGATTTGATCTGTTTGTCTATTTGACGACAGTTGGCCTGAGGGGACGGGATAGGCTTATTCACACGAGCTTGTTTTTTTTTCATGTGTAAAAATGGCACACAGTTAACCCTCAGTGATTGCATATTTGGGTTTATATTTAGATTATTGATTATGTTGGCCCAAGTCAGTACAGGTCTAGCGGTCTCTAGTAAGACATCAAAAACAGTGCTTCAGTCAGACACAAGCAGCCTTGGGTCCACGCTAGGGGTGCAACAATTCACCAATATGCAAAAAATATACATATATCCGCTCATGCTACATTCTTTCTACCTTGTGTGTGTGTGTGTGTACACTTTTTCTGTCTGTATGTGTACGTTTGGGCATGCATCCATGTATGATAACTTAATGAAGAATGATGTAGAATTATAGTGTGCAAAGGTAACAGACACTCGATTTGAGACGATCTTTGACATTTTCTCCAGGTAGACGAATTCGGATTTCATGGGTATTTTACGGGTACTGTTGTCTTGAGGACAATCAGAACTTGAAAAGGTAACAAAAATGATTTTCTCTCGAGACTAAATTTCATATGATTCACTGTATACGGCAATCTTAACTCAGCCTTTCAAAACGTACTGAGTTAATAAAACGACAACTATTTTGTTCGTCTTTATTAACACCCCGTACCCAATCTCACTGGTATGTGGGGGGATTAATATTAGAACAATAACYAACACTGTCACAGACCAGAGATCCCCACTGGCCCAGGGCCAGTATCTAGGGTTCATGTCTAGTGCATAAAGATACCTTCGAGGAAACAATGCATCATTTATTCACTGCCAATATGTCCACCCAGTACTTATCGGCCTCCATATGGGGAAAGCAAGTACAGCATATCAGACCGTGCATTGCTGGAGCTTACTTTTTCTCAGGTGCGTGATAGGAAATACGTAGCTTCCATTCAAAAACTATACCAGGAATACGATCCATTCAAAATCATCAATTCAAGTCGAAGGTAGACTCCGTGTAATAACGCTGCCACAAGCAGCACCGCAGACGTCGAGACGCAGGACTTCGCTCTCTCGCAGTCACACGCAGCATCTGCACACGTGCACGAGTGCGCTTTGACCCGCCATACTGTTAACTTTCTGCATCTACGTCATATTGTATATTTGAACATAATACCGAATTGACCCTCATTGGATTTGACAGACAGACTTACATTAAAGAGAGAGTTAAACCTAAAATCATATTTTAACATTTGTATCTATCATCGTTCATCCCCCATTTCCATATTCCACACCATCTGCTGTAAAATCCTATTAGGATAAACCTGAAGACCTTAATCTAAGATGAATATGTGAAAAAGGTTATTGAACCATCTAAATCATTGATTTTGGGGTTTAGATTCTCCCTTTAACTAACCCAGTGAAAAGCTGTGTTAATCATCTCCTCATCCACAGCCAGTGACATTACTGGCAACGCCTGCTGGGGCTGTTGTCAGTGCTGAGACCACCTTGCTCTGGAGTGGATCAATCTGAGCTATTGACCGCTATACACTGAGCCTGGCTAGCCCAGCCCCCTCCATTGGGCTGATGGGGGTGTGAAAGGGGCCAAAGTGTGCCGGGGGATGGGAGGACGGTGGCTAGATGCTAGGTTACTAAGGGGTCACTGTTCTATCAGTTCCACCCTTCTGATCAACTCTATAGGCCTCTATGGGAGACGGGAGAGGGCATGTGTGAGTGAAAGTAGGCATGTGTTGTGCGTGTATTGATCGCAGGCCAAGAAAGGTTCCCTCCCTACAGAAAAACCCTATAAAGGCCTGGGGGGCCTGGAGTAGCAGGAGGGTAGAGCAGGCCAAGCTGCCTTCAATCCTTGTTTTGAGAAAGGCTCGAGCCAAAACATCTGCAATAAATAAAAAAAATCTTCTATTTCTGCCTTTGTCTATGATATCGCCCAAGGGGGCTTATTTCAACTGTGATGCACTCATTTGTTCACATATTTCACTGAATACATTTATAAAGAGCAGATTATCATTATTTCAGTAGAGAACTCAGAGAGAGGTGAGACTAGAGAAGAATTCCCTTAACAGTGAATACTTTAACCAGGGAGAGAGGCGAGAAGTACCCCTCACAGTGTATGAGACGGGGGTAGGCACCAGAGGGGTAAACTCATCTATCCCAAAGCCCTGCTGGAGATTAACTACCTGTTAAGTACTTCCTCTTGCACCGTCAGCAGTCTCCTGTTCGGCTGGCATTGGGCAACACTGACCTTCATCGAAGAGGATATTTCAATCCTGCCATCGTGCCCAGAAAGGCATTATCTGATTGGCCCGGATGAAAAGACATGGAAAACCACCCCCAGCATCTGAGCGAGAGTTGAGTTACCTTAGACCTTCATGAGCATGACATGAAGCCCACTGTAAACATGACAACGGTAATTACTGTCCGAATGACAGCTATATTAACACAACCACAAAGAAAGCTGCAGTTACATTGATTAGCATGGTATAGCCTAATGGTTTTAAAAACAGTACTAAGTGTTACCAGTGTGCCAGGCTGCTGTTCTGGGCCCCTCTGTGACGGTGTTCAGTGATCCATGGCTTAATGAAACGTTTATCACTCCACTCTGTCAGGCAGATTAATGTCGCTTTGCTTCTATCGCCCGCTCCTAAATCACTTCCTCATCACGGGCTGACGGAACCATAGGCAACACCTAACAGGGTAGAAGCTTGCTAAACAAATGGGAAAAGACGTCCCCCTTATCTAACACAAGACATGTATATGCTCAAGACTGAGAACGTAGCATGTTTATTCATAAAATGTTGGTWAGTCATGTAGAAACTTTCCAGACAAAGCATTTAGCTGCTGTTAAGACTTTCAATGCCAAAGATTTACTCATAGAAACTAAGAGCTCGTTATGACAAAAGCGATTTGCATGACATCKTTGAGGTAGGATATTTGCTATCGGTAGAAGACTTAGGGATTCCAGAGGACGATACGTCCTTGTCAGCCCCTGTCATAGATGACGGTATAACCAGTCATGACAGCCAACATCAGCTTATGACCACCGACTTACCACTTAAAATATAAACAGTCCGGAATTAAATGAGGCCTTTTGCCACTGTGAGGCTTCCCAAACAATACACTCTTGCTCATTATCCCACTGAATAGCATACTATGTCAGTATTCACAGTAAAACAGCAAACATAGCCCGAATGGGGTGAAACAGAAATCCTATTATGTGTCTGTGTGCGCTACTATGCCTTCTGTCGGATGTGTCTTCTTTGTGTCAAACACAACGTTGCAGCAAGAACAGTAAACAGTAAACATCACGTGTGTACGAACAGACACTGATGTATGGCCACCGGAAGTGTTTCCCCTCCTCGACAACAAGAGCTGCCAACAGCAAGCTTGAATTTGTGTTGATGTTGGACATGGCTTATACGTACGGTCTATGAGGGCCGGATAACTTCTGATTTTCATTCTCTCCGTGTAACAAGGGAGTGATTAAGACCTGAGACACCAGGTGAGTGAACCCTCTGGCCCATCAATGATCAATTAACTTTCAGGTAGAAAAGAGAACCAACAGGACATCGGCCCTCAAGGGCCAGTAATTGAATAGGATCCTACTGCAGGATTTCTCAAACCAAGACAGAAAAGATGGACAGACCAGAGTCAAAACAAAATGAAAGCTAGCAAACATTGGATGCTGTGTGATACATCATCAGGGTACACACTCAAGCTCCATTTCCAGCCACCACCACCTCAGGGCAGTCGTGACTGAGTAACTGCATTTCCCAATGGTTAGTCACTTCCCAATGCTTTTCTGTGCTTAATGTTTCCCATCCTGTGTGAAATCATTGGATTCTGACAGTCTCTCTATATTTCTGGAAGAGCCACACATACTGAGGATGAATTGAGCCCATCTTTCAACAAGAGTAATACCGATGTTGGAGAGAGAAAGAGGGATGTCAGTGACAAGCTCTCATTTCTCAACCACAGCTGTCGGCCAAACCACCCATCCATCCATCCTTCCTTCCTTCCTTTCTTTCATCCCTTCTGTCCTTTTCCTCACCTCAGAAAGTGTCGTCCGGTGTCTTAGGTCTACCACTTCAGCTGACAGGCCCAGTGGGCCAAGCTTCCCGTCTTTTTACCAGTTTGTACCCAGGCAATTCCACAGAAACAGATGTGCACAGAAAAATCTGAACAAAAGCCACTGATTTCAAAGTTTAACAAACCATACATTTCTATGCACAAGGACATCTTAATAACTTAACAATTTACACTGAACCTTTTACAAAAACACATTTACTGGAAGAACTGTGCAGATGCAAGGTTTGGTAATATTTTTCAAAGTTTTCCGTTAACTGCTTCGAATTAAGATTCAACGATGTTCAGAAYGAATGTATGTCATGACACATTGACTTAGATTTTTTTTAATTTTGGTGATTAAACTACAGTAAGTGAAAGGGACTTGCAACCGGTAACGGAATTGCGTTAACGGAATTTCGTCACGGGTCCCTGATCTGTACTACACAGAAATGCATAATTATGGATATGAATATCATTCTCTTCATGGTGATGTATCCTAAATAAGGTACACAAAAGGTAGAAATGTGAAAAATCCTCCTTTGCCTATCTGGGTATTATTCTACACACTTGCTATTATTTTAATAAGCTCTGCCCCCCAAACAATTCTACATTTGGTTCTACATTGACCGGATGAAATCTGAACCAATAATAGACATCTACAGTATGTTCCACAAGTTTGGACATCAAAGTACAGCGCAGTAGTGCTCAGTAGAGTACAGTCGAGTACAGTACAGCACAGTACAGTAAAGCATAGTTCAGTACAGTAAAGTAGAGTATACTGTAGTTCAGTACATTATAGTGTACTCGACTCTAGTGTGCTCTACTGTTTACTGTAATGAACTCTACAGTACTGACCCATACTTGTCTTTACTGAACTCTACTCTACATTTACATTACATTTAAGTKATTTAGCATACCATACCATACCTAGCTCTACCGTACAGTGACTACTGTAATTTCCCATTGTAGACAATTAAATTGAAATAATAATACAAAATAAGAAGAAGAAGAAGAAGAAGAAGTGGAGGAGGGCTGGGGAAGACCTGAAGGAAAGAACAAACAAAAAAGAAAAAGGAAAGCACAAAGAAAGAAGAAGAATGAAAACCGGTCTAAAACAAGCCTGCTCAAGGACATTGAGCATTTTTCAAACGCTCACTCTCTTTACACTCTCCGTTTATTTCTCTATGGAAATCAATGCAAACAGAGGCAACTTAAGCACCTCTCAGCGTTCACGTTGAGGAGCCCAATGAGTGTAATTAGACCTGGTCTCCCATTGAGGAACAGAGCGACATCAATCGGCCTAACTGGAGAGAGCTAGAGCGCTCACTAATTGTGGCTAGTTTGAATGAAGGAAGTAGAGGGCAAGCAGAGAGACAAAGAGCTCAGTGGTGCCGTGGAGGACAGATGGACAGCCTCCCAACACTCACTGACTGACTCTAGTAGCACATCCAGTTGAAGCTAGCTACTGCATGACCCCCGACCGGGCTGAAATTAGCATTGTGAGAGCAGACGGACTGTCTACTGAGCAGTGCTCACTGAGAAGCATGCAAAACAGACTTGTGTGTGAAGTTCTGCTCATCGCGCCATAGCAAGGCTTTGCACGCCACTACGATGTGTACAATTTAAGAAGGGGAGATTTACAGACTTGTAGACACTGACTGACTAGAGGAGACACGCAAGACACTGGGAGACGTTAAGAGACTCCATCAGCTATCAAGACGAGACAGAGACGGAAAGAGGCACCAGAGACACACAAATATCCAGATAGACGGAAGCACAGAGACCACCCACTACCAACTACCTGTTCACTACTAGACCTACTGACTCCCAGACTCCTTCAAATCCTCCGCACCTACCACAGACCACAGCAGACCCTGCAGCCTTTAGCAGACTGCAGTTATGAAAATGGCGGTGAAATGTTCAATGACATGGAAAATGTCTGGCACTGCACTACCAGGTGCTTATGAATGAGCCTCAGTTCTATCAGGCGTACCCAGGAGGTGCACTCTGTACCAGGGGACACACACATTGCGGTGGGGGAGGGGACCGTGTCACAGCACCATCCCATCTGTGCTAGTCCTTAATCTGGTCTAATCCAGCTATCCAGCCATCCAGTATGGTGGGGATGGAGACAGCACACAGTCAGGAATCAGCCCAGATTAGACAAAACAACAGAGAGAAAGAGAGAGAGCGAGAGAGGGGGGCATCAGTCAATGGGAAACCATTCTGGTCCAGTTGGCAAAAACCTATAACACGAGCTACATTCCCCGTCAAGCCAAAACAAACATTGGAAACTAACCTTATCAGAATCACTTTCACTTAAAAACAATGTTGTCTCAGATAAGGTGATAAGGGGGGGGGGGGTCCTGACCCCTATTAGCCCACCTGCGATGGCCTGTTCCCCAGACAGTTGGTACGCACAGACCACTCTGTTACACTGAGTTACGAGGGTAACATCAGTTAAAAGGCTAGTAGAGCAACTAAAACTGAAGAGCAAGGTTCAGCAGACTTGTGTAGAAGAGTGGGTAATCAGGGTTTATTTAAGCATGTGCAAATAAATACATTAGGACAGGTTGATAGGTTTTTTGGTCTCTTTGTTAGATAACACGTACTATACATATCCCTGATGTCAGTCGATTCTCCCTCCAAACACGCACACCGACTAATGAGCTGTCCTCAAACACACATTTCCACCAGCACTCCTCACCCAACAACCCACACGTCCTCCCTACTCTCTCTCCGTCATCCTCTCCCCGTTAATAATGCTCTCTATCCTCAGGCACAGTCAGTCATGCACTGACGGCCACTCCATGCATCATACTAGGGCTGGGGTCAAGATGTTCCTGCAGTCAAGTTCCCTTGAATGACCCCGTTGATATGGTACTGGTCCTCAGGGCGCACACACAGACATGAACACACACGTACGTCATTATGCCCCCCCCCCCCCCCCCCTTCGAGCTACCAGGGTACAGGTACATGCCGTTACCTATGTGTATGTAGAAAATGGTGGTGGTGAATTAGACAAGGTCCACAGAGAGAAAGGGAGAGAGAAGGGGTGGGGTGGGGGCAGCCCAAGCTAAAAATACAGCCCAGCATCACTGTGAGTCATAAGCCTGCTTCACTCCGCTCCGGCTCTGGCTGCCTGCCAATAACACACACAGGCTAGCAAAGCTGGAGCCTGGAGAGAGAGAAATAGGGGGAGGGTGGGGCCTAGAGAAAAATGGAGAGGGAGGGGAGAGGGGGCTCAGTGAACAAGAGCTGAGATATGGGGGAGGGGTATGGCAGGGAGAGGAAAGGATGGAAAGACAGGGACAATAAAAGGGAGAGTGGAAAAGGGGACAGAGTTATTGAAGAGAAAGGGAGCAAATGAGAGGAAACGAGGACAGAGAGATGGATGAGGGAAGACGGTAAAAGAGAGAGAAAGAAATAGAAATTGAATCAAATAACATTACAACACGTGAAATGCTTACTTACATGCCCTTAACCAACAGTGCAGTTCAAGAAATAGAGTTAAGAAAATATTTACTAAATTAGCTAAAGTGAAAATAAAATAAGTAACACAAGTAACGCGGGGGTACGGGGGGGGGGGGGGGGTCAATGTAAATAGTCCGGGTGGCCATTTGATTAATTGTTCAGCAGTCTTATAGCTTGGGGGTAGAAGCTGTTAAGAAGCATTTTGGACCAAGACTTTGTGCTCCGGTACCGCTTGCAGTGCGGTAGCAGGGAGAACAGTCTATGACTTGGGTGACTGGAGTCTTTGACAATTTTATGGGCCTTCCTCTGACACCGACTGGTATAAAGGTCCTGGATGGCAGGAAGCTTGGCCCCAGTGATGTATTGGGCCATACGCACTACCCTCTGGCGCCTTATGGTCAGATACAGAGCAGTTGCGATACCAGGCAGTGATGAAACTGGTCAGGATGTTCTCAATGGTAGAGCTGCAGAACTTTTTGAGGATCTGGGGACCCATGCCAAATCGTTTCAGTCTCCTGAGGGGGAAAAGGTGTTGTCGTGCCCTCTTCACGACTGTCTTGGTGTGTTTGGACCATGATGCTTTGTTGGTGATGTGGACACCAAGGAACTAGAAACGCTTCACTACAGCCCCGTCGATGGTAATGGGGGCCTAGTCGGTCCTCCTTTTCCTGTAGTCTACAATCATCTCCTTTGTCTTGCTCACAGTGAGGGAGAGGTTGTTGGCCTGACACCACACTGACAGGTCTTTGACCTCCTCCCTATAGGCTGTGTCTACAGCTTATCATGTGGTACTCTACCTCAGGCGAGCAATACCTCGAGACGTCTTTAACATTAAACATTGTGCACTAGCAGTTATTGACAAATAGACACACACCCCCGCCCCTCGTCTTACCAGACGTAGCTACTATGTCTTGGCGATACACAGAGAAGCCAGCCAGCTCTATATTATCCGTGTTGCCCTTCAGCCACGACTCTGTGAAACATAAGATATTACAGTTTTTAATGTCCGGTTGGTACGATAGTCTCGACTGTAGATCATCGATTTTGTTTTCCAGCGATTGCACGTTGGCCAATAGAACCAATGGTAGTGGCGATTTATCACTCGCATACGAATCCTAACAAGGCATCCCAACCTTCTCCTTCGGTATCTCTGCCTTTTCTTCACGTGAATGACAGGGATTTAGGCCTGTTCTCCAGAAAGCAGTATATCCTTCACGTCGGACTCATTAAAGAAAAATATTTGTCCAGTTCGAGGTGAGTAATCGCTGTTCTGATGTCCAGAATCTCTTTTCGGTCATAAGAGACGGTAGCAGCAACTTTATGTACATAATAAGGTACAAACAATGCGGAAAAAAAAAAAAATAGCACAGTTGGTTAGGAGTCCGTAAAAAGGCAGCCATCCCATCGGGCGCCATTATGGACAGAGAGAAGGAGGAAAGCGAGAGACAAAACAAGATAGAGGCATAGAGAAAGAGAAAAGAAAAAGAGAGGAAAAATTAGGAAAAGAAAGGACAGAGAGAAAAAAAATTAAGCAAAAGAAAGGGTTTTAATGGAGGCCATGATGGAGCCAGTGTCATGCCCTGACCATAGAGAGCTGTTTATTCTTTATGTTGGTTAGGTCGGGGTGTGATTAAGGGTGGGTTATCTAGGGGAATTATATGTTTATGTTGGCCTGGTATGGTTCCCAATCAGAGGCAGCTGTTTATCGTTGTCTCTGAATGGGGTTCATATTTAGGTAGCCATTTCCCCATTGTGCTTTGTGGGATCTTGTCTAGGTATAGTTGCCTGTGAGCACTACTCTGAGCTTCACGTTTTGTTTGTTCGCGTGATTGTTTTTGTTCTTTAAGTTTTTTTTTCCAAATAAAAGGATGGAAACATACCACGCTGCATCTTGGTCCACTCCTTATAACGATCGTGACAGCCAGGGCATAGTGATGGTGTCTTTTTGTAGGCACTAACTCTGCCATGATTTGTTGTACAAAGCCTATTGGAAAATGAATGGAGTTTTTGTACAGGTTTTGCATAAACGTTGAAAATAAGGTTTGTGGTAAACACAGGCTTAGGAGATCTTATACATTTCGTTCTATGAGATAATCTCCATCAGCTAACGTCACTTTTTGTGAATTTCGAAGCATTTATGTCATTTAAAAAAGCACATGAAGGCTTCATAATTCATAAAGGTCATGTTAACTGACTTATATTATCTCATAGAACAAAAGGTATAAAATCACCTAAGCCTCATTTTCTGCGTTCATCCCAAAATCCTATTTGTTCCCCCTTAATTATTGCCATAGGAATGGCTGAACGAAACAGAGGTAACACATTTCTGAGTTTTAAGCCTAGAAGCTGGTGAGCTCTATTGGTCCAACCCTGGGGGAGATTCCCAGTGATCATGTAATCATCTGTAATTGGTCCCGGTTATTCATTAGAGCTTGATTGGCGCTCTGACATGGCCAATTAGATCCCGTGTGACAATGCCAGTAATGACACTCCCCCAGCACTACCAGGCTTACACTAGTCTGACTGGGGCCTCTAATATATCCATCACTATCTCTCTCTCCAAGCTGATACTGTAGATTTAATGGTAACGTTGTACTTCTATGGTACCCAAAGAGAAGAGATTGGTAACTGGTGAAGTCCACATTGCTGGGTTCAAAGTCTACACACACGAAAAAACAATGACAGTAGATGCCTTGACAAAAAGTGTCAAACCAGCTCACACAACCACACACAGCCCAGGCTTAGACAGACAGACACACACACAGCACAGTGTGTGGTACAAGTGGCACCTGTCCATGCCACTGACATTGGCACCATGCTGTTGGGTGACCTTGGCGTCGCCCCTCGCTGCGTCGTGCGCCCAGCGTGGCACGATGCCAGGAGCAAGGTGGCAAACCGCATCAGACTCCCAGCGTCTCCTGTCTGTCTGTTACCTGCCATACCAGAGTGTGTGTGTGTGTGTGTGTATGTGCGTGTATACCTCCATGTGTATGAGCATGCATGACAGTGAATGATGGCTACATGCATTTAGTCAATAAATATTTCACAGGATATTGAACGTTTTCATTTCTCTAGTTAAGGTACGGAGCTGTATGTTTCTGATGGAAGGGTAACCTATTCACAGCTAACTTATTGACCAATTCACATTCAAGCAATAATCCAAACTGCCTTAAAGGTCGAATCTGCATTTGGGGAAACAGCGCCACTGCTCACCCCAGCGCCTTTGTTGTTAGGGGTTCACAGCAAAACCTATTATTATTCTTAGATTTAAAAAAATCCTGACATGGTCAAATAACTCAAGAATAGATTGGTAACATTTTTTCTAATTTGTCACACAGAAACTAGAGGCCGTGAGTAACTTGGTCAAAAAGAATGGCACTGTTGACCTTTTTAAACATGTTGGCAAGGAAGGAGATTGGTAACATCGGTCGAGAGGGTCTCTGGCAAATAGAATATACCCTATAGTTGCTGTTTTAAGCGGTCTCACTTAATTAAACCCTCATATCTGCCACCCCGTTTTACCTAGAGACTTGAAACGCTGTATGTAGGTGTCTCAAGGACCCATACGACATGTTTTTTTTTTAACTTCTCATGTACCATACATCCAAATAATACCACATTCGGTAGGTAGGACATCTCTTAACTTAAAAATATATATAAATAAGTGGTGGATCAGCTTAATATTGTGGATAGATTGTTGCCTCCATCAATGTAATTGTCGGCATCATTTCCAATCCCCCAGATATTTTTGGGGGTAAATATATATATCCATATACATACATGTATGCATACATATACACATATATACATACACATACCTATATAGACATACATATTTTTTAAAGAATATACCTTTATTATTATTCCCCGCAAACCCTACCACCCTTCCCCCAATTGGAGTAAACTAATGAACACTAGGCTTCTCTACCTTCAGTTTATACATCTCATACACATTCTACAGACACAATCTATTTTACAATAGTTATATTTTGTTTGTTTTTAGTCCTTCCTCTATTTCTGATGTCCATCCAGTTTGATTTCTATTTGTTACTGTGCTATTTCACAACATTTCTGAATCTATATACATTTTACAGACCCCGTATGTTTTACATTGGTTATTTTGTTATTAGTCCCACCCTTCAGCTCCATTCAACCCCTCCCATCTATCTCTCAACACCATCCATTTTGGATTTCTATTTGCCATATATTTTTCAACTGTGCTGTGATGCTTCACAAAAGTACTGAATGTTTCTATTGTCGTAGCTTCTACAGATTGTACATTTTAAAAATGTTTTTTTGCTAAAATAATTATTATATTATTGATTGACTGACTATGGCTTTTCAAATCACCCAGTCTTGCTATCTGCAGCGTTAGTTCTAAATGTTACAATTCTTCAGCCATTCCTGGACCTGTGACCAAAAACGAGCTACATATGGACAATACCAAAATAAATGATCTAATGACTCTGCCTCCTCACAGCAGAATCTGCAGAGCTGGGAAGATTTTATCCCCCATATATATAACATTCTATTAGTTGCAAGAATTTTGTATAGTCATTTAAATTGAAAAATTCTAAGTTTTGAATCCGATGTTGTTTTGCATATCAATTCATAAACCATGTGCCATGGAATGGGTACATCAAAAATCTCTTCCCAACTATTTTGCAATTTCTATCGCACAGTTGTCAGTTTTTTGGTCCTTAAATGGAATTGGTTTATGTTTTTATTTATCACACTTTTCTTTAACCATTTATGTTCTTTAATACAGGGCCGACATACAAGTTCCTTACTTTTTCCCGTTCTACTTGCCTCTTCCATTTTTGTGGTAATGCTGCAATTAATTGGTTGTAATTTTGGGTAGAGCAGACATTTCCATATGTCTGTGTTAGCTGCATGTGTGACATAACTCCACCAGTCCTATTTATGATATCATTCACTAAAATTATACCTTTTTTAAAAATTTCTTAGAAAAATATATATATTTTTTTAATCAATTAGTATATTTGAGTTTAACCACAATATTTGTTGTATTATTTGTTTTGTCTTTTCAGGTGGATTAAACTGAAATTTCAACCAACTTTCTGAGGCTTGTTTAAAAAGTAACGATATTTTGGAGATGAATCTGTTTGTATTGGTGGTAGTAGGATGAGTTGGGATTATGCTGGTTCATTGTTTAGCCACATGTCTATATGTCTTAACAAAAGACTCCAGGTTTGCCTGGGTGTGATTAAGGCCATCTATTGTATTTCATGAACATGTGTACATGTCTAGACAATAGTGACCCATCCACTTAGCTAGATGTGTCTGGGGGGTGGTTATAGAGTTTATTTCATCATGACCCATCAATTTAGACAAGTGTGTCTGGGAAAGCATTTTATCCAGACACTTTCTGTTTTCTGTTTTTAATATTGCTACTACGCAAATATGCAATTAAGCATTTCACTGTACCGTTTACACCTTCTGTATCCTGTGCATGTGACAAATAAACATAGTTTTGATATAATGTGTTTACCAGAGACAGTAATGTGAAGATGACAAGCACAAAAGTCAGATTAGGATATAGGCCAAGTGTATTTTTACCTGGAGTTTTTCTTTATTGTAGGCTCGTACTTTTATCACTTTTAGTCTTGAAATATTTTGTTGTTTACTACACTACTCACTCTGTTTAGTACATGGCCTCACATGTGAATCCTTAAAGAGATGGGGCTAAGGGTTAGGAGGGMGTGAACGATGCTGAATAGGTGTAGACAAAGAAGAGCTCTTCAGTAGGTGTACCAAAACATTCAAGGCCATTTTTTTCAAAAGTGTATCAACTTTCAAAGCAGAATTACTTTCCCATTGTTCCTCAACTGCAGTGTATGATATACAATTCTCTACTTTTATCCAATGTAAAAAATAAAAAAAAACGATTTCAAATTTTGCTACATAGGACTGAATCCAGGTGGTGAGTCAAAATTAAGCATTCCAGCTTTAACCTGGATAAAGTTTAAGCATATGTGGGAACTCCTTCAAGACTGCTGGAAAACATTCTAGGTGAAGCTGGTTGAGAGAATGCCAAGAGTAGGCAAAGCTGTCATCAAGGCAAAGGGTGGCTACTTTGAAGAATCTAAAATCWAAAATATATTTTGATTTGTTTAACACTTTTTTGGTTACTACATGATTCCATATTTGTTATTTCATAGTTTTGATGTKTTCACTACTTTTCTACAATGTAGAAAATAGTAAAAATAATGAAAAATCCTTGAATGAGTAGGTGTGTCCAAACTTTTGACTGGTACTGTATGTAGTAGTATGCAGAATACATCCACAGTATGCACAAAGTGCTTATGTGCTGGGTTATCTGTGCTGGTGGTTCAGGTAACCTATAATATGCAGAGGGAATCACAATGTGGATATATTCCTATGTAGTTTGTAAAGAGGAGTATTCTTTAATATCCGCTGTCACTGGCCAGTGTTGATAAGCTGCCATTGTCTCTGCATTTTTCACACACACACACACACACACACACACACACACACACACACACACACGCACACGCACAAGCACAAACACACATATGCACGCAAGTACACAAACACACACACACACACACTTGCATTTAGTGTTGTAACCATGGTTACATGGGGCAACACAGAAAGAATAGGCCCACAAATAATGCATTGCAATCAAGTCCCGTTTTCCTGTGTGACATGACAAACGGTGTAGAGAGTAGAGAGGAGACTAATGCCCTAGCTGTGTTTCTGGGCCAGCCAGGAAGGCGGCAGGCAACAGGGAGACACACAGGGGGAGGAGCACTGATGCATATTACCATGCATCCAGATCACAGGAAATCTGCAAAGAGGATACAGTGTGTCAAATGTATCATACACACACATAGTAAGACTGCTATGAAGTGATGTTGTTGCTATGCAGAGGGTGGTTCGGATGGTGTGTGTGTGTGCCCGCAGAGACTCTGCAGCAACTGCTGTAATGCAGCATGGCAGCACTGCAGCCCATTGCTCCACTCACACTACAGACGGCAGGTTACAGCTCTCATACTTCTGCACTCCCTGGGAACACTGCACTACAGGATACACTCTCTGTGTGTGGTCATGGTTTGTGCGGTTATGGAGACCATATTGCAACACGCAACCACCACATGGCACAACACCACCACACACACACCAACACACACACACACACACACACACACACACCACACACACACACACACACCACAACACACAACACACACACACCGTGTCCAGTGGTACCTGTCACCATTACCAGTAAAGTGGGCATAATGGTGATTCTCACGCCTCGCCACCCGCCCCCTAATCTGATTATGCCACATGATTGGATGTTTGTGCTGGGGCTACGGGTCTCCGGGCTCCGCACATGCTGCCACTCACGGGCCATCTGGGAGGATGCCTCTGGCGAGGCAGGCAGGGGTCCTGACAGCACACAGAACACAGGCCGTCTGTGTGGACGACTCAGCTTTAGTGTGTGAGTCCTGGTAGAGCAAAGAGAGCTCACAGACTGTCTCTGGGTAGTACTTGCCCTCAGGCACAGATCAGCTTACCCACCCAGAAATGCCAAGTGTAACCACTGGGGGTTAATGCCAAACTGACCTTAGATCAGTGTCTATGGGCAACTTCATCTTAATGCTTCTGGGCTTAGCAAGGCTTCGGCCCTGTGTGGAGGCTAACTTGGCTATCCATTCAATAGTTAATGTAAAAAGTGACTTTTTTCCAATCCATTMCAATGGCATAGATAGCTTTCCATTCAATTATGTAAATACAAATAATTGTTTCCATCTCTATTGAACTCTATGGAAATGCTGGCTCTCCTTTTGTGTTAGCTAAATGGTATGGGGGTGTGACATGATGCTGTAGAGTACAAATGATCATGCCCTTTTCAAAAGAGGAGGCAAGAATCAGGTCGTGTAGCTAGTGGCCTACATATGAGATGGCGATGACAAAAAAAATCCAAAGCCCTAAGAAATTAACTTGGGTGTGTGGTATGGATCAGAGAGAATGAGAGAAGTGAGAGAGGTAAAGCAGCTCTTCAAATTATAATTTCCCCGCCCGCTTGACTCTGCTCTTTGACAGCACAAGTGCTGACTCAGGGGAAAAGTCCAGATTGCTTTTGGAATGGGATGAGTACCCAAACGAAGAGATAGAGACAGGAGGGAGCGAAGAGAGAGTGGACGGAGAGAAGCTTGAGTGAAGGAGCAGAGAGAGGGAACAGAGAGAGAGAGAGCAGAGGGAGGGCCTATGAGGATTTGTGCTCAATTTCATTACGTTTTTGGCTGAGGGAAGGAGTCTGCAGAGCCATAAGAAGCTTATCTGAAGCCATAACCCATTTGATTAACAGCTATTGATTGAGCCTTTCAATTGGTCCAAGTTAAACGTGGCTGTATTAGCCGTAGATGGGCTTTCTGTATTAGCCGTGGAGGTACTGTTAGCTATCTGTGTTAGTGGTGGATGGGCTATTGGCTGTTAGCTATCTGTGTTAGCGGTGGATGGCCTGGGCTATCAGGCCTGCCAGGGTGGAATGGATTATAGTGGAGAACGCCAGATAACCCTGTGTCAGGCAGGCGTTTGCCAAATCGGGAGACTACGAAGCTAGCATCAGCTGGGGATACTACGGTTAACACATGAAAGTCTACTGCAATGCTAACAGGTGATGAGTAGCATTGTAGCTAGCTAAAAACTAGCTAAAAACAAACTTCCTTTACAGTACAGTAGTTTCACACCAACAACCACCAAGTGACCTTAATTGCTAGCAGGGAAAGTACCTCTCCATATTACTCATTGGCAGAGCAGAGTCTTTTTCACGTACAAAAGCAGTGTCAATGATTAACATGGACAGAGCCTTGTGCTGCAGTTACCTATATCTGATCCTCTTAAGTTCATCTGGCTCCTACAGAAACCTATGAAGGTCATTGACAACACAGCATACTGTGAATACTAAGTCATTAATGAACGAGGGTGCTGTAAATGAATGCACACGGACCTATGCAGGCGCACACACAAAGAAAAACACACACACACACACACATAATGGAATGCACATACACACGTAGGTTACACACGTTTCACACGTTTAACAAATGCACACACACACACACACAGTCACGCTCACACATGCTAACAAATGCACACAGACACAGAAACTCACACGCAAACGAATGCACACACACGTGTCCAACACACCGGGGCCGTCATTAATAGGCTGTGCACACGGCTCTGCAGTTCTGCGGAGTCGATTAAACCTCCGACTAGCAGGTAATAAAGACAATTGACCCAGGATAAATACAGCACACATACCCGTACATAAATGACAGGAGAGGTAATGAACCTCAAACAGAGGAGAGGAGAAGAGCGGAGGAGAAGAGAGGAGTGGAATCTCCAGGGAGCTGACAGAAATCCTGTCAGGTTCTATACGGAGGAGCGCACGCACGCGCACGCACGCACGCACACACACACACACACACACACACACACACCTGAAATGATAGCTTATTTCCTATATAGTGCAGGTATATATGGTCAAATGCAAGTACCTGGTAAAGATAGAGTAGCCATCAAACAGCCTTTGCCCACTGAGTTTGATGGGTTGTTTCTGGAAGGTTTTTGCTCACACCCATTGTCCCAGCACTAACACACTTACTTAACACGTCTAATAAACACATCAAGCTCATGGTTAGATAAAGCAGGAGTGTTAGTGCTGGATTATGAAAGCCTGCAGACAATGCAGCCATCCAGGACCAAGAGTGAAGAAAACCACCGTATAGGGTAAGAGGCAACACACTCCTTCACACACCCTGAATATTGTGTGTGCTAAGTAGCACCTAGGGAAGCTGAGGGAATGCCATGGGCAAGAGACTGACAAGCAAGACCTGACTGCAATGATTGTGTGTGTGTGTGTGTGTGTGTGTGTGTGTGTGTGTGTGTGTGTGTGGACGTGTCAAATGCTATTTCTATGGGGGGTTGTGTTTTTGTTTGATTTTTTGTGTGGTTTTGGGTGTGGGTTTGTTTTTTGTTTTTGTTGTGTGGTTGGGGTTGGGTTTGTGTTTTTGTTTTGTTTTTGGGGTGGGGTTTGTGGTGGGGGTTGGGGTAATTTGTTTTTGTGTGGGGGTTTTATTGTGTGTGTGGGGGGGGGGGGGGGGGGATTGAATCAAACTAATAACATCTCTCTGTCTTGCTGGAGAGATGATAAACACCCTTTGTTCTTTTCCGTTCCCAAGATTTCAAAGATTTCTCATGTGTTGAGAGAAGTTTTTTTCCTTGCCTCGTAAATTTTTGCACTTCTAACAACAACCTCTATAATAATCTGAGAATGACACATACACACATGCACGCACACAAACACACCACATATTGTGAATGTTAACCATAAACCTAGACATATGTGGTTCATTACCATTACGCATTACCATTACGCAACCATAAACTTCCAAGAGCATTGCGGCTTTCACAAGCCATTCCAAACCATCCATCCATTGTACAGTACAATGCAAGGTAAATATTTCCCCTTGTAATTCTAATGCAATGCTCTTAAACCACATAAAGCCTCACCACAGAGGCCTCACCACTACCAGAGACTGACATGTCCTGATGAGAATGACACAAGTCCTGCTGAGACTGAGGATGTTCTAATGAACAAAGCAAAAAAAGAAACGTCCCTTTTTCAGGACCCTGTCTTTCAAAGATAATTTGTAAAAATCCAAATAACTTCACAGATCTTCATTGTAAAGGGTTTAAACACTGTTTCCCATTGAACCATAAACAATTAATGAACATGCACCTGTGGAACGGTCGATAATTAAGACAATAACAGCTTACAAATGGAAAGCATTTACGGTCACAGTTATGAAAACTTAGGACACTAAAGAGGCCTTTCTACTGACTCTGAAAAACACCAAAAGAAAGATGCCCAGGGTCCCTGCTCATCTGCGTAAATGTGCCTTAGGCATGCTGCAAGGAGGCATAAGGACTGAAGATGTGGCCAGGGAAATATATTGCAATGTCCGTACTGTGAGACGCCTAAGACAGCGCTACAGGGAGACAGGACGGACAGTTGATCGTCCTCGCAGTGGCAGACCACGTGTAACAACACCTGCACAGGATCGGTACATCCGAACATCACACCTGCGGGACAGGTACAGGATGGCAACAACAATTTCCCGAGTTACCCAGGACAATCCCTCCATCAGTGCTCAGACTGTCTGCAATAGGCTGAGAGAGGCTGGCCTGAGGGCTTGTAGACCTGTTGTAAGGCAGGTCCACACCAGACATCACCAGCAACAACGTTGCCTATGGGCACAAACCCACTGTCGCTGGACCAGACAGGACTGGCAAAAAGTGCTCTTCACCGAAGAGTCAAGGTTTTGTCTCACCAGGGGTGATGGTCGTATTCGCGTTTATCGTGGAAGGAATGAGCATTACACTGAGGCCTGTACTCTGGAGCGGGATCAATTTGGAGGTGGAGGGTCCATCATGGTCTGGGGCGGTGTGTCACAGCATCATCGGACTGAGCTTGTTGTCATTGCAGGCAATCTCAACGCTGTGAATTACAGGGAAGACATCCTCCTCCCTCATGTGGTATCCTTCCTGCAGGCTCATCCTGACATGACCCTCCAGCATGACAATGCCACCAGCCATACTGCTCGTTCTGTGCGTGATTTCTTGCAAGACAGGAATGTCAGTGTTCTGCCATGGCCAGCAAAGAGCCCGGATCTCAATCCCATTAAGCACATCTGGGACCTGTTGGATTGGAGGGTGAGGGCTAGGGCCATTCCCCCCAGAAAGTCTGGGAACTTGCAGGTGCCTTGGTGGAAGAGTGGCGTAACATCTCACAGCAAGAACAGGCAAATCTGGTGCAGTCAATGAGGAGGAGATGCACTGCAGTACTTAATGCAGCTGGTGGCCACACCAGATACTGACTGTTACTTTTTATTTTGACCCCCCCCCTTTGTTCAGTGACACATTATTCCATTTCTGTTAGTCACATGTCTGTGGAACTTGTTCAGTTTATGTCTCAGTTGTTGAAACTTGTTATGTTCATACAAATATTTACACAGTTGACAGTGAGAGGACGTTTCTTTTTTTGCTGAGTTTATGAACACTGTATTTCACAACAAATAGAGGAAATGCATGATATTAAAAGAGATGGTTTGATGTTGTCCTGTTCCACGTTCCAACTCCTGGTCACACTAACAGAGGTCTCTGTATTGACTCCAGTCTACACACACTCATGTTCTCTCTCCACCCTCCACCCATGCCCTCAAGAGTCAACGCTCATGATCAATCCCTTCAGGGTATGGAAGAGCACATGATTTTCTTAAGATCATCTCTCTCTCTTTCCCGTCTCGCTCAGCCTCCCTCCTCTTGAAGCCAAAGGTTAAAGATAGGAGAGGATGGTGGGGTCTTATGTTTGAATCTGTTTTATAGAAACGGACATGAGGAAGAAGATGATATGACTGATAAATTAGTGAGATCTAATCATCAGCCTGAACCAAAATGAATGATCCATTAAAAAAGACTGGAATTAGAAATAGGACTTACCCTGCCTACCTATCTGAGAGGTGTGTGTGTGTGTGTGTGTGTGTTGGTGGAGATTCTGTGAAACCTTTTACTGCAGTGGGCTAAATCAGGGTCACATAGCTCAGGCAAGCCCCTCAGGCAGAGTTGAGAGAAAGGCAAGGGCCGCAGAGAGAGAGAGAGAGAGACAAACCTGCGGCACATATACAGTATATACAACCATCCAACAAAACAAGGAGAGGGAGAGCATTCCCCGGGTTACCGTGGAAACCAGCCCCCTTCACTGAGAGAGAAGTACAAAACCAATCATTTATATTATTAACCCTGTCCTTGCCAAAAGGTACTCCCTCCAGGATTCCGCGATTGCAGATATTTTTTGCAAAATCAACAATCCGTGCATATTATGCGAGGCTTCCATGTTTTACCAATCACCACACTATTTCTGCATAAAACAGTTAAATCCTCGCAATATTATCGCATAAAACATACCCATCGCCACAGTACAAAAAGAGGGCTCCCAATTTCAACCAATTAACTTGTGTTGAAGTTTTTGGTATAATTGTTCTGCACAGTACACAGGTAGAAATAAATAGGATTCAGAGATGCAGTCCCTTTCGTAATGCTGACGCGCACCCGCACGCACGCACGAACCACACACACACACTACCATCACAACGCACCAACCACACACATCACACACACACACAACACCACACACAACACACACACACACACACACACACACACACACAACAACACACACACCACACACACCACACACACACACACACACACACCACACACAACCACACACACACACACATCCGAGAGCAGGGATGGCCACACACCTCTGCAGCCAGCTGATAATGAAGCTGTATCTCAGGGAACCCAAACACAGGCATCTGGGCAGGAGATCCCTCTCTCCCCCTCCCTCTCTCCTCTGGGTCCCTTCAGTATTTAGGGCATCCATGGGTAAATTGCAGTCTGTCTTATGAGCACAGAGTGATCCACAGAAAGTGATAACTATATGCTCAGTCCCAATCCAACCTCTCCATAGACACTTCACGATGCCCTCACATACAGGAGAAGCCAATGCCTCATTTTTACGTCCCACAACACAACTGGAGATGGCCAATACATCCACTAGAGATCACTTAGCTTCTGAAAGAAACACTGTAGAGGCTAGAAAGGGAAGAAGGGAAGGGAGGGAGGAGGTGAAGTAAGCCATGGAGAGAAGAAAGGGGAGTCTAGAGTGTGGAAGAGACAAGAATGGATGTAGAGAGAGCGAGAGACGAGAGAGAAGAGAGAGGCCATAGGAGAGTGAGAGAAGAGATGAGAGAGAGAGGGGGTAGCGTTAGAGTGTGGGAGAAGGGAGCAATGGCAAGCAAAGGCAAGAGAGAGGGGTAAGGGTGGGTGGAAGAGGAGGAAGGGTGGGAGGGGAGGAGAGAGAGAAGGAGAATAAAAGTTGGCGGCTGCAGTCTTGCTGTGATCCCCAGGATGGAAAGCATGGCCATTGTCAGTGGAGAGATGAAACCATGACAACCATCCCCACTGCTGCTGCCCGACACACACACACACACACACACACACACCACACACACACACACACAACACACACACACACACACACACACACACACACACACACACCACACACACACACACACACCGCACACACACGCACACACACACCAGCACACACACACACACACACACACACACACACACACACACACACCTGCTGGACACTTCGCAAAGAGGACCAAATATGAGGCTTGAAAGCCTGCGTTAGAGGGGGCTCCAAAATCTTACAGATGAAAACACACGGACTAATTGTTCTGAGTCTGCCCAGCAAGAAGCAGCTCTTGTGCAAAACGCCTCCAGTTTGGCCCCTGTAGAAAAATGACACAACATTTTCCATCCAAAACCTGCCATTCATATGAACCATTCAACATTCTAATTTAGGAGCACCACATAAACAAAGAGGTTATCGTTTCCCGTTGATGTATATTTGAATGCATTTACAACCATGGATTGAGTCCTTGCTTTAAGAAAACCGGTTGTGTGTAGGTTGAACAATGATATAGGCACCTATTGGATGATCTCAACATCAATTATTGTAATCTTATAGGGTAGGAGAGGTGCTGGGTTTCTCATTTGAGGTAGAAAATGGAATTAGGCTACAAGGCTTCGCTTAAATCCTGTCCCCTTGGGGGTGATACGCGCGCACACACAAACAGACACACACAACAAACAGACGCAACACACAAACAGACACACACACACAAACAGACACACAACACACAAACAGACACACAAGCACGTCTCTCCCCCTGCCTAAGCTCCTGGTGTGATGACATATGGGCTTCTCTGTCCTCTCTGCAGACGCAGCACAGGGGAAGTTTATTCATAATAACAAGCCATCGACAACCTCAGTCAGCCTCACAGTCCTGCTGGAGCCAGCACAACACACACACTGCTCGCGCTCACACGCGGCGCAAAATAAGAAATAATAACACACATTGTCAATGGTCGAAATAATACACACAAACTCTCTGTCACGTCTCATGTGAAGACATGCGGCACGAGTCACACACACACACACACACACACACACACACACACACTGAGAGTCATTCAGTGGCGTTCCTGCTTGTAGCCCAGCTCCACTTTAGATTCATTTCAGGACGCGTAGTCATAGTTGGAGTGGACACTGGAGCCCTGGGGTTACTGGGGGAAACAGATGACACAAGCTCCACACACGTGGCATGCCTTTTACCAAAAGAACAGGGTGGTGGGGAGAAAAGAATGGTTGAGAGGGGTGGGGTTGGTAATGGAGATTGTAGATGTTGGACAGCTAAGGGAAGCTGGGACGTCGCTCACCCAGGCTAGAGAGCAGGGTGGTGGGGAGAGAGGACTAGATTTTACATTTACATTTAAGTCATTTAGCAGACGCTCTTATCCAGAGCGACTTACAAATTGGAATAGATGAGAGGGGGTGGAGGTGGTTGTAGTGGATAAAGAAATATATGTTTTATTGTCACATACACTGGATAGTTGAAGTTTGTGTTGTTTCATTGGGTCAGCCATAGTAATAAGGTGCCCCTGGAGCAAATTACAGTMAAGTGCCTTGCTCAAGGGCACATTGACAGATTTTTCACCTTGTCAGCTCAGGTATTTAAACCAAAAGAACACTGAGCACACTGAGCACCTATGAGCACCTATGGTATACAAGGACACAGGTACAGAAAGTGACCCGAATGAATGTGTTCATATGAGAATGGAATGATGTAATGCCACTAGCAGCTCTCCATGACCAATCAAGTGCAATCAGTGCAAGAGCCAACCCTAATACTAGCCAAGGTGTCACACCCTGAGCTGTTTCACCTGTCTCTGTGCTTGTCTCCACCCCCCTCCAGGTGTCGCTCATCTTCCCCATTATCTGTTGCCAGTTCGTCTTGTCTCGTCAAGCCTACCAGCGTTTTTCCCATAATCCAGTTTTTTCTCTAGCCCCTGTTTTCACGGTTTTGACCATTCTGCCTGCCCTGACCCTGAGCCTGCCTGTTGTTCTGTACCTTGTGACACTGCCCTGTTTACTGACCTCTGTCAGCCCTGACCCTGAGCCTGCCTGCCGTTCTGTACCTTTCGGACTCTGCTCTGGATTACAGACATGTGCCTGCCTTTGACCTGGCATTTGCCTGCCCCCCTGTTTTTGTAATAAACTTTTGCGACTTCGAACTGTCTGCATCTGGGTCTACTCCTGAGCCGTGATAGTACGAACTGGCCATGATGGACCCAGCAGACTCGGACCAGCTCCGCAACGCCGTCTCCTCCCAAGGAACCACCATTGGAAGACACGAAGAGTTTCTTTGTGGTCTTATGGAGGAGTTCCAGACCTTGGCCAAACGCCATGACCGCGCGTTGCACACATTGCTGGAGCAATTCTGCAGGTTGTCTGTCAGGCAGCCTACTACTATGGTAACCTCCCAGCCCCTCAGTAGCCTGGCTGTTAGCAGCGCGGCTCCCCTGGTCACGCCGGTTCTCGAGAACCACGCTTACCTCCCCCAGAAAGCTTTGCTGGAGAGTCGGGAACCTGTCAGGCGTTTCTCACTCAGTGTTCTCTCATCTTCGAGCTGCAGCCCTCTTCCTTCCCCTCGGACCGCTCGAAGATAGCGTACCTCAACACGCTGATGTCCGGGAGGGCTCTCACCTGGGCTACGGCAGTGTGGGAATAATAGTCGGCCGTATGCTTCAATCTGGAGGAGTTCGTGGCGGAGGTGAAAAAGGTTTTTGATTCTCCAATGTCTGGGAGAGAGGCTGCCCGGAAGTTGCTTCGGCAAGTCTCCTGCAGTGTGGCAGACTATACAGTGGATTTCCGCACTTTGGCAGCTGAGAGTGCCTGATTCCGGAATCGCTGTTTACCATGTTCCTGCACGGATTATCAGAAGAAGTTAAGGACGAGCTAGCAGTCCGGGAACTACCAACGGATCTCGACTCGCTCATCGCCTTGACCATCCGGATCGATGGGCGGCTACGGGAACGTAGGAAGGAGAGGTCCGATTCCACTCGCCTGCCCAAGGACTCCACCTTGCCTCCGAGGCATCCCGGAAGTCCCCGACACTCCCTAGCTGCAGTGTGTATCCATCCTTCTGCCTCCCCCGCCGGCACAGGGTTCTTCTTTGTGGAGAAGGACAAAGCCCTGCCCCAGTGCATCGACTACCATGGCCTCATTGACATCATGGTTAAGAACCGCTACCCGCTACCACTCATTGCCTCGGTCTTCGAGACGCTCAAGGGGGAAACTATGATCTCCAAGTTGGACCTGCAGAACGCCTACCACCTGGTGCGGATACAGGAAGAGGACGAGTGGAAGACTGCCTTCAACACAGCCAGCGGTCACTACGAATATCTGGTCATGCCATTTGGTCTTACCAATGCTCCCACAGTGCAGCTGCAACGTTTCCTGGGATTTTACAACTTTTATCGCTGCTTTATCCAGGGTTATAGCACCCTGGCTTCCCACCTGTCTGCTCTCACCTCTCCCAAGTTCCCGTTCATGTGGTCCCCAGCTGCTGACCAGGTGTTCCAGGACCTCAAGCTGCGCTTCACCACAGCTCCCATATTGGTGCATCCTGACCTGTCTCGTCAGTTCGTGGTGGAGGCCAACGCTTCAGATGTCGGAGTGGGGGCTGTTCTGTCCCAGCGTTCCACCCTGGACCTCAAGTTACATCCCTGCGCCTTCTTCGCCCATCATCTTAAAGCCTCGGAGAGGAACTACAATGTGGGGAATTGTGAGCTTCTCGCGGTGAAGATGGCGTCGGAGGAGTGGAGGCACTGGTTGGAGGGGGCGGAACATCCTTTCATTGTGTGGATGGACCACAAGAACTTGGAATATCTCCACACAGCCAAGTCTCTGAATTCCAGGCAAGCTAGGTGGGCCCTGATTTTCACCCGGTTTAACTTCTCCCTCTCCTACCGACAGGGATCCAAGAATGTCAAGGCGGATGCACTGTCACGCCGCTATAGCCCCACGGCTGCACCTTCGGACTCCGAGACCATCCATCCACCTCGTGCCTGGCGATCGCAGTCAGCTGGGGAATAGAAAATCAGGTCCGTGAGGAGCAGCATTCCCACCCGAACCCCGGGGAGAGGCCAGATTACCGGATGTTTGCCCCTGACGCTATCCATCCCTCGGTCCTGAAGTAGGCCCACTGCTCCAGGCTTGCGTGCCACCCGGGCTCCCATCGGACCCTGGCCTTTGTGCGACAATGCTTTTAGTGGCCTTTTGGTACCAGGTACCATGGTACCTGACATCACCGTCTGCATGATCAGTGAGCAGAACAAGACTCCTCGGCAAGCTCCGGCTGGTCTCCTTCAACTACTTCCTGTCCCTCACCGTCTCTGGTCTCACATATCCCTGGACTTTGTCACGGATCTCCCCTCATCTGATGGCAACACTGTCATCCTGACAGTAGTGGACTGGTTTTCCAAAGCCACCCATTCCTCTCCCCAAGCTACCCTCTGCCAAAGAGATGGCCCAGCTCATGGTGCAGCACATATCTTCCGGATCCATGGACTCCCGGTGGACATGGTCTCATCCCAGTTCTGGAAGGCATTCTTCACACTCCTTGGGTCGTCGGCCAGCCTGTCCTCTCGGTTCCATCCTCAGTCTAACGGCCAGTCAGAGCGAGCCAATCAAGACCTGAAAACGACTCTTCGCTTCCTCGTCTCTGCCAATACCACCATCTGGAGCCAGCAACTCGTGTGCCCCCGCTCAGCCACCGCTCTTCCCGGAGCAAGAGGTCAGCATACCCTCGGCCCAGATGTTCGTCCGCCGCTGTCGCCGTACCTGGAAGAGAGCCCAGTCGTCTCTTCTCAAGACCACCTCCAGGTATCGACGACAAGTGGACCGCCACCGGAACCCGGCTTCCTGGTATTGTCTCGGGCAGAGGGTATGGCTGTCCACTCGAGATCTGCCCCTCCGGGTGGAGTCCCGCAAACTTTTCCCCCGTTTTATTGGCCCTTTCCACATCTCCAAGATTCTTCGCCCCTCTGCTGTTCGTCTTCTGTTGCCCCGTACCCGCCGTATACATCCCACCTTTCATGTGTCTAGGATTAAACCTATATCTCATAACCCTTTTACTCCTGTTTTTTCTCTAATCCCTGTTTTCCCCGTTTTGACCATTCTGCCTGCCCTGATCCCGAGCATGCCTGTCGTTCCGTACCTTGTGACTCTGCCCTGGTTTACTGACCTCTGCCTGCTCTGACCCTGAGCCTGCCTGCCGTTCTGTACCTTTCGGACTCTGCTCTGGATTACTGACCTCTGCCTGCCCTTGACCTGTCGTTTGCGTGCCTCCTGATTTTGTAATAAACATTTGTTACTTCAAACTGTCTGCACATGGGACGTCTCCTGAGCCGTGATACAAGGATTCCAGGGAATAAAGCCTGCACATAAATATGGTAATGAGACCAGAGTACGGGTTCCAATTGCTTTGTGACCTCGCTAACCTGCATGGTCATATAGGACTCTGCCCCTTTCTCTCGTCCATAGCACTGTAAACAGCAGTGACTTTGGAGTGAAAATTGCAGTTTGTGTGTTACAGTAGGCTACTGTATGTATGTACACCCTCACTAGTTAACCCTCACTATTTGAATAGACCAGAGCCTCGGATTTGCCGTTTAAGAAATTGTTCTTCGTCCTGTAAGCATTACATGGCAACGCAGGATTTTGATAGCTCACCGGGCTGCAGGCCCGAAGGTTTGGGGTCACAGACCACCGTGGACAATAGTAGGGGTGGAAAGATCTCCTTTATAATATAAACATTTCATGAATCTATCATCTAACTTGCAGGTCAGAGAAAAAAACATAGCCTTTTATAAACATTTCATGCAATTCTACGTCATTTTACATATTAGCAGAATATTTGTAATACCACAAAAATTACCGAAACTACAGGCTAAGAATGGACAGAGAGACATGTGTTCTTCATATCATGTTTCTCCAYTGCCAAATCAGTGTGTCTTGTTTGCAACGAAACTGTCCCTGTTTACAAATAATTACATCTGAGATGTCATTAGGAATCTGAGCATGGCCCTTTCAAAAGTTAGGCCTACTTTTCAGACAGTAGCTGGCTACCCTTCTTCCATGGCTTAACTCAACGAGAGAAGGTCACAAGTATTTCCTTAAAAGCTGTCTGGGTTTAAACATCTTCCATTGTACAGAGAGTGAATAGCTTCATCAATAGACAGTGACAAAATTAGATTACTTTCCAAGAAAATTATAGTTTTTCTCCTCGGCTGTAGAAGGTTGTAGCTCAGCTTCTGAATGTCAACGAAATGAAACAGTGTTATCCCCATATGCATCCGAGTCGTGTCTTTCCAGGGTATTTTACAGCTTGTTTCTAGCATAAAGCATCGTGGAACAAAGCGCTGTTACAGATCACTTTATATAAACGGATCTGTTTTTTCTCTCCTAAATCTTAAACTAACAATGGGTAGGCATGTGCTTTTCACCGTTTACTTTAATAAAAGGTAGGTCTATGATGTACATTCATACCCCGAAATTCGAGTCCAGGTTTTTAACTTAACAGCCCTTCACTGACACGGAGGTAGGCTATTTAAAGAGCGCATGCTGGGTGGAGGAATTGGCCGACATTTCTATGTGTATAGCAACCTACAGCCTAATTTCGTCTGTGAAACAGGAAGGCCTACCTCTCATMTCTTGAATAGGAAGAAATAGGKTCAAACACAAAGCCCTCTTGTTGTTAGTAAAGTCTAGTATAATTGAAGATGGTTTAAATGAATTACGCCTACTCGATTTTGCCTACTTTCAGCACCATGAGCTGTCCATTTTCAAGTCATTTCGCCGTGACTGCTGCTTCAAGTTTCAGCACCACAATGTAAGTTACTCGAATCTGGCTTATTGTGAGGTCAATAACTCTGATAAATGCAACATGGGCAACAAACATATTGTTTCGATTAAAATCAATTATAGTAGTGGCAAGCTATCAAAGTTGACCTCCGGTCCTCCTCATCTTCCACCTTTCCTACTCAAACTAAACAGTGCATAGGCTATAAGCTAGTCCGCACGKAAGATAATGCATTTTTTAGGACTAGACCATCGATATTTTCGAAATAATTATTTTACTCTCCTCCTGAACTGCCACTGTAGGCCTACACAGTACAGCATTGGTTGGGCAGCACACACATTTTGGGGGATCAGCAYGAGCTCAGGGTTGGAATATCCATTGCAGTGTGTAATGCAGCCTTGTTTTATTTACACCATCCCAGCAGCCATCTTAGAAATATAACTTTGCTCTGTGCRTCTCTGAGCATGCACTTCGTAGCCTATAGCCAATAGGCTATGGGATCATTTGATTGAGACCACTCTATAGGCGCGTGATATTGCGCGCCCAGAAGAGAATCAGAGATGATGGGGGGGGGTGGGGGGGGGCACACACAGCTTGTTTTCTTATTAGACCTTTCAAAAGAAGTCGCCTATAGTTTATTACAGTGGCACCCACATGACATTGGTACCCACATCATTGCCTAGTGGTTTTTGGGGATGCTATGCCTCCCACATATGCTATTTAATTTGAATCAAAACTGCTTTAGCCGGATACAAAAAAAGGGTATCAGGAAATCACTCGACTACGTCAATCTTTCGTTAATAAAATACATTTCACCCCATGCGTGTAGTTTGGGATGAAAAGTATTTGTAATTGCAGCAGAAATTGCACGGATAGGTGCTAGTGCTTGTCATTGCAGGGACTGGCAGTTAAACCATACCGCTGGTACAGCAGCCTTGTGCAGTAGCTTGCCCTCTCTCATTTGGCAGATATCAGCACAGGCTTCCCCAATGCAACACTGTAACCGGCAAATGTTCGAAGACAGCGACACGCTACAATGTAACAAACCCACAACATACAACATTGCGATACCATATTCCCGTTGTCTGGCAATGAGGATTAAAGGGATATTATTATATTTCAACAATCACACGTAAGCCGTGTGGACTGCATGTAGCCCAACTGTATCCAGCGGACCAGTTTATTCCCTTTTATTATGAAGTAGAATTTTAGGATAATCCAACATAAGACATTCAAGTGCACAGTCCCAACCCCGATTGATGCAATGAGTCAAAAGCAATTCGTGGGAACTAGAAGTAACCAGCCCGCACGTCAGTGATGCACCCTCAATCAAATCCACCAAACCCACAATAACCTACAGAGTAGCCCATATGTCCTAGCCCATGTCAGCATAACCCATTAAAGACAACCAGTGCGTTCACATCATCCACGTTTAGACAAGCGACAGGGACTAACCTGTCTGTCCTTTGCCGAGMGTCTTTTCCAAACGATAAGGTCCCACATAGTTCATATAGTGTGCGCTGTTGTCTTTGCCAGAAGATGACATTTTGTGGGAATTTAGTAATACGTCTCACAGAATAATAAATACAATTCAAAATTCTCGTTTCAAATCAACGGAAACCGTATGTTATTCCACAGCGCATTCGGCTGCTGCTCTCTGGTTGGCCTCCTCTCTCTCGCCTCACGCAGATGGTCGGTGGGATTCTCTCTTCTCTTCTTCTCCCTTTCTAACCTATTTTGTTAGTTCACTCCCCTCTGTCTCTACCTCCTCTTTTCACTGCTGAAATGTGGCGTCTTTAAATCTGGATAACATGGTGTTCTTTTCGTCCGTGTTCGTATTSTGGAGAGGAAGCGAGACGCGGTGAACACAGCTTTGGCACAACCCGTTGACGGGGCAATCTAACCGGATAGTGTTTTAGTGCTGACTGACGCCAACYTCTGAGCTCTATGAATACGCATGCGCACAGCGCGCACAACGCAGGGGCTGGTTGGCCCGGCACGTCATCGGGSGAAAGCGGGGAATCAGCACGCTGCACAAAACGAATGSAATCACTTTTCACCCGGTTTAAACTCCTTCCATCGGGGTAACCCGGGCCAGATAAAGGAATCCCTTAATTTAATTCAGGTCTAAGTGACAGAATAGTATTACGGGGGAATCAGCGCAGTAGCCTCCTGGTATTTGCCAAGCATATTTGTAAATATTKACAAAAGTGATTAACATTGACAAACCAACTATATAATAGAATAGTGACCAGCAAAGAGAATTGGTGACAAAATCTATCCTAAATCCTGTCTTGCCTTTACCCAATAAAACAAGTGGCTTTCTGATTAGGTGTATTAGCAACACTCTGTAGCTACCCTAGCCTACCTCGCTGGCTCCCTGTCAGTCGCTCCTCCTCAGAGAGCCTACTTCATAGCTGCTTTAGTACTTTGATGTCAGTCTGAGCATCTGTACAGGTTGTGTCCCTATGTCCCAACCTCTCCTCCTCCTTCTCCCCCACTCCTCCTCCTAAATCACCAGTAACATTTTCCCCAGGTCTACCTTCTCACACCTTCACTGACACTTCCTATCTTCCCTCTCTCATCAAATCAGATCAAATTTTGTTTGACAAATGTGCCGAATACAASAGCTGTAGACCTTACKGTGAAATGCTTACTTACAAGCCCTRAACCAACAATGCAGTTCAAGAAATAGAGTTAAGAAAATGTTTACTAAATTAACTAAAGTGAAAKTAAAATAAATAAGTAACACAAGAAAATGACATAACAGTAATGATGCTATACACAGGGGATACCAGTACCTAGTCAATGAGCGGACGTACAGGTTACTCAAGGTAATTTGTAAAGTGACTATGCATAGATAATATCAGCAAGTAGCAGTAGTGTAAATACAGGGGGGGGTCAATGTAAATAGTCCAGGTGGCAATTTGATTAATTGTTCAGCAGTCTTATGACGTGGGGGTAGAAGTTGATAAGGAGCCTTTTGTCCTAGACTTGGCACTCCAGTACTGCTTGCCCTGCGGTAGCAGAGAGAACAGTCCATGACTTGGGTGACTGGAGTCTTTGACAATTTTTTGGGCCTCCCTCTGACACGCCAAGTATAGAGGTCCTGGATGTCAGAAAGCTTGGCCCCAGTGATGTACTGGGCCGTATGCACTACCCTCTGTAGTGCCTTAGAGTCAGACGCCGAGCAGTTGCCATACCAGGCGGTGATGCAACCGGTCAGGATGCTCTCGATGGTGCAGCTGTAAAAAATAATTGAGGACCTGGGGACCCACTTCAGCCCCGTCGATGTTAATGGGGGCCTGTTTGGCTCTCCGTTTRCTATAGTCCACAATCAGCTCCCTTGTCTTGCTCACGTTGAGGGAGAGGTTGGTGTCCTGGCACCACACTGCCAGGTCTCTGACATCCTCCRTATAGGCTGTCTCATCGGCTGTCTATAGGCTGTCAGCCCCGGTGTTGAGGATCAGCGTGGCAGATGTGTTATTGCCTGCCCTTACCACTTGGGGGAGGCCCGGATCCAGGCCAGGATCCAGTTGCATAGGGAGGTGTTTAGTCCCAGGGTCTTTAGCTTAGTGATGAGCTTTGTGGGCACTATGGTGTTAAACGCTGAGCTATAGCCAATGAACAGCATTCTCACATAGGTGTTCCTTTTGTCCAGGTGGGAAAGGACAGTGTGGAGTGCGATTCAGATTTTGGTCATCTGAGGACCTGTTGGGGCGGTATGCGAATTGGAGTGGGTCTAGGGCTTCCCGGCATGATGGTGTTGATGTGAGCCAGGACCAGCCTTTCAAAGCACTTCATGACTACATGAGTGAGTGCTACGGGGCGGTAATCGTTTCGGCAGGTTACCTTCACTTTCTTGGGCACAGGGACTATGGCGGTCTGTTTGAAACATGTAGTTTTTACAGACTCGGTCAGGGAGAGGTTGAAAATGTCAGAGAAGACACTTGCCAGATGGTCTGTGCATGCTTTGAGTACACGACCTGGTAGTCCGTCTGTCCCCGCGTCTTTGTGAATGTTGACCTGTTTAAAAGGTCTTGCTCACATCGGCTACGGAGAGCGTGATSACACAGTTATCTGGAACAGCTGGTGCTCTCTTGCATGCTTCAGTGTTGCTTGCCTCGAAGCGAGCATAAAAGGCTTTTAGCTCATCTAGAAGGCTCGCGTCACTGGGCAGCTCGCTGCTGGGTTCCCCTTTGGAGTCCATAATATTTTTCAAACCCTGCCACATCCAACGAACGTCAGAGCCGGTGTAGTACGATTTAATCTAAGTCCTGTATTGACGCTTTTCCTGTTTGATTGTTTGTTTGAGGGCATAGCAGGATTTCTTATAAGCTCCTTGAAAGCGGCAGCTCTAGCCTTTCGCTCGGTGCGGATGTTGCCTGTGATCCATGGCTTCTGGTTGGGATATGTATATACGGTCACTGTGGAGACAACGTCGTCGATGCACTTATTGATGAAGCCGGTGACTGAAGTTATATACTCCTCAATGCCATTGGATGAATCCCGAAACATATTCCAGTCTGTGCTAGCAAAACAGTCCTGTTGCGTAGCATCTGCGCCATCTGACCAATTCCGTATTGAACGAGTCACTGGTACTTCCAGCTTTAGTTTTTTTGCTTGTAAGCAGGAATCAGGAGGATAGAATTATGATCAGATTTGTCAAATGGAGGGCGAGTGAGAGCTTTGTATGCTTCTCGTTGTGTGGAGTAAAGTTGATCTAGAGCTTTTTTCCTCTGGTTGCACATGTGACATGCTGGTAGAAATGAGGTAAAATGGATTTAAGTTTGCCTGCATTAAAGTCCCTGGCCACTAGGAGCATTGCTTTTGGATGAGCATTTTTTTGTTTGCTTATAGCCCTATACAGCTCATTGGGGTGCGATCTTAGTTCCAGCATCGGTTTGTGGTGGTAAATAGATGGCTACGAATAATATAGATGAGAACTCTTGGTATTGCGGTCTACAGCTTATCATGAGGTATTCTACATCAGGCGAGCAATACCTCGAGACTTCTTTATATTAGTCATCGCGCACCAGCAGTTATTGCCAGTTATTAAATAGACACACACCCCCACCCCTCATCTCAGACGTAGCTGCTCTGTCCTGCCCATACACGGAGAAGCCAGCCAGCGCTATATTATCRGTGCCGTTGTTCAGCCACGTCTCGGTGAAACATAAGATATTACAGTTTTAATGTTGGTAGGATAGTCTTAATCGTAGATCGTCCAGTTTGTTTTCCAATGATTACACGTTGGCTAACAATACGGAGGGTATTAGTGGTTTACCTACTCGSCGGTGAATTCTTACAAGGCATCCCACCATACCCCCCCTTTTCCTCTGTCTTTTGTGGGGGGAAAACGAACAAAATAGCACTGTA
This sequence comes from Salvelinus sp. IW2-2015, assembly GCF_002910315.2. Lineage (NCBI taxonomy): Eukaryota > Metazoa > Chordata > Actinopteri > Salmoniformes > Salmonidae > Salvelinus > Salvelinus sp. IW2-2015. The sequence goes on along the minus strand of NC_036850.1, from coordinate 5,146,701 downwards.
GGTTAGGAGCCCGTAAAACAGCAGCCATCACCTCCGGCACCATTATAGGGTCTCTCTACCTCTGCATCAGGGCCTTCTCCATTTTTTCTTATGTTGCTGATGGGTTGAAATGTTTGGTGAACATTTTTTTTTTAAGAGATCCTATGGAAATAATGATGCCACCAAAAAATATCTATATCTATATATATATATAATACATGTTTTCACTAGATGTTTTTGTGTGTGCGTGTGTGTGTGTGTGTGTGTGTGTATGTGTGTGTGTGCTCTCGTGTGTGCATGAATGCACATGTTTGATGCATTTATGTGCGTAACACTGGGTCACTTGATTAAACCAGAGGTTGGTCCCTACTTTATGGTGTTGACTACCATCTCTCCTCACACACACACACACACACACACACACACACACACACACACACACAAACACACCACACAGCACACACACACACCACACGACACACACACAACACACACACAGCACACACACACACAACACGCACACACACACACACACACCACACACAGGCACACATACACACACACACACAACACACCTACATCTATCTCATTCACTCCTGAAACAACAAAAGTACTGACCCAGCCAGGTCTTGTGACAGATGGGGGCTTCCCCCCTCTTCCTCTCCTCTCTTCCCCTCCCCCCATTATCCAAGTCCTCCCACCTCGGTTGCCTAAACAAGATAGGAAGGGGCCTCAGATGCACCCTCACAAGAGAGCTTTCACTCAAAACCACTTCCTGTTAATTATTTGTGACCCCTCCCCCGACCCGTATCTATGAGAGGGATCCATCATGTGCTTTCTCTTAAATGTATGTTACGGCGCAATATGTCCTCACTGAGGACATGATCCCCCGTGTTATGATCCCTTATGGATGGATACGTGATTTGACACAACACGGGTCCATGCCAACAGGATGGATAGGGGATATTCAGCCACGCTTGGAGGACAATGGAAATTGAAGGCAAAACCCCACCCTTTTCGGCATTACATACACTGTCCATATTAGGACATACAGCCTTCATCAGGGAGAATCAATTATAATACACCTCGAATGGACTGAAAGCTTGAGGTAGAAGGCGACATCGTACTTTCACTGTGTCGGACAAGAACAAGCAACACTATAGCCATGGGGGTCATGTTTAGTATGAATCCCTTAATCCTGACTGGAAGGGCGATTCCACTCCACAGATTGCTTTGGCAATTCTCACATATAAACGTCATTGGGAGTAAGAATGTGCTTTTTACATTTGTATGACACATTTTGTTGTTGAAAATCATGATGAAATTGTTAATCTTAAGGCCTTTTCAGAACTGTAAGACTCTATGATCTGTGAACCATGCATGATACGGACAACATTTTGGTGTTATTATACTCCTTATGGTGTTTTCTCAAATATGGAGTATTTCTAGATTCTGAAAGACACATTTTCACATTCATTTATTCGACATTAAACGTATTAATATCTCAAACAACTTTTATTTATTTAGCTAATTTGTAGAGATATTGTTTGTAACAATATAGTCTTCAAACGCGTCAGTGTGTGCTCTGATACTTTTAATGATATGACCCATTTTATACATTGAAATGTACATTATAGGTCACTAACCAATCACAWCCCTACTATAGGATTGCACATTCAGCATGTCACTAGCAGAGGGAGTTTCCCATTCACAATGTTTGTGGTGCTCATAAAATGTATCATTCCTTCAGAATCCACCGGAGAGCCCACTCTGTAAATGTTATGTATTTATATAGTATATWTTTTTTTTACAAAGAATGTGTCTAAAAATGAACAAAATCAAAAAGAGTTGTTTTGAGATATTCCCCCAAAAATTATGTTAAATAAATGAATGTGAAGATTTTTATTTCAGAATCAATACAWACGCCATATTTTATTTAGAGCACACTATGAGGAGTATAATGACACCAAGATGTTGTCTGTAATCATGAACGGTTCACAGATCATAGGGTCCTACAGGCGGTATGTATATGTCTATAAAGGGCAAAGAAATTGCCATTTTCTTCATGATTTTCTTAAAAATGGTTTTTGATACAAATGAAAAAAGCATTTATAACATCATTCCCCCCAATTAAGTTTCTACGTGAGAAAAGCTAAAACAATCTGAGATACCAAAAATATTTTCCACTCCCGCTGGTGTGGAATCGCCCGGAAGGCTCTGCCACTAGATATCTCCAAGGGAATGTTTGTATCCATAATCATATTGGAGTCCAGGTGTCTAATCTGTTAAAATGCTGGAATTACATTTGTAGACAACCCCTCTGAAATACACTGCACCAATAAAATGTATTGTAATATGCCTACAGGACACTCTTAAACATTTACACAGTTATTTGTTTTGTCCCTACAGGAGAACCCTTTTTGGTTCCATGTAGAACTCTTGGGTGGGGGAAATGTTTCTACTGATTAACCTGGTTTCAGAGCCTTTAGTATTATTCTGTACGAAAATTTGAGACTCCTTTTCGTATGATATGTTACGTTTCGTATGGTATGGTATGTATTAATTTGTGGATGTCCATCACCCATTTCGTATGATATCTTACAAATTACAATTCCTATTATCTGTAACAAATTTGCAAAACATAGTAAATGTTACGAAGTTGCAAAACATATGATATGTTATGAATTCTAGCTAGGTGGCTAGGTGGCTAATATTAGCTAGGCTAGGGGTTAGGGTTAAGGGTTAGGGTTAAGGTTAAGTTTAGGAGTTAGGTTAAAGGGTCAAGGTTAGGGTTAGGGGAGGGGTTAGCTAAAAGGGTTAGGGTTATGGGAAGGGTTYGCGTAAAGGGTTAAGGTTAGTGTTAGGGGAAGGGTTAACTAACGTGCTAAGTAGTTGAAAGTAGCTAAAAAGTATTAAGTGCTGTAGTTGAAAAGTTGCTAATTAGCTCAAGTTGTCCGTGATGAGATTCAAACTCGCAACCTTSGGGTTGCGTAACATATCATACTAATTTGAGTGTCCCGGATTTTCTTTACCATGTTACGCCTAGTCTATGAGACCAGGCTTTACTGAACATTTTAGTGGTGAAAGGGTTACATTAACAAAAAATATGACATTTTCAGAGGAGTTCCTTAGAGGACTATTGAATAACCAGTTATGGTTCTAGGTAGCACCTTCTTTTCTAAGAGTGTACATGTACTGTATGTAATTTATTGTGGATACTAAATTACACAGTACTGTTGGCTGTATATACATGTAGTCTATACAGAACCCACACTTGCTCTTTTGAAGGCTTAGGCCCTGAGGTTTTTGTCAAACAGATTGTGACAAATGATGTTGTACAAAGTGCTATGAAGTCCAAATAAAGGTGATGTATTGATTTTAGTAAAAAAAAAGAGTTTTATCAGAGCATGGTCCAACCAGTGTGAGATCACAGGTGCTGAGGAACACTGTTAGCTGAGACTAATTGCTGTAGACAGCAAAGAGCATGCTTGTTTTTTCTCTAGCTGTCACACTCTAGCAAAACACACTAGAGTACGTAATGGTTCTCTATGGTGTAATTATTATTTTACAACTGAACTTCCTTCATATAAAAGTAGTGTACAGCTGCTATCTAGTTAAATAGTAACACTTAATATGTTATGTTGTTGGACTCACTCCATACCACAACAATTTACACAGTACTGTTGGTCTGTATATACATGTATTCAATACAAGAACCCAACACTTGCTCATTTTGAATGGCTTAGGCCTGAGGTTTTTGTCAAAACTAGATTTGTGACAAATGATGTTTGTACAAAAGTGCTATGAGTCAAATATAGGTGATTGTATTAGATTTGAAGTTAAAAAAAAGTTTTATCAGAAGCATGGTCCAACCAGTGGTGAGATCACAAGGTGGCTTGAGGAACACTGTTAGCTGAACTATGCTGTAGAACAGCAAAGAAGCATGCCTTATTTTTTCTACTAGCTGTCACACTTAAGACAAAACACACTGACCCATGCCTGATATCTCTCATCTCTTCTCTCTTCTCCTCTCTTCCTCTCTCTTCTCTCTCTCTCTCTCTCCCTCCCTCGTCTTCTCTCTCTCTCTCTCTCTCTCTCACTCCCTCTCTCCTCTCTCTCTCTCTCTCATCTCTCTCTCTCTCTCTCTCTCTCTCTCTCTCTCTCGTCTCCTCTCTCTCTCTCTTCGATCTCTCTACACATTAATCTCATCCTTTCCCTCTCCCACCACCTTTCTACCTCCCCTCCCCTCTCGCTTTCTCCACCTAAACTTTCCTCTTCCTCCGCTCCCCACCACCTCTCCATCTCTCTACATCTCTCCCTCGACCTCTCCCCTCCAGCCTTCATCTCTTCATCTTCTCGACATCCCTCCCATCTTTCGATCCTCTCCCCTTCCATCCCTTCATCTCTCTCTCTCCATCCTTCACCTCGCTACAATTCCTCCATCCCCATGACCTCTCCCATGCA